>NW_024962289.1:2874594-3080023 GCF_019238085.1 Lagopus leucura
TTTTTTTTTTTTTTTTTTTTTTTTTTTTTTTTTTTTTTTAAGGAATGCCAAATGGGCCTATGAATATCTCAAAGCAGGCTTTGAATCAAACTGACTTTTCTGCTCACGTTATTATATACTAAAAAAAGGAGAGGCCATCTGATGCTTTGAGGTTTCGAAAATGAGGGATATCTCCTCGATCTGGCAGTTTCCACTGGCAGCTGGCTGGTGTTCAGCACAGCATGGCTTCAGACAGTGCTAATAAATCCTCTGATTTCTTCAAAATAAACATGAGCACAAAGTAAACCTGAAAGAACTTGCATGGCAAACCCTTCTGAGATTATTGGTAGCTGGTGTTTCCCTTTTCCAAGCTTAGTTTTTGCTATGAGATTGCCCTTTGACATTTGCAAAAACCAGCAAGTGGAGGAAATGACAGTGTGGCATTTATTAAGCTGCAGCGTGGATGTTAAACAGAAGAGGTTTCACTAAGAGTGGGATATAGCTGCTCCGTGAGAAATAGACTGTTAGAGCTCACCCGGATGTGAGATACTATAAAACAGGCTTATATGGAAAATAATATCAGACTGAGATGCATTTGAGGTTAAAATGGAGCAGTTCTTTGCCCATAAGAGCTGTGAGCTTGAATAGGTCTCCTTGTGACAGTTATCAAACTGATGTCTTTGTAAGAGGATGGGACGTGTGTGCTTGTGTTGAGACACAACTTTCCCTTTAGTTGGGCTTTGCTCATTGCTCTCTCTCTTAGATGTTATTTTTGTAATGTGTTTTAGCCAAGATCAAAGCAAGAAAAGCAAAGGCACAAATGGTTCTGGCTTGAGTTATGCATTTTAAAAGTAAAATTCTCACAAATATTTTTGGAACTGGGTTTCATTAAAAACAAAAGAGATGTGTGCTGCCTTAGGTGTACCATCCATTGGGTCCAAGATTAAAAAGCATCAGGATGGACCCATTTCTCCAGCTCCCTTCTAGAAGGAGGACAGATGTGTTTCTTCCTATGGGGTGAGCTACAGAAGAGGGCTGGGGAGGAACACATGAATTTCCTTTCCTGCTCATCCTGCAGGATGACAGGAACGTGACATCCCTGGACATTCTCAGTGCTGAACCGTGCTATGTCTGAGCATCCTTTGGGCAGCCTTCATGGGGCATAGCCCCACCATGTGTGTTCTCTTGTTACTTTCCTACTGTGAGATACTGGTAAATCCTTTAAAGAATATGTTTAACTACCGTGTTCAGTTATGTAAGGAGAAGTCAGACCTTATGCTTGGAGATGTAAATGCCTCATGAAATGCTGCTTGGCCAGAATAGATCTAGAATCCTCTCAGTGTAAGGGTAGGAAAACCATGGATAATATCAGAGGTAGACTATATGCAAGGGCAGTGCATGTATCCCTTATGTCCTCCTGGCTCGGCATGGCAAAGACCTGCTGGAGAGGAGAATAGAATAGAATAGCCATTGCATTCCATTGTGTCTATTAAAAAGCTCTTCTTACAGATTCTTTTCCTCTGCACAGCTCCTGGGTAACTTGCCAGGATGGCAGCGTTCACATGCTGCTGTCCAAACTGATGAGAACTGGAAATCCCAGAGGGTTTCTCAAAAAACACCAGCAGTTCCCCTGGGCTCTGCCAATGAGTGTTTGCAGGCTCATGAGTTAATCTGGTTAGTGGAAGTGTGAGAATGTGCGGAGGTCAGGAAAGCAGCACGTCGTAAGAACAAAGGTTCAGCTCCCCAGAAACACAGCCCAGGTTCCTCCATGCCCTCCCAAACCAAAACATCGATTTGGGTTTGTAGTTTGGTCTATTTGTTCCCTTTCTCTTTTTAAGCTTCACAACCCCCCCACCCCCCTGTATTTTCAATACTACTTCTGCATTTGACATTTGATAAAGCTTTGGATTTTTGTTTTCCTGTGAAACTTTGCCTTTTGCTGATTAGTAGTTTCATATGTACGTAAGTGGAACACAAATTATTTCATACTCGAGTGTGTAGTCACTCATGGAATACATGTATAATATATTACCCACCGCCTGTGACATTGATGTATGTGAGCACTAGGAATGGGGAACGATCACTTAAAATGAAATTTGAACCCAGTTTCAATTTCCCTGGTGGCTCGAAAAATATCAGTCAGCTTTCAAGCTGCCTGTTGTTCGTGTCACTGCCCTTCTCCTTTCCTTTGAGGAGGAAGGGGAACTCCAACACTCACGATGCCTGTGTTCACTTCATGCAATGCAGTGTCGGGCGGGGATCGCCGAGTGGGACCCAGTGGTCTCTGGTTGGAAAGAAGATGGCAGCAGGAGGTTCCTCCTGGGGGTGGATGGCTTCATGGTGGTGAAAAATGGGACTCCTTCACGTGTTAAGGGAACGTTACTGCACTTGGACCAGAGCTGAACCCCCGGGCTCTTGCTCCCTGCATAGGTGTACCAGCATAATTTGGTCCCTGTGCAGCATGCTTCCTCAAAAATGCACACTTACCTGGCTCATTTTTTATCTCTAGTAAAGCAGCTTAGTGAAATCAGTCCTGGTGTAACTGGAACAGGTGCTGCATTAAAATGGGGATGGAAAAGCTGCTTCTGTGGCTGTGACTCTTCAGTCTGGAGATGAGAAAGCTTCATGGGAGAGGTCTGCAAACTGATGAGGATGGTTCTAATGGGGAACTTTAAAAAGGCATTGCAGGAAGCACCATATGCAGACACTGCAGTAATGGAGCAGCAGATGCTTCCAGCATCCCACACTTATCAGTTTGCATGGTACAAAAGGAAGGGACTGCAGAAGGCAGCAGGGCTCATGTGCTCTCCCCACACAGCATCTCCCATTGTCACTCAGACACGTATGACCAACCTGCACGAGAGGTGTGACACTGTTCTGTTCTTTTATTTGCTATAAAGCATCTTGAGAACTTGGCAAAAGCAAAACAGGTCTGCAGTTTGGACCTGAGCTTGAGACTTTGCTGGTGAATTTAGCTGAGTCCAAGCTCTTCTACTGCAGAGCAGCACGGAGAAAACAGGTCGATCTCTTTTCCATATGGAGAGCTGCAGGGAAAGGGCAGGTGTCATGCTGGTGTCAACTGCTTTATGCATTTGGAAACGTTCAGGTTTTATATTAAATCAGAACTTTAATTGGCTGATTTTTAATCATGCTGCGTGCTTGGAAAAAATCACCTTTTTATTAGATTGGCTTTTGTAATTTCCCAGCCCCAGCTGAAGGACCTGTAAGGAAGCACTGCTTCAGTCCTTCGCATCCACTGCCTCTTCTTATGCAGCTAGAAAATGTGTTGTGTGTTTGCTAGTTTAGGAGCTGAAGTAGCTGAAAAGAGCAAGCAGCCTTAAGGTTCACCATTTATCTGAAGAGATGTACACTTATCTGCTTGCTTGAAGCAGCGCTGTTTCAAAAGGCTCTGAGCATGAAATGATTAATCAACAGAAAGAAAAGGGTGCTCCAGAGAGTTTGGCAAAGCACTGCTGAGAAATGATGCTTTCTGTCCCATTGAAATGCAAATACTCCAAAACACAATCCCTTCAGCAACCCGGCACTATTTGTTTCCTGGGCTCCTTGTTATACGCTTATTACCATTTTGTCTATGATCATGAAGTAGGTAGGGATTGTTTCTGTCTATGCATTGCAGTAAGAGAATTAAATTAATGTCACACAACCAAAGACACTATGGCTCAATTTACAAACGATTTGCCTCCTTATCAGGAGAGATTTTTGTTACATCTCCTTCGCAAACCCAATTTTCTGACACCAAAGTGGCAAACTCCCTTTCAGATGTGACAGCAGTAAAGAGCTTGGAATCGACATGTTTTTCATTTTGTAGGCAATTAAAAAAAATGCAGCCTCAACCTGTCGTTGCAACATGCATGCTTTCCTCATCCTTGAGCACGCTCTCTGCAGTGGTCTCTGAGGCTCTGCTCATGGTGTTGGCTCTAGGGGCTGGGATTGTGCACCATCCATCGTAGCTTGCTGTGGGCACATCTGAAGGTCCTTGCAAAGCTTTGGTTTAGAGAGAGGATGGTCAACATCAGGGCTAAGGGCCAAGAAGGCTTTCAGAATATAAGACCAATGGTTGTGTTCCACGCAGCGGGAGTAGAATGATTGATTGATGGATTGATTCATAGACTCATGAAGGTTGGAAAATACAAAAAAGGTCATCTAGGCCAACCACCAGCCCATTCCCACCATGCCCACTAACCATGTCTCTCAGTGCCACAAGTAAATTAGCTGAGAGTAAAATATTGAGGTTCCTCCAGAAGCTCAGGGCCAAAAGTGTTGGACCGTTTGGCACCAGGAAGAATAAAATGGGAGCAACGGGAACAGTACCTTTGCTTCTCTTACACCAGCCATGGGGCTTTGTGCAGATATAAATGGGTTTTGAGGGTATCTTGGCTGGAATCCCTTACACCAGCCGTGTCTGATCTGCAGCTCTATCAATGGAGAGGGATTGGGAACCTGGGTTTGTTTTTAGTGGAACTTGCTGAATCTGCACAGGATTGATCTGATTTAATTTTTTTTTTAACATAGAAGGAGGGAAATGAAGGCAGTGGGGCTGATTTTATTTTTATTTTTGAATTTATTTTGGGTGCGAGGATTGTCTTTTTTTGTTTTTCCATTCCACCATCTGGTTCTGAGTCAGACAGAAAATATTCTGTTGGCTCTAAGTTTTTAATCCTTTCTAAATTCTTTCAATAAATGAAACTTGTTCTCACTTCTGGATGCTGTTTCGAAAGAAAACCGGAGTGTTTTGCTTCGAAACCCCACTATTTTAATTTTACAGTGTTTTTCTTTTTTTTTCCACAACCAAACTACATTCCAAACGTAAACAACCTGATCTCGCAGGAAAGTCTGCCTTTCAGCAGGTAATGCCTTAGTGTGAAATCCATGCCCAACTCCAGATGGTAAATGGCACCTCCGGGAGGCAGCGGTGACGATGTGCCTTGGAGTCACCCACAGGGCCAACATGGGTGGGAGCTCGGGCTCACCTGAGCCCCATGAGCCAGAACTGGGATCACCATATGGGCCAGCATTGAAGCTGGCTGCAGGGGATGCAATTTACTGCTTGCCTGGGGAGGTCAGGCTGACGGGGACCGTGGGCATGCAGCAGGGTGGATGAAAGCCCTTTGTGATGAGGAGCAGGGCTGAAATTGATGAGGCAGCAGCACGGTCCTGCTTTTGCCTCTGGCTCTGAGCTGCCCTTTTTCTCCCCCGGTGAGGCCTGTAGCCTATGTGTGGGTAGGCTTTAGTCCTGAAAAGGCATTTATTTCTGTGGGTAAAAGGCCAAAATTAATACCATTTTGTTATAATTTACAGCGACCCAGGGAGCTCTTTCATGCCAAAGGCAACAGTGTTCACCCACCAATCACCCCAAGCGAGCCCCTGGCCCCATTTTGGGAATGGCAGCAAACCCCTCACTTCTGTATAGCCAAGCTCTCACCTCAGTGCTCAGTATTTGCAAGAGAGGTCGTTCTGGGATCAACACCCCTGTTTTTGGGTTCTGCTCCCTATATTTGTAGGAATCATTGAACTGAAATCCCATTGATGGCTATTCTGAAAGGCAAAGGTGCAAACTTGGCACAAGTTTGCTGACTGAAATGCTAGTTTGCTCCCTTTTTCTTGCCTTTTGTCATCTTCTGGAAATAAAAATAAAAATAAATCCCACAACTGTATACATGAAAAATACAAGTGTATATGTGAAAATTCCCGCATGAGAAAAAACGTGACTATATAAAGTCTGCACAATTAGAAATCTCCATGTGAGCAAAGCCACAGAGTGGATTGTATGGTTTTGATCAGGACTAAATTGCATTAAAAAAGGCTTGTTAATCCAAAGATCTGGGTGATAATCCTAATTCTCTTGTAGGCTTTCTGTGTGATACCAGATAAATCACTTAATGGCTCCTCTGCCTCTACTTCCACAGCTGAGAAACTGTGATGAATAATGCCCAGCCCATCCACACTGGGGTTGGGAGGCTTAACTGTGTGATATTTGCAAAGCTCTTTGAATTCCTCCTTTGTGAAATGGTGGGCATGTGTATGAATGGCGGTGGTGGATGCTGGCTAAGGTAAGTAGTGATGGTGTGCTGGGGCTGTGAGGAGGAGGATGGGGATGAAGGCAGGGTGTGTGCTCTGTAAAACTGCAGTTTGGGGCTGTATTTGGGTGTACTTGCACTTGGATGTGTCTGTAAGGCGTTGCTCCCTTGGTGCTGGTAAGGACGGTGCTTGGGCTGCCTTTCTTTAAGCGATGTGACATCAGCCAGCGCCTCGTCCTGCTGTGCCAGCAGGAACTCGTGTCCATCGTCTCACTTTCACGGCTATGGCGAAGCCCTGCAAGCAGAGCTGGGAATGCAATAACAGCCAAACATGCTCCTTTAACCTGCTCGGCACCAGCATGTGAAATAATACCCCAGACAGGAGCCCTGAATGCTTTTATAATTTATTCATTCCATGATTTCTTTCGATGTAGCTAATGTTGTATTTCCTCTGACCAGAGCTGTCACATGAAGCGTGAGAAATCCTTATGGACAGGTTGCTTTGCCTCCCTGAAAACAAACTCGTGTTATCTGCAGTGGCCTAAATGAGCGGAGTCCTGAGGGATGTGCAGCCAGGCTCTGGGGATGCTCCCATTGAAGTGGGGAAGGGGGGAGGATCCAGAGGATCCTGATGGGTTAATTTGGGTTGATCGGCACCGGGACCATTCCCTCTGTCCTCCAGGACTTTGGATTTTTGTAAATAACAACAAATACGGAAAAAAATAAGGAAGAAAGAGGCACTGTTAGGCTTGCTGGTGCACAATCTTTGTGGGGTTGTACCCATTAAGCCTGTTTTCTTCCACCTGCTTAGCCTGCAAAAGATGCTGCTGTTTTGTACAAGACTTCACTGTTTTGGTCTTCTTACAACAGCAAATCATGATGAGAGTTTTTTTGGTATGTTTTTTCCAACTGAACTGGATGAGCAAGGCTTCAAAAATTTAAGACAAATCCTCAAAATTACAGGCTAGGGGAAACAAAGAGGGTGAACAGTCAGGCATTGGCACAGCTGCCCAGGGAAGTGGGCAGTCACTGCCCCTGGAGGTGTTTGCAAACCATGGAGATGTGGCTCTGAGAGACATGGTCAGAGACTTTGGTGGAATGGGTTGGGGTTGGACTCGATGATCTTACAGTCTTTTCCAACCGTAATGATTCTGTGCACGTAAATTAATGTTGTTACTTATGGACAAAGACCTTTTTCCAAGTGTGACTGTTAATCTCAATCTCATTTCATCTGCAAAACAGCTGCTTGGATCTCTCGCCTTGCATCTGTCTCCTATGGGCTGTTTTCTCCTGCTCTGTTTAGTGCAGCCAGAAAGTTAATTCAGTGCATATTGGGAAATTCCTCAAACACCATGAGACTTAACACCATTTTTTCCATCAAACCCTCAGAGTTTGAGCTGATACTTAGAGGTGTGAGACTGCAGAGCTGGGGAGTGGAGCGTTTCACTAATTTATTGTAGGGAGCTAATCTGGGGTGTTATCTCCACAGACCAAGCTGTTATTGTTTCACTTACAGGCTAAGTGCAGTATAACTCAGACACAATGCATTCCCTGTAATGTGAAACCCATAACACTCTCCTGTGGCTGACACCTGAAGTAAAGTATGTGTCTGCCAGCCCCCTTGGATAATTTGCCAATGTATTCTAATTAGGTTTATATAAAGCACGAATTTATTTATAGATGTGCTTTTAAGTGCATTGCTCAGTGGTTTGGGTGCTGGATTGGGAATAGCAATGGGAGAGCTCCTGTGCTGGCTTTGCAGCTGCTCCTGTTGGGATTTTGGGTAACTTATGATGGCAGAGGCACCCCTGGATGCTGCATCCTGAGCATCTGACACTGCCCAGTGCTCTCTCATTGCACGTGGTGGGTAACACCACTTTGTTTAATGCATGCAATGTAATCAGTTACATCAACATTAATGCTCCTTCAAGTGTGAGGTCTGGGAAGCCAGGTTCTGGGATGATTGCTCTCTTTAACTCAGAAGAGGAAATGAAGGTCAAACAGCACAGGACGGGTGGTTCCCAGGCTCTGTGCAGGGGGGTTCCAGCAGGAGATCTCCACAAAGAGGTGAGAGATGAGGTTGCTTGTAGAGTTGGTGCCACATGGGTTGGGTGCAAGAACAGAGAGCTGTGGGGCACCTCAGCATCCCTGATGGACTGTTTGAGCTCCAGGGCTTCTTACCATGCTCTGCTTGCAGGCTGGGTGTGCATCAGCAAGCGCTACAGAGAAATTTGGAACAGAAACGGGGCAGAGGGCTTGATGTGCAGTGCTGTGTCCATTAGGGCTAATCCAAAAAGACATGTGGCTAGTTTTGAGGTGGAGCAAGCTGGGTAGGAGGTAGCCCAGGGGCGATAGCAGATGGGGAAGCAGCAGGGAGGTGAGCAGCCTTCAGCACCCAGCTGTGTTCCAATGATTGAGAAATGCTGCTGTGATAAGCAGTCAGGGCAAATCACTGAGCTGGGATGCACCTGGTGGCTGGGGGGTTATGTACACCTCCCACCTTGCTGCTGGGCCAGTCAACAGCCAGAGGGCTCCCTGGCAGAGCTGTGCTGACCAACCCCAGCAGTCTGGGAGAGGTCAGGTTTTGACATCAGGGTTGTTAACCGGGGTGCTCTGTGCCAGTGGATGAACTGCAGCATGGCCACCACGTAGCTCGTTCTCCTTCTCCAAAGGGTTGCAAAATTCAACTAAAATTCCTGATTTGTTTTCCCATGAGCTCAAGGGTAGATGGAGCAGATGTCACACAGCCAAAGATGGGTGGGCTGGGCATTTCAGGGGTACTATTACTCCTATCCTAAATTGCCAAACCTCACACCTCACAGCCCTTTGTCTTAGGACCCAAAAGCTTTTTTAGGACTCAGTCCTGCACTGAGGACAGCTGATGGGCTCAGAGCAAGGCAGGCAAGCTGTGGGGATGCAAAAAGAGCCACAGGATCCTGCCTTGCATATAAACCAGATCCTGCTGGAAAAAAAAAAAAAGAAAAAAAAAGCTTGCAACCTCTCAGTGCTTTTTATGAGGATGGAGGAGGTTATTCAGTAACCCGCGTGCTCACAAAGGCACTTTTGTTCCTAATAGGTCCTGAAATGTTACGACCTAATGTGTAACTTTGCCATTTACTCGTGTAGCAGCATCGGGGTTACTGTGTAAGGACACAAAATAGCTGCTCCTTAAGGACACTGCCAACCCATGGCACCTGCTCGGGAGGAGTGGCCGTGCATGGCAGCAGGGACGCAGTGTGGCTGTGCACTGCTTGGTGTGGGACACAGGAAGAGCACCTGAAAGGCTGTGACTGTGACATACCCTGCCTAGAAGTGGGGGTGCCCAGGAGGAGCTGGCAGATGCCAAACACGCTGTTTGGTGCAGAAAAACACAGGCTCCTTATCCTGTTACGATGCTTTGTGGTGTTTAAGCAGATAGCTTTAAGCAATAGAGAGGTATCCCCATTAGAGAAGGGCTTCCTCTGCACTGAATGCAAAACTAAACCCGCACATGGAAAAAGAAGCAAGCAGAGCCAATGCTTTATCTCCTCCGCCAGCAGCCCCCATGAGCACCGCTTTATCCCTCCTCATTACCTGAAGTTGTGAGTGTCACTGATACCCAGATATTGTTTGCTTTTCTAATCCCAGCAGGGGATTAGTTTGAAGCACAAGGACCAGGAGCCTCCATAATACCGGACCGAGGCAGCGAGACTGCAGCTGATGCTGTTATTCAACTCAGTAACTGAGTCTTTGAGGAATTATTCTGCATTATTTGCTTCTCTTGTATCGCATGGCAGGAAGCGCCACAGGATAATTACTCGCATTAAGAATGCTTCCTTTGGTCTGTTTGGAACATTTCACGTTTCATCTTCCTGGGTGCCCTGTGTCTGACAAGCATCCCACAGACAGCAGAGCAATTTGGGGGTGACAGAGGAGGGAGAGCTCCAGGAAGTGCTGGCACAGCCCTAAAATGCAGCTGGTACCAGGGAAAAGTGCATGGGCTGAGGCAGGAGGATGCCCTCTGCTCTACTGCCAGATTTCTGACTTCCTTATGTTGTACTGAAATTTTCTAAAACAAGACACACTTTTTCCCACTTTTTTTGAAGAAGAACATTGGTTTTTTTTTGGTTAGTTTTGTTTTTTAACAAAGTGAACTAGGAAACAAGCTCTCAGGGAGAATAACTGCAGAATGATTTTTTGTTTGTTTGTTTGTTTGCTTTACTTTCTTAAAATATTCTTTTTTTCTTTCTTCTTCCTGGGGATGCACCCATCACTCATCATGATTTTTTGTTCTATTGAAGTCAAAATCCACTCCTACCCATCCAACCAGGGCAGAGGAGCACCAGGGCACCGTTTGTGTGGTTGAGCAGCACGCAGCAGCACTGCAAATCCTGCATTAATTCAGCACGGGCCTGCTCATCCCTAGGGCAAATTCTTGAATAAAAACAAGCAGTAAGTTAAACCGAGTGCAAACTCTAGCAAGTAGGATAAGCTGTAATATCCCTTTTTTTGATAGAAGCATCATTTTTCCAGCCACATGGTCATGGTTATGGCCATGGTCATGGTCAAGGGTCTGTTTTACGTGGAAACTGCTGACGTTGTTTGCTTACTCCTTTCTCCACTTGGCCTTTTTGCAGATATTATTGCATTAGTTAGAACAGACCAGTGAAATGACCCAAGCCCTTAATGAAGACCTTGGCTTTTCTGTAACCCTCCTGAGAAACTTTTTATTAGCAGAACCGGTGCTTCTGGCTGCACACAGAAGGAATGATGCCAGACCTGGGGAGTACGTACCAACACCGACAGCTCACAAACAGCCAGAACAGATCTCTGTGCCTGCAAATGTTGTGCACCTGGGAGATCTTTCTATAGAAATAATTGGAATTGCATAGTTTCCTGAACAACTGTATCTCTGGGTTTCTTTATGCGACAATAACGGGGGTCCAGTGACACTCAAGGATAGGGAAACTCTTTTAATTCTTCCCTCCTTCTGTTCTATGCTTCTGTTAGAAAATGGTTTGGTTTACCTGCTGCTGTGAGAAATACATGAGATGGAGTGGGCAGCTGATTCGCAGGAGAAAATGGTACCCAGGCCCTGGTGCATTTCTGTGCTCTTACCCCCAGCATCCTTCCCATGTTCCCTTTGCTGTTACATATCCCATATGATATCCCTGTGTAATGTACATCCCCTGATAATATGAATGAAGCTTCCTATTTTTGAACTTCAAGAATACTGGAGAATATTTCTTCCCTTCCTTTTGATATCACTTGGAAACAAACGTTTTAGCAAACCTATGGAAGAGAAATCTTGAAATAACTAAAATAAATGGAACTGAAGCACACAGCACTTTAATGCTTGTTTTTCCCTTCCTTTTTCTCATCCTCCACATGGCAGTAGTTCCAGTGGGAAACAGGTGGGAAAAAAAAATTACTTTTTGTTGCTTTCATTTCTAATTATTACTTATATTGTCTAACGGCTGTGGAATGCTTTGTCTTTGAACCAGTGTGTCAAAATAGGTCAAATGAAAGTAATTCCTCCCCTTTCTTCATCCAGCATAGCAATTGCTCTCTTTGATTTATATATCATGGGCAGATTGCTGAGGCTTTGCTCCTGCAGGAGATGGTGAATGGGCGATGTGGGTCTGTGTTGTGTGGGGCCATTGACTGTGTGCCCCATTTACACAGCGCTGTGTTACATGATGTGAAACCAAAAAATGGTGTCACTGGGGTTGGGCTTGGGGAACAGACCAGGTGTGAACCTGAAACACCATCAGAATTGGTACAGATCTCATCAGTGAAAGTGCAGGGCATTTCCTGTGCCTGGTGATGGAACTGAAACACCTGCACTTTGGCCTCTGTAGTCTGTTTTATTTGCATTCATGCCTGTGATCTTGCTTCAGATGACAAAAAGCCAAAGTGGTCTTGAATTGAACCTTGCTTAGATCTCATTTAGTGACAGGTGTCTGGATTGAGGCAGTGAAAAAGCTGAAGCATTTTAGTAAGCAGAAGTATTGGGGTGAGCAGAAGACAGAGGTTCATCCATCAGCCAAGTATGCTCCTGTCCTGGCCATGATCTGCCCCCAGACCATGGGCTCTGAGCTATTTCTCCAAGATGCCCAGGGCTGTTTCTGCCATAAACTCGCTTTTCCTTTCCCACTCCAGCCCCAGTGTGTGGTCAGCAGGCCCAAGACGTGCCCACCCTCTGTTCCTCCACACTGCCCTCCACGGCCCCTCAGGAACCACTGACAGAGAGAGCTGGCCCCCAAGGCTTGAATTACAGTGAAGCCATGGATAGAAAATACACCATGAAATTTTATGGCTCCTGCGAAGGGGCTGCCATCTGCTTTTTCTTTTTTCGCCCTCTTTTCTTTCTTTCTTTCTTTCTTTCTTTTTTTTTTTTTTTCTTTCTTTTTTTTTCTTTTTTTTTAATAGCCATTCCACAGTCTATGAAACCATTACTGTCTGCTCCCCCACTTCCCTAGGGTCTGTGTCCATTTCAGAACACAACACTTTGGATTTCAAAGCAGCCCTTGGGAGTGCAACGACTCATTCGTGCTTTATAGGGTTTTGCTGATTCCCCTTTCTATAAATTGAAATCTATTTGTTCCCATACATAGGTACAAACCTCTCTCAACCCCTTGGCCCTTCTCCTCCAGCTTACTCTTTTTTTTTCACACGAATCTGCAAAATCTGTGTCTGACTGTGTCTTGCTGGTCCTGTGCAGAGGGATGGTGTGAACCTGCAGCTTGAGTGCTACATGTTGGGCTGTTTTCCGAGAACAGACCTCCAGCTATGGGGGGTGAAGGCTGCAGGTACATTCTGAGGGCTGGAGCTGCTCTGTATGGTGAAGTATAAGCACTTTCCATCTGAGGACATTGCCAGCCCTAAGTGCTCTGCCTCCTCGTGCTGCCACTGCATCTCCTCGCTGCTGCTGCATGAGCAGGGAACTGGATTCCACTTGTTTCTGGCAATTGCTTTTGCACATGTTGTGAGGCTGTTTGTTGTGACGGATGGCTTTGCCTTTCCTTTGTCTTTGGGAAGGTTTCATGTCTCCCTCCCTTGTGCCTCTCAGAGGTGGAACAAAGCCCCTCCAGCTGCAGCAGGTGGGCTGAGGGCAGAGCACGCCTGTGTGGCTCCATCCCATGGCTGATCCATCCCTAAAATCATAGGAAATGCATCCCTACAACTTCAGAATCTATTGAATGGGAATTGCAGGCGCCAGGGGTGTGATTTTGCCAGAATAATGCTTTGGTGGCCCCCAGCCATTTTCTCCAAAGCACCCATTTTTCTCAAGGTGATGTTGCGACGCCAATCTAGGAAAGTCCCAGTGAGAGTCTGATGCAAGCAGCATCACCAGCAGCTTTGTAGCACAGTCCTGATGGCCTCACTATGTTCTGCTCTCAACGAGCAGATAGCTCCAGTCATTTAGAGATGCTGTGTGACTGCTTAGGGCATGGTAGGGAGGAGGAGAGCTCGTGTGCTCAGCCAGCCAGATCAAAATGCTGCATTTAATCTCCAAGCTGTGCAAACAGGGCTCCGTGGTGCACACTCAGCTTCTCTGTGGCTCCTCTTTTCTGTTTGCAATTCTGTGTGTGTGCAGGGCCGGCGGAGCTGCGTAACCACTAGAGGGAGATGATAATGACTTAATATCTGTAATTCCCATGTTATCGGCAAGAAATAGCAATTAGCCGTGCAGCTGCGTGGCTGTGATGAGGCTAAAGTCATTCTCAGGGTCCTCATTTTTATGAGCTTTTAAAAAAATTATTATAAATATAAATCATGCAGCCTCACCACAGTGCCCTGCGCTTAAAGCTCGAGCACAAAACTTGGTTAACGCCTCCGCTGAGACTAAATGGGAGTTGTTCATGCTGTCCTCTGGAAAGTTATGTGACACATAGGACCAATTTCGTGTTCTTCAGCTCTTCTACATGGGGGAAAAACAGGTTTGGGGGCAGCTGTAGTCTCACTGAGATGCCTGTATTTCCCTATTCCTATTCCATCCAGAATTCAGGGTTGTCTTTAAGGGAAGAGCCAGGCTGTGATACCAGTGGTCAACTGGTAATTAGAAAATGGAAATGGAAAGGATAGCTGCTTCCTGCCCCAAACGTGTGTCTTCCTTGGAAATGCACACAAACCTGGATTTTAAATAAGTTTATTTGATTAAAAGACAGAAAATCCTTGTTTCCAATGTGTTTCTCTCAACCACTATTTCTCCCTTTTCCTTTCCCATGCTCCTCCCATGACTTAAGGAGAAAGAAAGGACATCTGAAAGTGTGTACGTGTGTAGGAAACATTCTTGAAAACCCAGACTGAGTCCCTCGGTTTGAAACAATGCAAGAATTTTCATTACTAGCATTAAAACAACCCAAACCCTGAACAAACCGAAACCTCATGTGCAAACTGTCAGATTCTTTCAGAAGCTATTTTGCACTTGAAAGCACTTACTCAGAGAAAGCATTTTGCCCAGCTTTATTATGAACACAAAAGCTGCACCTAATTGGTTTATATGTTGACAGGCATCTTATTGCTGAGGATAACTGTGTGTGTGCCTTAGCTCAGCATTGAGCATGAGGGAACCACTGCTCCAGCAGTGAGAGATGCTGGGAGAGGAAGCAGCAGATCTAGTGGCTTTTTGGTCCCCAGCTCATGAAGACGAATTATTTTGGGAGGGGCCATGTTGTTAATAGCACTGCCAGTGGTGGCACAGCAAAGTGAGTGAGAAATGTGTTGGTGCTAAATGTGATCGTGTTGCACAGCCATGCTTCTCAGGATGTGTTTGCACAATTCCTGCTGCATGTTTAATATGTGCAGGAAATCAGAGGAGCTTGAGGCCAGTGCAAATATAATTAATATCTGTTTAACATCTTCATTGTTGATCTGGATAAGGGAATTGAGAGCAGCCACAGTAAGTTTACAGATGACATCAAGATGGAGGGAAGTGTTGATGGGAAGGCCCTACAGAGGGATCTGATTGCTGGGCTGAGGCCAATAGGATGAAGATCAAAAAGACCAAGTGCTAAATCCATGTTGGTCATAACAGCCCCAGGCATTGCTGCAGGCTTGAGGCAGTGGCTGGAAGACTGCGTGGAAGAAATGGACCAGGTAGTGTTGGTCAACACTAGGTTGAATATGAGCCAATAGAGTGCCCAGTGGCCAATGGCATCCTGGCTTGTATCAGAAATAACACAGCCAGCAGAGCAGGAGGTGAGTGTCCCTCCGCATTCAGCTTTGGTGTGGCCACACATCAGTGCTGTCTTTGGTTCTGGGCCCCTCACTACAAGAAAGACATGGAGGCCATGGAGCACATCCAGAGAAAGGCGATAAAGCAGTGAGGGCTCTGGAGCAGAAGCATTATGGACAGTGGCTGAGGAACCTGGGATGGGTCAGTCTGGAGGAAAGGAGACCCAGAGGAGACCTTACTACTCTCTACAGCTCCCTGACAGGAGGTTGCAGCGAGGTGGAGGTTGGCCTCTTCTCCCAGCTAACAGCCATAGGGCAAGAGGGAGTTGCACCACAGGAGGTTTGGATAGGATACTAGGGAATAATTCTCCTTAGAAAGTGTGGTCGTGCAGTGGCACAGCTGCCCAGGGAGGTGATGGAATCACTGTCCCCAGAGGTGTTCGAGAGCCATGGAGATGTGGCATTGACATGGTCAGTTGGCATGATGGGGACGGGTTGGGGTTGGACTGGATGACCTAAGAGATTTTTTTCAACCTTAATGACTTGATGGTTCTAAATGTTGGAGTGACTGATACTCTAGGGGCCTCCTTGCTCTGGGAGTTTGCTCCAAGACCAACCCCCGGCATAGGAATACCTCAAGGGTAAGAAAGGAAAAGCTATGGTTAAATGCAAGTCTTGCTGGCAGAAAAAAATTATTTTCCTCTATCTCAAGCTCAAAATGATGCAAAAAAAGAAGGAATTTGGAGAATGTGTTTGCTGTCCTTGCTTTGGTGGTGTGATGAGCATCCAGCACTCGTGGAGGGCTGGGGGCAGCTCAGGGACCTGCAGGGACTGGCACCAGAACCACTGAGCCAGGGGACACCCTGAGCTGAGCTCTGCTGCCTGTGAGGCTGAAATCACCAGAGGGCTGTTCCCACCCTGAGAGCTCAGCCAAAATGCAAAGATGGAAGGGGCCCTCATTTTGCACAAGGAAACTTCTCCCATCTGCTAATGTGGGAGAGGGGAATGTCTCCTAGGGCAGCGAGGGAGGATGTCTGCAAAACAAAACAAAACTGGATTTGTTTAGAAAGGGCTGGAACATGTCACAAGATGTAACAGTATTTACAGCTGTGCTGCTCTCATCTTCCCAAGAGCAGTGGCAAGAGGCAGAAATGTTAAACTTGTCTTTGCATGGCTGACTTTGCTGTGTTTGTAAATGGGAGGAATCAGTAGAAATCTTGCCTGGAGTTTTGTCCGTGCAGCCCAAAACCCAAGGAAATGTGGCTGGGCATCAGGGGGCTGTCAGAGCACATGGCTCTGTGTGCATCTCGGTGGGAATTGGCCCTGCCCAGCTCCAAAGTTGTCCAGGGGAGCTGTGGGCTGCTAGGCTGCCTGCAATACAGAGATGCAAAAAAAAAGCCAAATAAGTCTTTTATTTGTAAAATGCGTACATATTTGCTGGCATATGCTCAGCTACGCAGTGGAGGTGGTGTGCTAATTATTATCATTTAGCTCTGGAGGAGGTCCACCACAAGTCACACACTTCTGAGCACAAGCGAGTAGGGCCTGGCAAAGCACTTGCACTCATTAAAGCAATGCATTTCCACACCAGGCAGTTGTCAGTGGTGCTGCGAATGCCATGCGGTGTTCCCAAGGCTGTGGCATCTTTCACAGTCAGTCAGACATGGCCTTGATACAGCCAGCAGCAAGGCTTGCCAAGGATTTCTGTGCTGAAGGTCTTTTTGGAGAAAACACGCTACTTGCAAGATCTGAACATTGATTAAAAAGCAAGAGAGCCTCCAGTGCCGTAGGAGACCCATGGTATGAAGATCCTGCTGTCACCAGCAGGACTTCTCACCCAATACTAACCTCAAGGAGTGAAACAAGAGGATGTTGAAAATTTTTAATTTTAGGTGTTGAAGTTCAGCTATTTCCTGCGCCGTACATTTGTGTGACACATCCATGACATAATCAAAACTTCTGGAAACTCTTATATAATTAACCCCCACCACTCCCAATGCCATAGGAACTGGAAAGCTGTCTTGAGCAGCGGGTGGGACGTGACGTTAATGTATCCATGTACAAAATCCTTGCTTGTGAAGGGGAGGGGTTATGTGATCGTCAGCCTGGTCATGCTGCCCTGTGCCAAGGCTCTGTCTGTAGGGCTGAGGCCTTGCCTGGCAGTCTGTGATAATACAAGGTCTTTGTGCAGATGAGTGTTTCTTCTTTGCTCATTCCCACTGATGGAACATTTGCTGCAATTCTTGCCTAAGCGCATGCCTATCTGTGCCCTCCAATTACCCTGCTAATTAGAGCCACGGTATCTGTTTAGATTATTAATGAAGCCAAAAGACTTTTTAAGTGAACATTAGATACAGCTGGAAAGACATTACGAGGGGTTTGGAGAGCACTGGAATTTTGACCATGGTTTCCGTTTTGCTGTGCTGAGTGATGGAGTGGTTCATTTGGATATGGGCAGCACTGGGGCCCTGCCTGGTTCATCGTCCCCAAAAACCTGCTTTTGCAAAAACAGATAAAACCTGCTTTTTGCAGAATCTGATAAAAAAAAATAAATTACTGCAGCTAAAAGTTCCCACCAGATCCCGTGTGAGCAGTTCTGGGAGGAGCAGTGGGACGAGCTTCAGCTGCACTCATGGTGCACTCCAGTCACCCTCACTTCTGATCAGTGGTTGCTCTACAGTGCTCAGCTCCGCTCCCTTCATGTTTTGTTTCAGGGAAAACTGTTGTGAGCTTTTAACATCCTGGCGTGCTGCAAGCTCCTCCTTGGCCTGAAGAGAGCCTGTCTCTTTTTTTCTGGGAGATCAGGGCATCAAGGTTTTGTCTTTTGTGATGTCCTGGGCATGTTTGACACCTGTGCTTTGTCCTTGTCACCTTGTGCTTGTGATAAGTGCAGGTGCCCATAGCTCAGACCCTGCACCAAACTCAATCGCAGCCCCCAACACTTCCCTCCATCACAGTGATCCCACTGCTCTGTGTTGTGGCTGAGGGTTGTCTCCAGGGCTCTTATTGGAAGTGAAAGGCCAGATGGGCTCTTCCCACCCCACAGGACTGACCGGCATCTGGGGACAGTGCTGGAGTGGCAGGAGGGAGAGGGCAGCCCTCAGCTGGGTGCTGCTGGAGCATGGTCTGGGTGCAGATGTATGAGCACAGCGTGGGTCATCTCTTGAGGCAGCACCAGTAGCCCAGCTGCAATCTGTCCCATAAATACAGAACAGGAGTAGTAGGGGAGAGGACTTGTGTGCCCTCAGAGGCACGTTTAGCATGATATCTGTGGCTTTCAGACTGCAGAGTCCATCCTTGAATGCAGTGGCAAAGGAAAATGCAGCAAAGGATGGGAAGTTTCAATCCAGCCTTGGTGATTTGTTTTAATAAGAAAAAAAATACCTCTTATCAGCAGGCAACACATTTTCTCCCCAAATTTTCGTTTTGCAACTACAATGAAGATGTCCTGTTAAAAGATTTTGCTGTTTTCTTTTCCTTTCTCTGCTTAAAATTGCAGTATTCTGGGAAGCTGCTGCAGCATTTGCCCCAAAGAGCACCAGATCTGGGCAAGGTTTGGAGGATGCCAAGTCCCCAGAGAACGTGATATTGCTGTGCTCAGCTCTGAAGAGAAGTCCTGCCTCTGTTATTCATCCTTTACTGTTCTTAGGCAAGATATTTCTATTCTTATGATTAAAAATAGAGCAGTTTTAGTGGGGAGCTGGATTAGGAGAGCAGAACTACTGATAGAAATGGGCTTTTGGACTAGCAAAGCATCTGTGTTGTGTCTATTGACATGTTGACAGAGAAGTTTCTGATCTGCCTTGAGACATGACAGAAAACAAGCCTTGCTGGTAGAGATCAGGGCATGCCCTGTCTGTGACTAACAAGTTTCCTCCTCCTTGAGCCCTCCCAAGTGCCCAACAGCTTCACCTTGACTTCTTGTTGAGTTTGGAAATCCGTGCCCCAAACCTTTCTATCAAGGTTGACATTCCCTGGATTGTTGTGCACTGGGCAAGAGCTGCATGGGCCAGCATGATGGCCAAAACACTGATAAAAACTCCCATTTCCCCAGCTTCCTTCTTGTTTATCTCACCTCTGAGCTATCTGTTACCCTCCTAGTCAAAACTAGGAAGGTTTTCTCCCAAAACACCACAAGCTGTTCTAGCAAACATGGCCTTTTAGAAGTGTGTTTTCAAGCAAGCAAAAGCTGTACCTCAGAAACATTCACACTGATATCTTTTCCCAGTAAAAATCCTGGTTTTAAATTGAAATAAGTATTGGTAAAAGGTCATTAGCAGCAAGTTGAAAGATAGAAAGCCCAGTGTCAGAGAGCCCCAGGATTTTTGTTTGGCAGCATCTCATCAAACCTGCTCTTTGCCCCAGCTTGACACGGGCAGCATGTGCATGGACTTCAACCTGCACAGAATGTCCTGTGAGCACCGTTTCACTTCCTATGTTTAAAACTTGAAAATAGGGTTGATTTACAGGAAAGGTGCAGACATTTCAGCAGATATTTTGCCTTCAGGGAGGCCCCTAGCAAACACACAGTAGACCATGGACAAGGAGCAAAAGTTTCCATTCCCAGAGTTTTGGGGCATTTTCTCTGCTCCATCCTAAAAGGAGTTTTGTTGGACTTAGGATTGTTTTTGGGGGTAAGTTGAGCAGATTTCTTTTCACTGACTTGTGCCATAACGGAAAGCGGTGTTTGTGTTCTTCTGCCTTCATTCCCTACTACCCAAACTCGAAGAAGGTTGCCTTTGGCACAAGCTCTGAGCTCACGTTCATTCCCCTGCATCCACAAACACAGGCTTTGCTCTGCTTCCTCCACTCACTGTCTGGCGATATATATATATATATTATATTGATAGGATAAAACTCTTAACTCAGAGAATGGTGAGGCATTGGGATAGGTTGTCTAAAGAAGCTGTGGGTGCCCCATCTCTGGAGGTGCCCCAAGGATGGGGCTCTGGGCAGCCTGATGTGGTGGGGAGCAAACACCTCATGGCAGGGTATTGGGGGTGGATGATGTTTAAGGTTCCTTCCCATCCTATGACTCTGCGAGTCCACCAAATATCTCTGGCATGATCCTTTTTGCACCAAACAGAACCAAATCATGGAGATGCTGCATCCTGGTGTTGTGTGGGCAGGAGCCCTTGCTCATTGCCGTCACTTCTGTGCTGCAGCTCTGGGTGACCACAGTCAGATGGAAGTGTGGTGGAAACATGCACACGTGGCAAGTGCTGGGTTTGTTTACTCTGAGCTCAGCCCTCAGCTGCTCGTTCCTCCTGCTGAACAGGGTTTCCCTGTGATGCTACCCCAGTAATTAGGTCAATAAAAGCAGAGGGCCTCGTGCAGCACTCCAGATGTCTTTTCCTTCTTTGTTTTTTCTCATTCTTTTTTTCATTTTTATTTTTTTTTTCCCCCAGTGCTGAATCCTTTCTTTACACTCTCCCCAGAAGCCTGGAAGAGCACACAAACCTGGGTGTGTTTCACAAGCCCAGTCCCTTACCTAAACACCATTCAACCACATATTACACATAGATCACCTCTGTGGTCAAGAAGGAATGTCTCTTTTCCAGCACTGCTTGAGTGTCAGCGAGGAGGTGTGGGTTCAGGCTATGAACATGTAGTGGTGGGGAGGCTTGGGTATAATTCCTGCATGGGTGATTTGGATAGGAAAGCAATTTCTTGTGAACCCCTTAAGATGAAATTCTTCCCCTCTGGCTGCACCTTGGGGTCTGGATCTGAGAATGGTTTTCCCATCCCCAAGTGCTGTTTGTTTTTTTTTTTTGCCCTCCCTGGAGTTATTCCTGATTTACGCCGTGGTGTGAATATGAAATAATTACAGTTTAGGACAGAACCTCAGTATGAAACCTGACCTCTGGTGCTTCTCTGGATGCAATCTCTCAGCCTCTGAACCCCAGGTGCCTCTGGGTGCATGTTCTGCTGAGGAGAAAACCCCAAATCCCAGGGGCTGTCAGTGATAGAGGTCAGGGATGGGAGCTGGATGCTGCTGGTGGATGGGTGAGGATGTTAGAAAGCACATTATGAAAGCGTAATCTCACCAGTGAGAGGCAAAATGAATCAATGTCACCTTGAGTAAGTATGGAGATCAGCCTGGCAGCATTCCTGAGATAGCTGTGTGAAGATCTGACACGGTTATTCACGGGAGACTTAAAACAGAGTCCAGGACCACGGGTGTAACCCAACCTCAGGAGCAGAGGGAACTTGAATGAGATCAAGGTCATCTCAGGAGCTGCAAAAGAGAAGGTCACATCTGGGTCAGATGTGCAGGGCATCTCAGGTTAATTCCTCCGTCATGTCCTCATCTGTGGAAGCAACAGTCATTTCTCAGCACTCTGCCCTGCAGTCCCCTTGTCTGCAGAGATGTGCTGCTGGAAGGTGGGCATGGGAAGAGCAGGGTCTGCAGTGACTGGGAAAGGAGCCGTGTCTTGCTGTGCTTGGCACAGTGCAGACACCTGCTTTGCAACCAGACCTTCATGGAGCTGTTGGACTGGGGAACAATTTCTATTTTAGCAAAGGGGATAGGTAGGGTGCAAGGGCTGCTACCACCAAATGATTTTTAGGGAGCTGTGCTTTGAACTGTGGGCCTTTAAGGGTCAGGATTCACTGACCTGGCAGGTGCTGAGGAAAGCCCCAGATAAAAAATGGCCACAGGGTCCAGTTGCTCCAAAATTGTTCAGATTTTGGATCTTTGTGTAACATTTTCCGCCAGGATGTGTCAGGAGGGGAGACACTGAGTGGGGTCCTGGTGCTGCTTGGGGCAGGAGAGCTTTGGGACATCACTTCCACAAGGGCTGATGGTTAAGGCTGAGGGTTCAGTCCCAGTGGAAAGGTCTGAGAGATACCCCTTGCTCTGCTAATACAGTGAGGTCCTCTCAGCCCCACTAAGTGCTTCCAGAGTGCTTTGTTGCTCATGGATGCGAGGGGAACCCAGCCCTTTTCTAATTGTCACGTTCGAGGCTTGTGCAGGCAGAGATGTGTTCCATATGGAGACAGCAACCGAGCTGCCCAGCTTGGCACAGCCAGCCCGTCGATGGGAAAATGATACATTTAATTGTATGGATGTCATAGTACTGGAGTCATTTTCTTAATCCTGGAATTGGAAATAAATACAGCAAATAACAAATATACAGTTGGCTGGGGATGATTCAGAGTATTCATTGTGAGGAGTTGGAGGGCAAACATATGGAGGAGGTTCTCATTTTCAGGCTGAACAGGACATATCTCAGCTCCTTGTAAATTCGTCGGGTTGGGCTTATGGAGATTTCAGCCAACTGAAAATTCAACCCCTTGTTATTAGATGGGATGCTGAGAGTCTGTTCTTACTCTCAAGGAAGTACTTTCTGACGTTTGAAATTGGACTTTAACACCCAGGTATGATGTGAGCTGCCCCAGGCTGGAGCTTGTTCCTTTTTTTGGTCAGTGCTTCCCATCTGAGAGCCACTTCTTTCTGCTTTGCAGATTTCCCCTAGTGCTCTTCATGGCCGTGCTTGCTCCGCTCCTCTCCACACTCAGCTGTAGCCCCCATCTGCTGGGATTAATTGCTGGCAATCCCTGTTCTTGGAGTCAGAGATTGGCAGGACAGTCTCACCATGGGTTGACAGAAACCAAGGTGGAAAAGCAGGATAGGAACACTGTTGTGCTTGCATACCATGAAGCATCACTTTGTGAAGGCACTGAGAAAAGTTTGGTCATGAGAACAGGGCCGTTAAACACAGCATTTTACATCTAACTGCCAGTACCCAGCATTTCTGTATATTTGTTGAGGGTTTCCTAGACAGACATGGGCTGTGGGGCTCATGTCCAACATTTCTGGAGGCTGACATACACCCGGCACCACTGTGATACGCCTGTGGTAAGGCCAGTGCTTACCAAAAGTGTTGGAGCTACCACAAATGGATTGTTGGTTGGGTTTGCGCATTCCTTGCTTTTCGTCAGCCTGGCTGGAGATGTCACACATCTGCTCCAATCAGGAATTCTGGAAAACCAGAAATACAGGTAAACATCACCCCCCACCCCCTTCCCCATACATCCATATAAACCTGGACAAATCAGCCTTCCCCAGATGCTACTTCTGCCAGCCAAAGATGTGGAATTCCCAGTGAAAACCGAGGGTGGTTATCTGTAGCCCACAAGTAATTTCAGCTCAGTTTCTAACAATGATTTGAGCTCTGGAGTGTAAAGTTTAACTTCACTTCCAGGCTGTTTATTACACTAAATACTCCCGATATCTGTATCTACCTCCTACCCAAGTTTTCTCAGTCCTGAGACAATCAATAACCATGGCTCTTGCCAGCAGTGATAATAGAAATAGCTCTCTCCGTCTTAAGGCTGATTACTCTCAGGTCACTCCAAAGCACCTCTCTCCCAGAAGCAGATTTGGAGCTTACCAAGCTTACATCCTTTGGGAGGGATGTTAACCACACACCTCAGCCTGTGCAGCTATCTCCATGAGCTGCACTCATCGTTAATCATATCGAGCTGCAGAGCTCACCAATTTGTGGCCAGGCAAAGATGCTCTGCGTGTGCAGGCAGATGTGCTGGGAGTAATTTTCTCCTGTTTGTCCCACTCTGCGAGGGCCCATGGCTTCAGACAATAATATCGGTGACCCACCTGCTCTTCTCCTGTTGACCACTTTGTATTTATCCACTTTGTATTCTGCTCCAGATGTTTGGGGATGTTCCCTGGGAATAAGTGAATGACATTACTCTTATTCCTTCCCTTTCGAATGTCTTCCCACTTGGTACAGACTCTACTTAATATTTCATTCTGCATTTTCATAGTTGGGCACTTATGCACATTAATTATTCAAGAGGCACATTGCTTGAAGTAAACGTATAGATAAAGGCAGCTGCTGGTGTTTTCTAAGGAAGGTGGTCACTAATCAGGATCCACTGTTACAACTTTCAAATAAAAATCTCACAGGCTCCTTTTCTGTTCTACATTTTCAAAAGTCTATTTTCTTACTTGGTGCAGGATGGCACCTCCAGGTGTATCAGTGCAGATCAAACATTCTCACTCCCATCCCATCTGAAAGTAGGGCTGAGACACTGCAAAAGTCTCTCCTCTCCATGCTAAATCCAGCACTGTGGTAATATTCCCATGCTTACAAAGGCTGCTACATCTGTCCAGCAGGAAAGGCTGGCTTTTTAGCCTCATTTCTATTAATCTGTGGCAATTCCGTAGCACTGTGTGTGTCACGTACCATGGTAAGATAGTTTTGCTTTGAAGAATAGCAACTTCACTTCCTCTTCATAATTGACATTACTCAGATCTTTGAGAGACACAACCCAGGTAAAGTCCTGGTAAACCTGCCTCCTCTCCAAACTCAGCCTCCTCTCCTCTGTTCTCCAGCCACCTGCCCAGCCTGACTCACTTAAACACATTACTTTGCACCTTACTGCTGGGAGGAACGTGCATCTTTTGGGTGGGAATCCGGGCAGCTCCAGGTGACAGGAGGAGGCACCTCAGTTTCTTTCCTGGAATACCAACTTCACCACAAGCTGTCAACCTCCATTCATCAGTCCCAGCAGGGTCGAGCAGGGTGGATTTGCTCGTGGGTGGAGCTGAGAGAAAGTAATGAGCTCCTCTTAATGAAGAGAGTGATTTGGTTTGCTGTGTCTGGCAGACTGTTTTCATCTTTTGTACTTCTGGTAGTTGGCATCCTGGGCAAGACTAAGGGACTTCAGTTTGGGAGTGGTAGGCATGCACTCAATTTGCTGCCTACCACTGGCAGAGGATCAAGGCTGGAATTTTCATTACTCTTGCTTTGCTTGCCAGAAAGAAGTACTTTGATTTAATTCTGGTGGCTTCTTGTTCAATGCCAAACTTGGAACGTGATGCTCTGATGTCTTCCAGCTTCTTAAAGTAACCACAATGTCCCGCTGAGGAAATATATATTTATACAACAGAGGAATTGTATTTAAGTATGGAGTCTTTTTATTAACAGCAATTGCATGCTAAGCTCTAGGTGGATCCTATGCTTTGGAACATCAGACTGGCTCCTGTAATAAATCCTATGTACCAAGCTCCGATCGCATCAGATATTTGTGATTCCCCAGTAACTATTCTTAGAAGGCTCATCCTGTTAAAATACAGCCACCATGTCTCTTATCCCTGAAAGAGGATAAGGGATTCTAGGAGAGCTGATCAGATGCTTTCTGGCATAGACGTCCCTTAAGATGGAAGACTGTGCTTTTGACAAAATGGTATTTTTCTAGAGAAAGCATCTGCTCTCCTTACAATGTCATTTTCTTGCCAGAAGAATACCTCAAAACCAAATTGTATTATTTTTTGGACAAAAATTCAAAAGCCCTGGGGTTTTGGCAAAAGAATTTAAGAATTCAACAGAAAAAAAAAAAAAAAAAAAAAGAAAAAAAAAAAGAAAACGTTTTTGTTTTCCAAAAACCGAGAAGCTCAAACATTCTTTCCCTTTTTAATTCTGTTTAAGAATTAAGGAAAAATATTTTGTGACCATATTTTCCCTCTGAGGGAAGAGACCCTGTTTGCAACGCTCTCTAGATGCTAGCAGAAAGTGAGTGTCAGTGGGTATTAAACTAAAGCAAAGTTCTATAGCGTCACTGAGTTTTCTTGAGGGCTAGATATTTTCTGTTTCCCATTGCATTACACGAGCAGCTGGTGTCTCAGTGTTGTTGGCAGAGGAATGAATTGACCGTTACACCAACAGCACTATGTTGGGTGTGATGCGCTGGAGGGAGCATGGAAGAGCAGACCAAGTGAAATGGAGCCAAAACTTGGAGATAGAGGACATCAAAAGGGCACATATTTACAACAAGACTGAGGAGACAGGTCCTTGGACTTTTGGTATTCTGCTCTGGGAAGTGTGAGGACACAGGGGCCTCTGGGCAGCCTGGTCTGGTGGTTGGTGACCCTGCACATAGCAGGGGGGTTGATACCAGATGATCATTATGGTCCTTTTCAACCCAGGCCATTCAATGATTCTATGATTTTATGATATTGTACTCTTGCTATAAGCTTTGCTTTCCTTGCAGCTCTTTCTCAGACAGCCTGTTTTGGTCCAATACAGGAGGAACAGATGAAACACAAGGCAGAAAGAAAATCTGAAAATGTTTGAGGCCACGAGAAGTTTCATTTTAGACAGGACTCACACATCTGGTATGTGCACTGTCTTTTCCATTCATTTGGTACGGACTGTCATACTCTACAGCAATATTAATGTATTAATATATTCATGGAATGTCAACATTTATATATAATGCAATTAGTGCTTTAATACAAAAGTCAAAATGAAATGAATCAACATGACATCTGAAACAAAATCTTTTGACACTGTTGAAATGAAATAGCCTTTATGGAAGAGTTTTTACCCATCCTGCTCCCCCTTCCTCTCCTGCTCAGTTTTCAGACGTTCTGTTCCAGATGTGGTGGTCAGACTCCATTTGGGCCAATGGACGTATTTGAAAAGAGAGACAGCCTAACACTGACCACTTTTATATCACTTTCCTTAGAGAAGCACACATAGGTCTCCCTTGAACTTTGTCTCAAATTACTAGAACAATAGGTCAGAAATGAGGAGCGCTCATGTTTCTGCGCTTTTGGCTGTTGAAGAATGGCTAGCCCATAGCTCAGATTGGAGAGCAGGTGATAAATGCTGATCCAGAAAGCTCAAATACAATCTTATGCATTATTTCCTTCCTTTCCTGAGCCCTCACCCCTATTTTCTCCCCCAGAACTCCATATGTAATTTTTTGTTGTTGTTATTTTCTGTGTGTTGGTATAGCAGTATCTTCCATTCACCATGACATCTCATCCCTGAAGTCCACAGGTCCATCCTGAAATACGTCTCTCCCCTCTCCATGGAACAGCCTCACACTTTTGATGTTTCAGCAGCTAGAAAATCACAAGCCCTAGGCAACCATTTAGCTAAGCTCTGGCCTTCCTTTCTTTTTCCTTTTTCTCTATTTGGAGCATGACCTGAGGTTTGTATTCATTTGTTCAGGTTAATAAAAATTTCATGCTGCACAAAAGTTACTTTATTTTGCAAATGGTTCTTTCTGGGAAATTCCAAACAGGAAATCATAAAAATTTATTTTTTAATTCCTTTTTAAGAAACTTGCATGGGATATATTACCATATAGTCTTGCTGGGCAGGAGTCTAAGGAACACAAAAGAGGATTTAAAGAACAACGTTTAATAGAAAGTAATATATGTATATTTTATACATATGTTTATGTACACATGTATTTATCAGGACCCCAGCCCTCTCCAAGTGCACCACCACAAGTGTCAGTGGGAATGAACCCAGAAGTGCCATGGTGCACAGGAGGGACTCCAGACCTGACAATTATTTTTGCTGACCATCCCATAACTTCAAGCATTCTTCACATCCCCCTTGCTTATCTGGGGATCTGGGGACTGTCACCTTATTTGGGATGTACCACAAAAGATTTGGAGTTATTGCATTTCTGCAGAAGGGCCAATAGCTGCTACTCGATAGGGTCAATGGGGTCTAAGAGCACACTTGAAATCAAGAGCATTTCTCTTAACACTATCTGCTCCATTTAGGCCCTGTTGAACTAATTCCCACCATGTCTCACTGCAGCTGCACCCACCCTTGAAGGACTGTTTCATCATGTCCAGTACTTGATGAAAGATGTGCAGAGCTTCACCTGTGGAACATGAGATTCAGGCACTTGGCTTCTGGGCCTGAACTGCTCTGATCTGCTGGTGTTATCTTGTGTATCCTCTGGTCCTGTGCACAGTGGAGGAGATTCAAGTACATGTAGGTGCTCTGGTACGTGCAAAAAAACCTTTAATTTAATCCTTAACACAGCAATCATTACCTTCAGCCACATACTCATGAACATGCTCTCTTTTCTCTGGATGGGAACTTCAGGCGTCCAGTGCACAGTCTTTCAAGGCTGGTAGCTTATGAGCAAGAATTTCATATGTTAAAAATGTATGTAGAATCATACAATCATTAAGGTTGGAAAGCACCTTTAAGGTCATCTAATCCAACCATCCAGCTATCACCAGTATTGCCCACTAATCATGTCCCTAAGCATGACACCTTTTTCTTTAAACGTCTCTGGGGATGGTGACTCCCCCACCTCCTTGGGCAGCCTGTGCCAATGCAGCATCACTCTTTCCGAGAATCAGTTTTTCCTAACATCCAACCTGTATCTCCCATGCCATAACCTGAGGCCATCACCTCTTGTCCTGAAGATAGGATACAGCCCATCTGTACGGAGTCAGAGCAGTGGCTGTGATGCTACTTGGAGCAGTCAGACTGGTTGCCCATAAGTTCTAAGGTACAAGCACAGACTATTCCAGCTGGGAAACCCCAGGCAATAACTCAGTAACACTACTTGCGGGCACTGCTCTGTGCCAGGGGCAAAATCCCCTTGGCAGGAGCATGGGATTTCCTGAGCTGTTCCATTTATTTGTATTGGGAACACAGCTTCTTCAAAGTCAAAGTTATTTGACTGAATCCCCAAATTTGTACTGTTTTTTTTCCCTTCAACTGATTGTAATTACATTTGCATACATGATATACAGATGTAGAGGAATTCAATCAAAATGTAGCTGCCAAGAGGAGAACCAGTGAGTGTATGTTTATCAGAAAATCGTTATTAAAGACCTTCCGGGTTGGCAAACTTCACTTCAGAACGAGAAGCAAGATTTTTCATTTATCTCATTAAATATTTTCAGTTATTTCAGATGCAAGAGCCAAAAATATAAATCACTGCCAGCTTGCAGAAGTATGAGTTGGTAGAATGCTTATTATTGTTATTTATTAGATTGCAAAGAAAGATCTTGGCAGGTTTGTCTTGATGGGTGAGTTACAGGAATACAAGCTCTGTAATGGAAGGGTGGAGGATAAGGCATTCACATTCCAGACAGTGTTCCACTTTCTCCACATCTGATTCAATTTCAGCAGAGGTGGAAGAAAACCTGAGCAGATCTCTATAACTGCAGCTGCAAACAGAGGGTGGTGCATCAGATTTCCTGTGAGATGGATTGGGGCAGGAGAGTGGACACCTACTGAAGGTCTCTCTTCAGCTCTCTGCTCATCCCCAGGGCGTAGGAGGGATGCTGGTAAATGAGCCCTTGGTGAGACTAAATCCAATCAAACCATATTTATGTTTGCCAAATCTGTCTCACTGAGGCTGGAACAATTTGGCTGCACCAGGACTGTATTCAAGGAAAAGGACAAGAAAGAAATCCAGCAAAATGAGTAGAACTCTCTATAAGATGGGGAGGTGAATGGGTGAGTTTTGTGTAGATTTCTGTGCAGATGCATCAATTTATTAGAGCTAATTGTGCAGAACTGAGGTCATGCTGGTAGCTGGACAGGTGGATAGATGGACAGATGGACAGTTGCGCCTGTCTGACCACACCAGCAATGGTTCCTTCACCCACCAAATATGATTCATGAATTTGGTTTTTACTCAGTAACAGATAATATTTCAAAACAACGCAGGAATGGAAGAGTCTGGCAGAGGAATCTGTTAATCAGCTTTGCAAAAGATAATGAAGGTCAGTGAGCATAGACACAGTAAGCAAAACAAAAAACGTGCACTGTTGTCCCCAAACCAGGCTGAGATTAGGATTGTTTTGGTACAGAGGAGCTCACAACAGCCTAAGATATCTGAGCAGCAAGTGTTCTCCTCAGCAGTGGTAAAACTTGCAGTACCAGAGGTTACAGGTACGAGAAGTCCCTATAAGGTACAAAAGATACATGCTACAAAGGGTAACATGGCAAATCTCTGTGTAGCAGAGTGGCACCTTTCATAGAGTGAGGTCCAGGAGGGAGATGCCTGCCCTCAGTTAAATGAGGGAATCAGATGAGCCAAAAGGCATGGAAATCTTCCATTCTGCACAGTGCTGGAGGGGCTGCTTTGCTTTGTCCCAGCCAGAGCTCTGCAAGAAGTGTAAAGGGATGAAAAGCAGCGGGAGAAGCAATCTTGCTTTACTGATCTCAACGGTTAATCTTTAATTAAGCCGTGGACTGTTTTGGTCATTAATGTAATGTAGCAGGAAGGAATGAAGACTCGTAAAAACTCCATCCTTGCTCTGAGAGATCGTGCTGAACCTCAGGGGAACGTTTGGGAAATAGGTGCATCATGGGAATGCCCTTGGGAAGGGGATTTCTTTGGGGCTGTCCCATTGCACTCCTTGGGGAAGGGCTCCCAAGAGCCAGAGCTGCTCACTGGGTCCATTTGTGATTGTGCAAGTTGGAGGTTGGTTGGGTGCTGGCCAAAAGCTTATTGAATAAGAACTGCCTCAGAGGACTGTGGGGCAGACCCAAAGCTGAATGTAATTACCGGCTTATTTCTAAATTAATATTTTGTTAAGGGATTGGGATAGAATTTGTTTTCCTCCTCCTGCCCTCCACTGATCTGGGTTTGTTCAGCTTTGGAGTGAGCTTCAGGTTTTACTGCTCGTGTCTGAGGTTGTTAAAACCTGTGAAAGTTGGGACCGTTTAAATTCAGAGAGAAAGGAAGAAAAGAAAAAAAAAAAGAAAGAAAGAAAAAAAGAGGAGGGAGGAAAAACAGCTAGGAATGGGTGAATGTCATATAAATAGCAGTAAAACTGTTAAATCTATTTGCATTTCACACCCAATAATTTCAGACTCCACCTCGAGAGTACTGCTTGAAAGTCAGCACATTTAATTGTCCAGTAAATTTCCTTTCAGACAGCTGCTTCATAAACTGCCATGCAGTGCACGGTGAGAAAAAACAGATAAGTGATTTATCTCAGGAGGGAGACCAAAACAGCCATCTGCGTGCTGCTGGTTCCCCCCTCTGTCTCAGAGCAACCAGCACACGAGCTCCTTGGGTGCAGATTTGCAATGTGGGTGCTGACCCGGCCCCAGCAGTACCAACATGCAGGGCTGAGATGTCACCTGGCCACATGGTCCCTGCATGGTCCACAGCCCAGTGCCACACCACTGGGTCCAAGAACTGACTGTGTTGGGCAAGGAACATGTGAACTTTTTACATATGGCCATAAAGTGATGGCTTGTAATTCAATTAGAGCTCTGGAAAACCTGCTGAGCTATGTCATGACTATTTAGCCTAGCATTGGCTTCTTGGATGTCTAAGGACATGGTCAAAGTGGAGCAAAAGGATGGAGAAAAAAATTTGGCCATAAATCTTTATGGGGTTGTTACAGCAGTGGTGGGACTGTTCAGTGTCCACAAAAATGGACAGAGAAAAACCAATTTGGTTTGATTTGCAAAGAAACTTCAAATTCACTGCTCTTATCTCCCACTTCAGAACCTTTACAACACATATCCATTGATTTTCATAAAGATCCACTTCTCCTTTCCTCTTTGTTTTCCCTTCTCCATGTCTTGCCATTCTTCTTTGCCATTTCTATCTTTCCTCTTTTAACAGGTCAAAAAAACCATGCATATATACATACGTATGGGGTTGGAGCTCCATGATCTCTAAGGTCCCTTCCAACCTAAGCCATTCTATGGATCTATGATACGTATGAAAGAATTCTACACCTGCACCACTATTCTGCTTCTCTCCAGAGGTTGTTGGTTGAAAGTCAATGTAGTTGTTAAACAAAAAAGGATGGAAGCTCTAATTCTTGAAAAAAAAAAAAAACATCTTGGGTCTCCTCTGGGTGCCTTTTCTTGCTGCTGAAGATAAGAGCTTGCTGCCACTCCAGCACAGCTGCACACATCTGCAGGCTGCTGGGACTTGGGCAGGTTGCAGGCAGCTTGCTCACAATCTGTGCCTCTGAGCTGCCTCTGCCCCACAGCCAGGGATGCAGCAGCAAAGCGTGAGTGGTGTTAATGCTGGCAAGCTATTTCTTTTAATCAGCTGCTTTAATAATGAGGATATTACTGCTTCCTTATTCATTTTAAAAGGTCCTCTGTGATCGTGAATGGCTTTATTTATCAGCTATTGTTTAGATAGGTACAGCAAAGTAACCACCATTCTCGTCTGTTGATGCATGTGCTTTATCATGCATTTAATAGTCTTATTTCTCTGTAATGAATGAGTCCTCCAGTGGGAAATAAATTGAAATGCCAGTTTAGGGATCAATCAGTGCACATATGCAGCCTCTATAATGGGAAGTTCATGTTCTGTAGTGAAGGCTTTTTTCTGGAATGGATTGGCTGCAGATTGTGCTGCAGCTCTTGCCTTCAAGGTACAAGTCCAGATGAAATGGATAAACTGGTCCTGGAGAAAAAAGTCAGAACTGAAAGAAAATGTAATAAAAATGTGAATATCCCCAGATGATAAAGATACTGTTCCCCATTGTCCTGTGCTTGTGAGGCAAAGAAAAGTAACTGAGTGTCCTAAGTGGAGCCTTGTCTGAGGTCAGGGATGAGCAGTTCTGGGAATGGCACAGCCCTGAGAAGGCCTCTGGAGCCCATGCAAAAGCTCTGGAAGTCTGCAGGTCCAGAGCACAATTCCAGAAGATCTATAGAACCACGAATTTGGAGCTGGCCCTTCAGGACCTGTTGGATGAGGAACAGGGGGAACTGCACTTTGGGGCTAATATAATTCCTCCATCCCTTCCTGGTCCACCTATGGATCTGTGCAGAATGGAACTGCGGAAACATGGCTGAATTTCCAGGGTGCTTTGAAGGATTCATCCAAAGCTCGTTCGAATCCATGAAGTCTCCTCACTGTCTCCATCGACCTCCATAGGAGGTTCAGTGGGAGCAGAGACAAGAAACTCAGTACCAGCAGGCTGGGCACTTCAGCTTTAGTTTGGGTGCCTTTGCCTTGGCTTTTCTGTAAAATTTTCATCATGGAGATAGGGTCAGTCCATGTAACAGGAATCATAGAATGACACAGCATCCCGTGTTGGAAAGGAGCCATAAGGATCATCAAGTCCAACTCCTGATTCTACACAATCATCCAAAACCTCACCTTGGGTTCCTCTGGAGCCAACAGAGAGAAGTGAGGGCAACTCAGCTCTGTCCTGAATGCCCCACAGTGTCCTCAGAGAGCTTGAGCCCTTACATGCGATAAGGAACACAGACATTGCTGCAGGTGTCAGCCGAGAATGGGATCTTAATACGAGGCAGGAAAGAATATGCTAAAAGTTAATTTGCCATAAAATATGTCCAAGCCCCCCCCCCCCCCCCCTTTTTTTTTTATTTGCTTTTACAAGGGGTTTTTAACCGGTTGGGCTGGAGTGGTTTGCGGCAATAACGGGTCTGTCGCAGGGGTGATGGATGTCCCTTTACTGATGGTAAAACGATATGAATCAGGCTTGTCTGCCAGCGTGATTACCTAATTGTGCCGGGAGGGTTCAACAAGGCCACTGCAGTTGCTCTGATTACACAGAGCCTGTGGGTTATCCCTCTCCCAAACCTCATCACTCAGCGTTCAAGGCTCAGGAGAAATACACTGGGGCAGCTGCCAAGGGCTGAGCGCCGCGTCCCCGGCAGTGGGCGATTCTCCTTCCCGCGCTGAGCCCATACCCTTGACAAAAGATGGAGCATTAAAACACGGAGCGCCTTGGCGGGGACGGTGGGAGGCGGATGGATGGCGAGAGCTCTTACTGCGGCTCGGGCAATATTGATCTTGTCATTAATAACGTGACAAACCTTAAGTGAAATTCAAGTGTCAGTGCCAAGGCAGGTTATTTCTGTCATAAACGGCACATCAGGCAACTTGAGAACATAGATACTGAGATGGATGGAGGGGAGAGAGGGGGAATGAGACAGTGCTTCTTGGGAGCCTGAGCTGCACGGGTGGGAGAGGGAAGGTTTCACCACAGGGATGGGGTTCAGTGTAAGTTCAGTGCTTCTCCAAACCAAAGAACTCTAAATGAAACACCCTACAAATTCAGCATACCCCTGGTTTTCTGGCAAGTAATTGCAGCTCCTCCTGCAAGTCTGTACCTTGCCCTCTCATTCCTTTCCCTCGTCCCATTTTCAATATTTCTCATTTTTATCATCATTCTCCTTGACTCCTGAGAGTTATTTTCAAGTATTACAAAACAAAGATATTCTGATGTTGTCGTTGTGTTTTTGTTTTGTTTAGTTTTGACTTTTTCTTTTCCTGGCCCTGAAAAAATTGTCTGGTTTCCTTCTCTCTTGAAAAAATAAAGAACATTTCTTTTGAAAGCAATATTTTTTGTTAACATGTTTCTCTACATAGTGGACTGCTCAGTTCCTCTACTAGTACATAATGGGTTGGTTTTCTTTGGGGGGTGAAGAGGGCCTGAAGGCTCTCTAAAAGCAAAGCTGTGATTCCTAAATGGAGATGAGACCACGTCCTCCAGGTGCCCGTGCTCATTGGCTCACCAGTGGCATTGCATTTCAAATTCCTCTTTCTCAGCTGTTTATTATTTGCTGGAAGTGTCATTGTCAGCTTATTGTCAGCAATCAGTGCAGTGAGTTATCTGCTCTAGGTGCCCTGTTTCTTAGCACTTCTGCTGATTTTGGACATCTCAAAACACTTCTGCATTAGGTGTAGCCATACCTTCAGCATGGGGACATGACCTCAGGAATTGAGCATCTCTTCTGCATCTCCCACTAGCCTTGAATTACTCTGTAAAAACATCTCATTGACTTCCTCTGAAAACTAAGCCTTGTTGGTCAAAAGATAAGGGGAGAAGTTGTTGGATACTTTAGAAGACCCAGAGTGGATTTGGTGTCTCAGGATACCTCGGGTTTTGCTGGTTATGTGAAGGAGACTGAAGTCTCCCACAGTATTTTGCTGTTGACTGAAAAACATGTAGGGGTCATTGGGATCCCAGATCTTATATTTAATCTTTTTTCACATTCCACCTTCCTAAAGACCTTTGTTATGCAGCATTTTCTCTCTCTTCTCAAGGTTCTTGGAGGACGTAGGAGACTTCTAACATTTCAGATGCTTTAAAAATGCACCTGGGACCATGCAGATCATAACCTTAAAATTTCCTTCCTGTAGCAAATTTCTTCTATTTTAGCATTCAGTGAAGCTACTCAGCTTACGTTTTTTTTTTCCTTTAGGTCTGAATGGGACACAGAAAAATGCAGATATGTGCTCCAGATTAGATGCATATACAATGCAAGCACACTGCAGAGGAAATCCTGGCGGGGTCAGGTTCCCTCCTCAGATTGTATCTTTGCAGTGGGTTGCTCAGCATGGTAACCCAATCTTATTTAACAGTTTCCTCCAAATCAAGGTGATGCTGTTTTCCAAAGCATTAAAAAGCTGCAGCTAATTACATCTTCATGCCATTAAATATCCAGAACGTTGCACATATATTTCAGGAAATGGTATGACCTAATTTACAAACCTATCACCACATGCACAGTGCCCGTGAAAGCAATTCCATAAACATTTCTTTGCTGCTTCCAGCTCACTGCCTACATTTTCAGCAGGGTTTGGTGCAAAGATGCTACCACAGAACCATCCTCTGTGCTGCTTTCCTCCAAAAAAATCCCAGTAGTCCAAGACATCTGTTTCCTGGATAATGGGACTCTTTGGAGAGCTCTGAAAGCAGCAAACCAGCAGAGATTTGAAATGGAGCTTGGCTGGAATACATTTGCACAGAGAGGAGAAGAGATGGGACAAGACCTCATCAAAACAGTCTGTGCAAGAAATAGGAGAGAAAAAAGTCCTTTGCAACATCCAAGACCTCAACAGCATGTGGTCCAACTACCATCTCTTCTCCCCTCTCTTTGTAATAGGATCTAGCAGAGCTGGATGCATTTGGTGAGAATTGACCAGAAATGTCTTGAACTCGTTCATTAGCCTGTATATTGTGAACATGGGTTGGAACTGCCAAAGCTGGACAATCTGCCTGATGACCAGAGCCTGAAAGCTGTTTGCGATGGAACAAATGTCCTGGGAAGGATGGTGGTATCCCAGTTGGGTGGCCTTCTGGGTGGAAGTCCCCTGCCTTAGAAGGAGCAAAAGGGAGGTAGGGGACGAGCTCACATCCCTGTGCTACACCTTGTCAGATAAACATTCTGGTAGCTCATTGTTGGTTAGTCCTCATCATCCAAAATGATTTATTTTGGAATCTCTTAGGCTCATTCAGATGCTGTGATAAGTTCACATTTTAATGTATTTCCAAAACTTACCAATGCTTAAGTTTTCCATCATCTGTTTGTAGCCAAAAATGTGGCCAATATCCCAGAGAGCACCGAAAAAAGGATGGAATAAGATAGAATGTCTATCACTCAGGTTTGGAAGGCATCATTCAGGGGTATGGCACCATCTCTGGGTTTGTTCTTCCAGGTTTCTTGTTGCCTATGATAGGGAGTTGTGAGTCCCTCATACTTCAAGCTCAGTTCTGGGTATTCTGAAGGTCTACAGTCACTAACTTCCCTTCCCAATGTCCTTGCTGCCACTCCTGCAGTTTCTTCCAGTGTGATGGTTGGGATGCTTGCAGGCCTGATGTCCTGTAGATGGGCACCTCATTCATGGGGTGCTTCCAGCAGAAAGCCCAGGAATACTTTGCAAGGCTCCTGGCTAATGTGGTTTGCGCTTTGCAAGAGATAAGACCACCAGCAATGCCCTTGCTAGAGAGAGAAATGAACAAACTGTCCTGCTGGGCTTTGTTATCTCTTCTGTGTTCATCTGGATGTCAGCATCGTCGTGTGCTGGTGTGCTCCTCCGCAGCACAGCCTGATAACAAAGGAGCTCTGAGAAACCACATTTGTTACCAAACATGCCAATTCAGACATCAGCTTCGTGCTTTGTGAAAGAAACCAGTAGTTTCTGCCTGCCTCAGACATCTCAGGGGGCTGATTACATTGTGCTCTGATTATTGGTCCCATCAGCCAAATCTTGCGTGTTCCAGCTCTGAGGTGTGTGGCCAGGTGGGATTTAGGCACATGCCCACTACACCTATTGCCTTGCCATGGGGCAGGCTCAGTGCCTCCTCCTCCTCCTCATAGTGAGGCTGCAGGCTCCAGGTGCTGGGAGATACAATTTGCCCCCCACTAGAAACATGAAGAAAAGTATCCAGATGAACACTGGATTTCCTTTCCCTTTCTTCCTCCCATGCCTTCTCTTTCAGCAATTTACCACCTTAAATACCACTACTACTACTAATAATAATAATAATAGTAATATCAGCTGTTCTCTCCAAGCGAAGCTGCTGCTGATTGCCTGACCGTAGCTAACAAAACCCTCCCTACTTTTAATCAACATGAAAACCTCCCTTGTGCTGCCCTACCCACCCACCAGCTCTGCCTCCCACCCATGACAGCCCCTCCACTTTCCCAAACAGGCAACAGATTTCAATTTAGCTTTGAGCGAGGGAAGCTCAATTGGGTTATTAAATTTCACACACTAATTGACACGCCTGCCGTAAAATATAACTTGCACAAACACAATTTATACTAATGACACGGGGGGGGGGGGGGGGGGGCCGGGGAGATGCTTGCTGCTTCCAGTGCCTCTCCAGTTCCCCTCTCCAACAGCTCCCATGGGAACAGGGCTTAATTGCCCCTCCAGCGCAGGGCAATGAGCAGGGCGGGAGGTTAAAGAGAGCTGAACATGGCCCCGCTGATGGGATGTTTCCTGCTCCTGCACTGAGGGGTGGGCAGCAATGGGGCACATGGGTTTTGGTGCCAGCTCCCCAGGCATGCTGCAATGCCGTGTCATAAATCCTTAATGGCAATGGATTAACCTCGGCCGGGTCCCTGGGCACGAGTTAAGCACTGATGTTTTGCAGCCAGGCTTCTTGCAGAGCTGCTGGAGATCTTTGTTTCCTGGTGGCTGACAGGACAGCAGTTTCCAGTCGGTATTTGCTTGGTTTCCTTATCCACCTGTTTTTGGAGGAAAAAACTGCCTTGACCAGATGCTCACTGCAGGTTCCCTCCTGGCCACACTTTGCAGAGATCAGGACACAAGGCTCAGGTCATGTTTTTCCTCCAATTTGCCCTTATGACAACTCATAGGATGGGAAGTTATAGCCAAGCCATATTCCAGTATGCAATGGTGCTGCAGAGCTGATGTAAGACTAGTGATAGGAGCATCATGGCTGGGCTGTAGTAATGTTTGCATGGAGAGAGAATGGACATCACCATTTCATGTCTTGCATATCCCTATTTTTAGAGGGAAAGATTGAATCTGGCCATAGATCATCCCTTTTGTCCACCCAGGGAAATGCAAAGCTCGGCCCCATCGCCTCGGCCCCTCATTAATGCAGAGCATGGATTTAATCACAGTGATTGTTCAATTCTAGTATTAACAAGGCATAAATCTTCTCATCAAGCACTCTGAGCCTTCGAGAACAGCCCCTGGGGGAGATCAGCAGTTTCCAGCCCAGGCCATCACCCTCCACACATTTCCCATCCCAATTCCTGCAAGTTCTCAGCTGTGCCTATGGAGATGGCTGTGGGCCAGACATCAGAGCTGGCTGTTCCCTTTGAACTCACCTGGAGCTTTTCCTCATACATCACTCTGCTGGAGCTTTTTGAGCTTTCCTAGTGAGGATCCCAATGCTGTTGTTGCTGCCCTGGGTGAGGTCAGGCTGTCTGCACTGCCCCGCTCACGCTCACCTTGCATGTGTTGGTGCATGCTTGCTCCTGGCAGTAGAGCCATTCAAGGAAGATCTTGCACTGTAGCCCTTAAAAGGTGAAAATATTCCAGGCCAATAAATCCCTCCTTCCTTCTGCTCCCACTCTGAACTACTTTCAGAAGGTCTGTTCAGGGGTGTGAGTTTATGGCAGTGCTGGTGACTATTCCAGTGAGTAAACATGTGGGCAGTGCTCACCTCCTAACCCACTGTACACAGGAAGCTGCAAATTGCTTCACAGCAGCTGGGTCCATTTCTGGCCCAAACCTCTTTGATATGGCTCTCAGATAACACTGCTGACTATTTTCCCTGAGCACTCACCCAGTGTTTTCTGTTGTGTGGATCCGGTCTGTGAGAGCAAACAAACAGAGAGGGGATTGAAATCAATCCTCGTCCCTTCCTGCGGTGCTGGCGTCAACTCGAAGCACAGCTCTGAAGCGGAGTAATTAATTAGCTAAAATGCAAGGCGAGCTGGCAGGTCTCATTAAGAGGGGGAGTGACCGTGCCCCGCACTGCCCTCTCCATTTCCCTGGGGGATGTCCCTGCACGGGGGCTGACCCCAGCTCTGGGGTCACAGCGGTGATGCTCTCCCCCTGCTGCAGCCATGGGGATTTTCCTCCCAACTCCACAGCAGTTGCTTTTTGACTCAAGAGGCTGTCTCCCACGTCATCCCACTTCTGTAACTCCATGTGCTTGAATTGCTCCTATAACTTGGCAACTTCGGATCGTATCTCATAGCCATAAGCACTGCAGGGAGACTGGCACTGCTGGGCAAAGGATCAATCCCTGGACAGGGCTGCTTGGCATCTCTTTCTGACAGTGGTTTCTGTGTTGTCTGTGCTCCCCTTGTTCCATGCTTTCCCTTTAAATCACTCTATGTACGGTTGCTCTTCAGGGGATTACTTGCAGAGCTGACAGGCAGACAGGTCTGGCTGTCTGTGCTTAGCACTGGCTATAAATGCTCTTGCTCTATAGCATGTGAGCCCGGGATTAAACGCAGAGAAAGAAACAATTCACTGTGACTTGGTCTGCGAAGTCTTTTGAAAGTTAAGTTATGGCTGTTAAATGTTAACACCGTATAATGCCTGTCTTTATCGTATCTTTGCAATAAAGTGATGACATGGCCCCATTATGAGCTGCTCACACAGAAGCTCCCAAACCTACAGTATTGTGATGGCATTTAATCTCCTTTCCAAGCGCCTGGGACTTTCACACTGGCTTTGTCTGCGGCGTTCCTCCGAGCTCGCACTCAGGCGAAGACGTTTTCCAGAGAAAAGATGAAATCGTCAAGTCCACCCCCAGCTGTGCGAGGCCTGGGAAATCCCACACTCTGCCACAATATGGGTCCCTGCCACGCTACCTGTCCTTTTCCCATCTCAAGGACGCGCGGCGTTGCTTATCAGCCCGTAAATCAGCTGCAGCAATAAAGCGCTGGCATCCAGAGCAATAGCTTTTTGTCCTAATGTACTACTTTGCGATTGCTCCGCATAGCCAACATATTAATGACACAAATTCATTACAATAAATGAAGATAGCGACTGGCCGCAGGCCAGAGTCGAATAAGGACAGAAAAAAAAAAAGAAAAAAAAAAAGTTGCTTTTGCTCCTGCCAGTTTGGCAAGTTTTGGATGCCAAGTGGGATGTGTGGGATCTGGAGCTTTTGGCAAGGGGAGGGAAGAGTCACAGGATTGTAGAATGGCTTGAGTTGGAAGGGACCTCAAAGATTATAAAGCTCCAAGCCCATGGGCAAGGTTGCCAACCGCCAGATCAGGCTGCCCTGGGTATCTCTAGGGATGGGGCAGAAGTGGCAGCTCAGCATAGGAGCAGAAGCACTGGGCTATGTGGGGAAGGATAGGAGGCTGCTTGTTGTGACCAGCATCAGAATATGGCTTCCAGGTGAAATTGGAGTCAATGACTTCATTACCAGAGCAATGGGATGTATTGTGAGGACATGGCACAAGCTGCCCAGAGAAGTGTGGGTGTCCAACCCTGGAAGTGCCCAAGGCCATGGATGGGCCCCGCGCAGCCTGATCTGATGGGGGGCAGCCAGCCCATGGGACAGAGCATAACTAAATGATCTTTAAGGTCTCTTCCAACCTAAACCATTCTATGATTCTGTGTACAGCAGCTCTCCCTGGTCAGAACTGCTGCCCCACTAAGCCATCCATCGATTCACCCATTGCTGTCTTTGTCTCTCCACCCATGACTCTGTCCCTCTCCATTTCCAGTCCGGTTGCAGCTCCATTGTTGAGTGTTACTCCTCCCACTAGTGGTCTGCTCATCTATGTACCGATAGGGGACACAGGAATTATTGAGCACCTGGGATGCTGGGTTGTGAGAGATTTAAAAATCATTATGTGTTTAGTTTAGCAAAGGAAATGCAGTGCAGTACGTACCAGCCGAATGAAAGGACTCTTAATAGCAAAGGACTGTCTAATTTAGCAACAAGAGCCAATGGCTGCTAATTAAAATTAGAGATATTCAGATGAGAAATAAAGCATGCATTTTTAAGAGTGAGAAGAATTAACCTCTGGAACAAGTGATCAGGAAGGATTCTGTTGCTTGCAAACAAAATCTTCCTGATTCTGGAAGCGGAATTACAATCAGCCACATCCTATTAGGTTAAAAGTTGAGTGATGTTGTATGGACATGCTTCATGACCTATATTCTGCCAGCTCATATCAGAAGGTATAACTGTCTGCATGAGTGTTCTGCAGGCAGACGGATGGGGAGAATCCAGCCTGGGTCCATCTGTGTGCAGAGCATCAGCACCAGTCACATCTTATAACTGTGTAAGTATGACTCTGGTTTGGAAACACACGGCTAGGACTTGGGGCTGCACAAAGCAGCCATGGTTTCTGCTTCTCCATGCTGAGCACGCCTGCCTCTCCTTGAAGGGATGGGATCCCCATGCAGGATTGAAATTCCCTATGCACCATTCAAAGTTCTTCTGCAACTGTGCATTTTAAATAGGACCGTGGATGGAAGTCAAACTCCTCGGCTGTTTTTGTTAGGAAACACCTTTTCTACCACCTCCTTTCTTTTGCCAAGGGGAACATAAATAAAACCGTCCACGCTGAGGGCAGATGTTGAGCTGTTTCCTGGCAGAGCTGTGCTGGGACTGCGCTCCCAAGCACCCATTCATTTCAATCCTGCAAGGGGAGAGAGCAGTTGTAGGAAACAGAAAGTTTCTGTTCAAACCAAGGCAGCAATTGAAGGCCTTCCCCGAACAAAAACCCCCGCATGCATTCATGCTTCAGAGAGTTTGCAACAAATTTAGTGGCGAATTCAGCTCAAATGAAGGTTGATTAAAGCTCCTGGATAATTACTCGTTTAGCTGCAGAGTGTGTGCTCAAGGAGAAGTGTTGCAAAGCTTTCTAAAGCCTGGAAAGCCCAGTGCTGAGCTGGAACTGCCAAGTGAACGGATGTGCCAAGTGGAGCACCCTAATGATATCAGTAACAGTAATTACACAGAGAGGGAAGCAAACACCCCATACAACTGCAAATCTGCCACAGCCTTGTGCAACCATGTCTGTGCCTGTGCCTCCGATGGGACCCTATCTGGAGCTGAATGCACAAGTGGGCTTTTTCTCAGCTCCTGGGCTGAAGTTTTCTCTTCCCTTCTCCCTCTGTAGCCGGGAAGCAGACACAGATCTGCTGCAGGCAATGACCCAGTGCTAAGCATCAGCTCAGCATCTGTCCCCAGCTGTTGGGGAAATCAGTTCCCAATGTGCAACTCCTTTGCACCCAAAACTTTGGGGGACCCTTCCCACATCCTTCCCCAAGTTAACATGGAAAGAATTTGGCAGGGATGCTGGATGCTGAGAAGTTTGGTTCAAACCAAAGCTTTGTTGGAGGAGCCGTGCCCAGGTTGCGTTACGTTCCTGTGTCTGCCATGGTTCAGCACTTTGGCCCCAGTGTATGGGACAAAACAACCCAACCTGGCTGCAGCAGCACCCCCAAAAATCCCTATAGAGCACAGTGCAACCGTCCTACAAGTACTGCCCTGGTAGTGTGGGATCAGAGGGGCGGAGTAATTGTCCCAGCACCATGTCATTACCTACAATTTCCAGGTCATCACAAATAGCACTTAGGGTCATTTCTCTCCTATTAGAGTGGAGCTGGGGATGCAGGGGGCTGAGCCCAGCGTCAGGCCATGCTGCAGAGTTCGGGGAGGGCTGACTCTATTAGTGTACAAATTGCAGGCTTTGGGAGCTGTCTTCTGAAAGTCCCCTCGACACACCATTTTCCTCAACTCTATATAGGAAGTTAACGTTTTTCATCTAATTGTGACCCAGACAAGTTTGTTTGTATTATCTGAGCTTGTGTGCGGGTTTGCCCACTCCTTAAGTCAATGTTGACATTGCAGCTGAGCTGAGTGCTGCTGCTTCATTCCTTTCTCCTCCCTTCTCCCTCCCTTTGCTCAGCTCAACCTCTCTGTAACCTTTGAGGTTTTTAATGCCATGCCCAATGCACTGGGATATAAATGTTGCTAAAGTAAACAACAGATGAAGTTTCTGGTAATAAAAAAGCTAACCAAAAGTTATTACCTGCTTAGATAATTGGCTCCATTAGGTAATTTAGCTCCATTCATGGCCCATTATTTAAGAATAGCTCCTGATGTAGAGACCAAAGTATCATTTACCTGTGCTACTGAGGGGATGCATTCTTAAAAATGCCTGGCATTAAAGGAGGGAGTGTGTATGCAATGATTTGGAAGTGTAGGGACCAAGAGGAAAGTGATTGTTTTTCCCCAAAAAAGCTGTGGATGGGGCAGTACATACATTACCCATCTTCAGAACTGAAAAATTAGGGTGCATTAATCCTTTCTGGAGAGGTACTCCATACAATGAAGGGGCTGCAGTATGGTCTGCAAAGGGAAAGTAAGCTCCCAGGTGAACACAGCTTTGGCTTTGGCTCATCATTTGAATCATAAAATCATTGAGGTAGCAAAAGACCACTAAGGCCATCCAGTCCAACCATCAGCCCATCCCCACCACGTCCACTGAAGCTTTTGTGTCCATCATGCTCTGCAGAGCAGCCTCACAAAGTGGGTGGATGCTGATTTAATTGGAAAGAGGGAAAGTCCAGCTGTCCTGTGCAGAAAAGCTGCTGCTATCACGGAGCCACGGTGATTGAACTTTGCTAATGACTGTGTTTTGCTTTCCAGGGCTCAGTGGGGGCTTCCCTAGGCAGCTCCTGTGCTGCCACCGATCGGATGCTTCCCACAGATGGGGGCTTCCTTCCCTGGTGCAATGAGTGTTTACCCACAGTGCTGATACCAGTTCAGTCTGTTACTGCAGGATCAAAACCAGAGCTGCACAGCCCCCGATAAAAAGGCCAGATGTGCCGCTGTAATTAATGCAATTTGCTCAACACTGCAACAATTAAGTGCAATGCGATAGCTCAGTAATCTTCAGCGTTAGGAAGTGCCATCCCCAAGGCATCCCCAGCTGCTGCAGCTTTCCTTTCTGCTCTGCCTGTTTCACAGATTTAGAAACATAAAGGATTTACTGAGGAGCCAAGACATCAAGTAAAGGGAAGAGAACAAACACAACGGGAGAGTGAGGTGCACCTGAGGTGGTTTGGCACCCAAGGCACAGGCACACCCTCATCAGCATCTCCTCCATCATCTCAGGATCCACCCAACCCAAACTTGCTATTGAGACCAAGGCTCGTGGGCCTTTCTACATTCAGTTCTTTGCTTGGTGACTTTGCTCACTCTCGTGTTCTTGCTCCAAAGCCAAGCTCCCTTTTGCCTCCCTCCCTTCATGGACCAATGTCATCAGGTGGGGTCATCTCAGATCTATTCACAAGCTATGAAGTGAGAGGATGCGTTTATATTCCTCATTACTTCTGTTTGGTTCATACAAGAAACAGAAAAGCTCTGAAGTTTCTCTTTTAGACACAAATCCCCCAGGATTTTGTCACTTAAAAACTGGAGGAAGTAAAAAAAGAAAGACAGTAATGAGGGAAAAGCGAAGAAGTTTTGTTAAAAGCCTACAGGTTTTCATGGAAAATGAAGTGATGAGAAATGAGAGGTGTTTGATAGATGGGCTAATTTCCCTACCTGACAACCCAGACAGTGTGATACAAAAAACCCACCATGTTTGGGTTTGTTGTTTTGTTTTTCATCCCCTCTGTGCGTGTGTGTACGCATACCTTCAGGAGGGAAGATGCTGCTTTCACATATTAATGCATGCATGTATCTCTACCATCCATTAACAAAACTATCTGGAAAAGGGAAAAAGTTTATATACTTATTTTTTTCCCTCAGGATTTGTAAGCTGAAAGCCATTAAAAACATCCCAGAGAAGACAAAAGGGAGCATTGCCCTCTTCCAGCCCACTCAGAGAGGGGAAGGTTCTCGTGAACTTAAATGAGTTTGACAACCTTTAAATATAAACAGCTGATCTGACTGCTGAGAAATTATTTAAAAAAAAAAGAAGAAAAGGAGAAGAAAAAGTTCCTGAGAAGGTCGGCAGTGGAGTTCCAGCCACGTCACCATTTGTAGCACAGTCCAAATGACGAGGGCAAAGGGACATAATTAGGTCTTGGTAAGAGGCATGGGCCGGAGGTAAGATTACATTGTTATGATCCTTTGGATTACTTATACCTAAAAACATGGTCCTGTCCCATGTACAAACATAGGAAATGGTTTTAAAGCTTCTGCATTTGTTGCAGCCAAATTTGGGGCGTTGTAAATCTGTACTGCAGCTCTGTAACTGTCTAGGAACGAGGGCTTGGGGGTGAGAACACCTCTGAGCACATTCTTCAGTTCTGAGTGGAACACTCAGAGGGCTGAGATTTGTGCTGAATAAACTGATGAATCAAGCTGGATGACAGTTGTCACTCTATTATAAAAATAATACAGGTTGTACGGCCACCCCAGTTCAGAGGGGACCAGTTTGACCATCACCTTCAGGGTTCAAAGGCTAATTTTTTGCCACACATTCACTGGGCACCCATGCTCAGGCTTCAGACATAAAAACAGAAACCAACTGTGGGTGGTTTTTTTTTTTCTGGAGCAAAACACCAACAGAATAGAGGCTAAATGGGTGCCCAAAGCTGCCAATGTTCCTTACTGCGTTATGAGATGTGATGGCTGCAAAACAGTCAAAGCCCTGATGTGACCCCATGCCACAGCTCCAGGTGCCATCCAGACTGGAAGGCTGAGCTCCCTCCCGAGAGATGAGCTTTGAAAGGGAAAAACAGGTCAGGTAGACAGGACCAGCTATAGGGTGGATGTGCCCTAGGACAGACATTGTATTGAGAGGACCTGGCTAGACAGCTTCAGTGCGAGGTTGGTCTTCAGACCAAAGCATCTCTGTACATGCTATGGTAATTGGGTAACTAATGACCTTAAGGTGTGCCAGGAGAGTTTCAAATTGGGTATTAGAAAAGAATTCTTCTTAGAATGAGCGGTGATGTAGTGACACAACTGCCCAGGGAAGTGGTGGAGTTACCATCCCTGCAGGTGTCCAAGAACCATGGAGATGTGGCACTAAGGGACGTGTTGGGGATGGGTAAACTGTTGGACTGGATGATCTTAGAGGTCTTTTCCAACCTCAGTGATTCTATGATTCTAACCCGATCCCTAACCCTGACCCTAATGATTTTATAAACCAGGGCTAAGCAGAGAAGCTGGGGTGTCACATTGGGCTTGGATTGAGGCACCTCAATCTTCTTCTGTATGTGGCTCTGGAAATAGGGGATAAGTCTAGTCCACTTATAATAAAAGACTCCTTTAGGCCAGAGTGGTGGTTTTGTTGACAGGAAGATGCAGCCCTTACTTTGAAGATAAGAATTTGCACGTGTTGCCGCACAACTCAGAGCAGAACTCCCAGGCTGACTTTGAAAGTCTGAATCTGCAAATCCTTCCCTAGACCACCACACTAGTTTCAGGGAAATGCTACCTGTCAAATCAGGTAGGAAATTAAAAGAAATTAATATGCTACTCAGCAAGATTAATTAATTAGCTAATGTGAATAGATCACTTAGGAACAGTAAAGCCCTCAATAACTTTTATGTCTGAGGAAATATGGTCTAAAGTGGTTCAATTTCAGCCCAGTAAAACTGACATCTATTAGGGAAGCTGATTTGGAGAGAAAGGTGCAGGAGGGGATCGGTGCCAGCAGCTACCTGGTAATCACGAGGAGGAACAGAAAGGCCCAGCAGGAAGGACTTGGGGTTACAAGACTATAAAACACCCGAGTCCATAAAGTTTCTGAGTTCTGAAGGCATGCCTTAAAAGTTAATATCATGCAATATCAGAGCCATAACAACAAGTCACCTAGAGCCATTTATTATTCATTGAGAGTCACCCTCATGCACATCTACCGAAAGTCCTTTAATGTCTCAGGTCTGTTCCTCTTATCTAAAGGAGATTTACAGGGATATGATTGCATCTTAAGGAAATGCCAATCAATTATTTTAACATTAATTTCTGCCACTCTAATAACTCTCCCAGGGCACAGACGTACCATATTTAATGGTGTAGCTGTTAAGCTGCTAGAGATACCATTTCCCCCTTTATAATTGGACATTGTGTCAGTCGTGATATCGATAACTGCTGTACAATACAATTATGGTTGTATGCTAAATTGCCATGTATTTCTTGTTATAGCCCCGTGTTATGCCACTAAACATCCTCTGGAAACGTTTTTACATGCTCTCCTGGAGAGGACTGGCCTGACATGAAATTCAGCGTGTTTCAATTTTAAATAAAGGGAATTAGGTGCTGACATTCCCCCGAAATATGACAGAGGTTGTGTGCTTCATTGTCTTGAGCTCTGAGCCATCAGCCCTTCTCCTCAAAGTGAGTACATAGCTCTCAATGCTTTTAAGTTACCCCTGACTGTCTTCTCTTCCTTGTTTAAAACTAATTTTCCTTTTTTCTCTTTCTCTTTTCTCTTTTCTCTTTCTCTTTTCTCTTTTCTTTTTCTCTTTTCTCTTTCTTTCTCTTTCTCTTCTCTTTCTTTTCCTTTTCCTTGTTCTTTTTCCTTTATTTAAGGAGCGTACCATATGCTCTTTCTTTTCCAGAAAGAACAGCTATAGGACCTTCAGCCATTCCTTCAAGTGAGGATTTCTGGGCCTCAAATCCCTTTTATTCACTTTGAACTTTTACTTTTGCTCCATACTGTGCTTTTGAAAGGAAGTATCCCAGGAAAGGACAAGCTGCCTGTAGGCACCACCTCTCCATGAAAGGTACACACCATTCAGCTTGTGCCCAAAGAATTTGCCAAGCAGTGCAGAATTAGCAAACAGCACACACACCTGTACATGTTTGAGTCCAGGGGGTGGGTGGGATTCATTTATGACCTTGCAAAATAAGAGAAAAAATACAAGACTTTTCATCTAGAAAGGAACCAAAGTTGGGTGTTCTTATGTCCTATCTGCACAGCGTGGCGGTGCGGCAAAGGCAGGGAGGTATTGCTGCTCTTCAAGGTTCTTGTCTTCTGCTTCACTCTGTGCTTAGAACAGTAGCTGTAGTAAATCTCCACAGGGACCTTCTGCAGCTTGAGGGCTTGATGTTCAAAGGAGAGACGTGCTCCCTTTCTCAGACTTCATGGCGCTAAAGGCACTGGGCAGAGCCCTGGGAAACAGCCGTAAACAGCCCTTGGATATTCCTCCCTAATTATTTTTTTTCTCAATAATTCATTATTTTAAATCTAAAAATGATTAAAAAAAAAAAAAGAAAAGAAAAGAAATGTGAGGAATTAGATGCTATTTTTGTCATCAAAATTTGGAATTTCAAATTTGTGTTGCAAATGTTCAAATGTGTGAAATATCTTCAACCAGCTCTTATAATAGAAAGAACAGTAAAATCCCTTTGAGCATTAATGCAGATGGTATCTTGTAGCTACTGTGACTGCTCATTTCATCTCCAAAAATGATTTGGAGTTTTCTGCATTTTTCTGGATATAGGCTCTTATAGTTAGAATCCCATTTTAAATGTTGAGCTGGAAGAGCTCCCACAGTGACCATACCAAATGTCCTTCCTGGAGAAATAAAAGATGAATTCTTTCTCTGCCAAGCCCCAAGTCTTCATTAAAATATCAAAGCACGTAAATCTTCCCAAACCACTGGGACTGAATTTAGATGTCCATGTCCACAGATTTCAGAAAAGCAAGGGACTCTCTCAAAGTCTTCCAACTTGATTATGAAAGGTGTTCTACTCCTGAAGAAAATCCTGCTGTGCTCCATGAGCGACTCAAGTAACCCAAGCTACCATGTCACGGTATCATAGAACCACTGAATGAATTGTGTTGAAAAGGACTTCAAAGATCATATAGTGCCAACCTCTCTGCTGCAGGCAGGGTTGCCTCTCATGTGGGCTCTTGAGTGGGCCTCAACCGTGATGGCGTGACATGAAGCTGCGTTTTTCAGATGGGTTTCAAATGGAGGACGGTCCACTTCACACTTTTGTACTGAGGAAAACCCCAGTTGTGGTCATGACCAGGTCCTGAATGATTCCACACTGGTCCTAGGTCTTCCTTGTTTGCTGGGTCCAAGCCAGGGTCTACACGGAGCAGTGGAGGAGAATCTGGGAAGAGTTTGTCTCTGGGACAGTGTGAAGAGCATACAGATCCTTCTAACTCACCACTACAACTGACAACTAGTCTCTCTGCACTCACAAACAAATGGATGGTTGCAAATCTATTCAGCTTCCTTTCACCATTTCTGCAGGTCTCTCATATTGTCCTAATTTAATGTATTGTACAAACTCTTCCCTGTAGGGAATGTCCTCAGAGCCTTCTCCACATGCCCTCCCTAGGGATGGAGCTCAGCTGGCAGAGCTGAGGCTCTCCCTCCCTTGATGTAATCAAGACACAGCAGCACTCATGCTGACACAGCAAAACCTGAGATGATTATTCACATTCGTGTGATATTATTAACTTATCCCTTTGGCCAGAAATGCTCTGGAGAGCTGTGAAGAGCTGGAGTTTGGTGAATAATCATGGCTGGATTGGAGGCTTAGCAGCCTATCTGTCAACCCAACACCCAGCTTACTCATTTTCCTATGAATACTGGCTCCTACAGGCCTATGCAACCCATTCTTTCACAATTCCAGGATGAGATGGGCATGCATGGAATCAGCACAGCATGGTAACAACAACCAAGACCCCATGAGCCAAACTCCATTGGCAAGGATGCCCTGGTTCACCCATTGCATCAACCTGAGCCAAGCCATCCTGCACTTGTGCTGGAGTAACTGAGAGCAGAATAAGGCCCAGACAGAGCGGTGCTTGCTCAGCACCAACCTTGGTGTGGGATTTCCCTTTGCTCAGGGAGGCAATCAGACATAAGAATCAGCAATGAACCTCTTCATTCTTTTAATCAAATTAGTGTCAAAGAAATTGGGTTTTGGGGACCCCCTCCCGGGTTTGCTAACCTTTATCACCTCTCCCTTTGTTTGACACATCAAGGGCACAAATAGGAGACCTGAAGGAACAGAAAATATTAACTATTTATCTTCTCATTTAGTTTTTCCTTTCTTCCTCCTAAGACAGTATCTGGTACAGTCTTTATTTCTTCTTTGTATTTTCCTTTAGCTGAATGTCCTTGGAAGGAATAAACAGAAAGGGTTGGACCTGCCTCTGCTCTTAACCAATGCTGCTCCCCTGCAGTCAACAGTCACAAATCCTGCCCTGTATCTGCACAACCCTTCAGGCACAGATTACAGCCTGAAGCTCCCTCTGACACTCTCTGACCAGCCTGGCTGCAGTCCAGCAGGAAAAGCCAAGGGATTTTGTTGTGAGAACTTTAGGTCAGCTTTCCCAAGACCATGGGAAAGGGCTGTCCCCTTGGGGCCAACGACAAGAGCTCTCCCAGCAAAAGATGGGGAGAGTTCATTACGTAGACTCAGCCTTTGCTTCCTTGACGATCCCAAACACAGTGGGACAGCTATGGTCTCCCCTTGGCTTGCCCAGATGCTCAGTCCATATACACTGCTAAGTGCAAGAATGAGAATTTGGGTTACAAGCAAGCAGCATTCAGACCTGGGCCAGGAGGTACCAGATGCATAGGGTTCTAAAGCAAACGTCAGCTTTCTGTCCAAAAACGGTTCTGGTTCACAAAATTAGGAACAGATTCCAGGGAATCTGAAGCAGATGGATGGGTTCACAGTAAATTTATGTCTTTGAGCCATTTTACGGAGTGGCACTTCGGGTTTTTTCTCCTTCCAGCTGCACATGGAGGTGGTGGTTGAGCTTTGTTGCGCGAGGTGCCATCAAACAAACATGAAGAGTCAGCTCCTGCTTTGATGTCTGTGCATCTAAGCTGAGAGTTCCAACCCTAGGAAGGCTTAGATTCACATGCAGCAAAATTGACATCTCACACCGCCCCATGTCCAGCCTTTGTGTGTTGCTGCCTCTCCCAACCTCCTGAGAACCAACCAAATTCACCAGCCTTCAAACATGGGCAAGGAGCTGCAGGAACTGGAAACCTTGTTGGAACACATATCAATTTCGGCTGTCATGTCAACAGAAATCTCCTCCAAAACCTAAATGCCCAGCACCTTGACACCTGCAGATGTGACCCTGCTCATTGAACCATGCGAAAGAAAACATCTCTGGGCTTGGCTCTTGCTCAACTTAGCCAGACTTGTGTGGTGGGGACCCCAATTTGCTTACATCTGGTGACAAAGTGTGTGAGCATCAGCTATGTGTGGAGAGTGGACCTCATAGCATCCTTCAGCATCACAAAACAGTCACCTAATAAGGATTTTGAACAGCAAAGCTACCACGTCTGTGTCTGTTATTAACATTTAGAAGGTAATCTGCCTACCACCATAAATGCTAACTACTCTGGCATGCCCTTGACAGGTATAATTGTCTGTAGTCCTGTAAAAAGTAATAGCCATCTGGCAGAAAGCACTGATGCTGTGACAAGAAATAGAAGATGGGTGCCAGCAAGAGACCAAAGCAAATCTCCCAGCACAGGTTACCTTGGGGCTGTGTGATTGCCTGGCAATCTGCTCGTGTCCCTCCTTTTTCAGCTGCTTTCAAAGTCACGGGAGGAACGTCTTTCAGTTTTAGCCTTGCAGCCAGCACAAGCCCTATCTGAATTTATTACAGACAAGAAAGCAGAAATATTTCTGCTTCGCTGGAACTGACAAACATGAAAAAAGAGCTAGCCTGGTGGAGATCAAACTCATGGGCTTCACAAGAAACCTTGCTCAGTTTCTGCAAAAAGTGTATTGCCCTGTTAATAACACACTGTATATCATCTGGCGTTTGCAAGGAATGACCTGCCTGCTCCTTAGCATCTCTGGCTCTCTTCATTATTATAGCCCTTGTAAAAAATTGTCACATTAAGTGCAAAGACCAACAGACCTGGAAATAGACCAACAGTTCTGTTATTCACGGAGCACTGTGGGCAGCCAGATGCAGGCTTCTCCTGGGGCACCTAGCACCAACCTCGATACAGAAGAGCTTTCCTTGGGGCAAGAATAGGACCTAGTTCATATTGCTCATCCTTGTTGATGGATCTGCTGAAAAATCTCATGACAAAGGCAGGTGATGGTAAAGCAGAGGCATTTTCCAGCAGGTGCCATGCTGAGACTTATGGGTGCTGATCAGCCAACAGCTGGCAGCAAGCTGCAGCAATGGGCTCAGTGCTGCCTGCATCCATCAGCCCTGCTGCTACCTGCATGGGGAGGATGCAAGGTATGGAAGGAGGGGATTCCCCAGCTAATGCCATTCCCAGGCTCTGACAGAAAGCAGGAGCAAACGCTCCAGGTCCAAAATCCGTGAGCCAAGATACCAAAACAATTTCAAACCATCTTCCAGAAGATATTCACCCTTCTGACCGCTTTCTCTGAACTTCATGGAGGTTACAACCAGATTGTCACTGTAGCAGAGGAGGGAAATCCATTCCCAGAGAGTGAGAAAGGAAATTTGAGCTTTTGTGTAAACGAAGATCTGCACCCATAGGCTGGGCTGACCCGTGTGCTGGCTTTTCTCTTTGCAGCTTTAAAGAAGTGCTTGAGTTCATATGCACCACTGATTGTACATTGGCGTCACTTCAGGTCCAGGTACATTTCCAAGGACAGGGCTCAGTCTCACAAATCTCCCTGTGGTGTTTTAATACTCTCCAGGAAATAAAGGAGTGCAGTCCCTGTGGCAGTGAAGCCTCCTGAGGATGGTTTGACCCCAGCTAACGATAACGACCACCAGGCCAATGCAGAAGAATTTAGGGAGGAAAAGGGCAAGTTCCAGTCCTGCTCTCAGAAAAGCTGATCTTGTCTGTAACCTCTGGATGAGAACTGCAGATCCAAGCCATCTGCTGCCAGACAGCTGCAGTTATGCAGAAAAACAGCCTGCAGCTTTCAGACAAAGCCACCCCGGAGGGAGAGCACTGCACCCTATTGCCTGCCTGTGGTGGATGAGAAACCCCACATCTTTCACAGTGACCCCATTTTTGGTGAACACAGCATAGCCATCGCCACAATACCGCCACAACAGTGGGACATCACCCACAAGCTCTCTTACACAACTATTGCTATTTGATGGGCAGCAGCTCACTGCCAGCAACTGTGATCAGCCTGTCCATGCCATATGATTTAATTTTCTGTTTTTCAGTCCATAGACCAGCTGCTCAGGCCTAAGATTGTCCCATGGAGCAGCAAAACAGCACAAACCCTTTGCAGCCTGCAGCTGAAGGAGGCAGTACTGCTGATCCTAAAACTTTCATAGGAGGATTTTCTCCAAATGTTTCATATTTGGCTGTTTGCTTGCCCTAAACTGCTTTCCCTGACCCCATTTAATAGTTTTCAGGACACTGACACTTGCTTTTCTGATTTTATCTCATTCTTCTCCTGCTTCACGTAAATCAGGAGCACTGGTATTAAAGTCTATTCCCTCCCCAAGTGCTAAAATATGAGTAAAACTGCTACAAGCACTGAGATTTACTCCAAGCATTGGCTTTGTTCCTAACCATCAATGACTGCAAGCACAGGGACTGCTCCTCACTGAAGGGGCTGTGTACTGAGTGGGCACGTAGCACCGGACTGGGGCAATGAAGCTCAGCCCACAGTCAGTATTTTGGCAGCTCTGCCTTCCAGAGATTCACCTGCAGCTCCCCAACATGATTTCTCATTACACATGAGCTACATCTGTCTGCCTTGCCTTGTTCCTGTTTTGAGCTTTGCCAAGGTTGCTTGCTGAAAAGGTTTGTTTTAACTGTGCTGCTGTGCTCAGATGGCTTTTGTTGGGCTTCTTCCACTCCTGTCCAGGACTACAGGGCTCTGCCCTCAGTGACAGCGGGCAGGAGCTCCATTTTGCTCTGTCAGATGGAGAGTAAATGAGGAACCACAGCACCAAATGCATAGCGTAATTTCACTCTTGGAATCAGTGCAACACCACAGCTAGTGGGCTCCCATAGCTCAGGAGGAGCAGGCTGCATCGAGTGACTGTGACATGCTGATGGCACTGGGTTGCTCAGCTGTGTGCCCACCCTGCCACTGGGGTCTGCAGCCCAGACCTCGGTGATGGCTCCCATGGCTCCCATTGTCTGGCTGATGACATGTTCCCACTAAATCCCATTTTATGCACTGGTTTCCAGGGAGCTTTGTGAAGTTGGCGCTGATGCTTTCTTCAAGCAGAGCTTTGGTGGGCAATGCTGGTGAAGCTGCAGCTGAAGCAGCCAACTAAACCGTAATCCATCCACTGCAATGGCAATGCAGAGCAGATGTGATGCGCTGGGAAAGGAGAAGGGTGAAACTTGAAACAATCATTCATGCTCATTTTTTAGAGGGGCAAATGAGAGAACGGAGAATGCATGGAGCAGCAGCAGATCAGTCGGATGGGATGATGTGCTGTGTTCGGTGTATCTGCGTACATGTGCTGTGAATAGACTGCGGGGAATGGCCATAGGGCTGAGGGGAGGGGGGGGGGGCTGTGGGATGAGCTGGGGTGCAGTGCTCCCTGCCTGGACCCCTCCCACTTCCACCACTTCATTGAATACCAGATTCACACCAATGTGAATAGCAGCTGGGGGGGAATGCACTTAGGATAGAGAAGCGGGCAACAAAAGCCACACATATTTCCATCAGCCAAAGGCCAGGACATAATAATAATCGCTTTCCCAGCCCGGAGGAGAAGAACAAGACCAAGGGTTTCTTTTCAGAAGGACTGAGACAATAGTGACAAAGGGCCACACAAGGTCAGTGACACTTCTGCGACTCATGTCAGCTGAGGAGCTGCTCCGGATCTGTCACCTCCCGGCCGGTCACTGACAGCTGAGCCCACAGGGCACAATCCACCTCTGTCTGCCTGCGCTGCCCTGTGCTCAATGGAGCTGCACAGCAAAGGGGATGGAGCTTGGCTGCATTCAAGCATAGGACTGCTGCACGTCGGGGTCCTGCCGTGATTGTCACATGGCTCTGCCCGGCCCCGAGAGCGTTCCGGCCATCTGAATGGCTGCGAAGGGAGAGGGACGCCGCGGTTGTTGGCTTGCATTGACAACGTCCTCAAAAGTGCCACTTGTTGGCATGCAAATCTTTCTGCCATTCTGTGAGGCCTTTGGAGGCGCAGTGTTTGATAGACGTTTTTAGAGAGCTGTTGAAAAAAATAGAACGAGTGGCAACTCTTAAAGGAAGCCGTGGCTCTTTGCTGTTTGGGGTCTCAGCCAGCAGCGCAGCACAAATCACATTTCCTCTTCAAGTCACCGTCACTGATCTGTGTCTGGGCCGTGGCACCTGCTGCTCCGTTTGCTCCCCAGAATTGAGGTCTGTGTCAATGTGGGATGCCCCTGCTGCTACCTGCCCATGGCAGAGGATGGGAAACCCAGGGAGGATTTCACAGCACAGCCAGACGCCTGCAAGCAGGCCGTAGGATGGGAGCAGGCATGTCTTCCCTTCCCCTTTCCATAATGCTGGTTGATGAGGACGGAGTAACCATAGGTCTGTGCCCAGAATTGTAGGAGCGCAGTGGAAAACCTTATGCATGGCCAATGGAGGAGAGCTGGGATGTGCTCTCCAGGTCCCCATGGCCATGCAGCCTAAGGCACTCTGCCCTCGGACAACAGATTGAGCCAGATTTAGAGATCATAAGGCTGCTTATCACTGGGCCCTTCCTTCTGAAAGCGTCTCCCATGCATTCAGCTCCTTTTTCAAGGAAAGTTGCAATGCTGTTTTGTGAAGTGGCATAACTGTTGGTTGCATCATTTCCCTTCTTCCAGCACTCCTCATTGGCAGAGCCCAATTCCTCCCAGGAAATGGTGGTTATAATTCTTGGACTGCCAGGACCCAGCACAAAAATGTCTCTAGCGCAAGAAGGACTGCCTATACCCCATTCTGATGCTGTGCTGCTGCACTGAGAGACAGTGATGAGGGATTAAGAGGAGCCATTGTGTCTGGTTGGGATCCACTGCCATTTGCATGCAGGACCAGAGGCGTGGACATGGCCATACACCTGCTGCAGGGCTAGGCTGGGGGAGCACGGGAGTGGGGTGTGCTGGGGAAGTGCTGGTGCAGGCAGAGGGAGGGCAGACAAGAGGAAACATGAATTGGGAGGGTTTTCAAAGCCGATGGAGGGCCTGGAAAAGGACAGGCTTTGAATTCTGCATGTTCTTTTAACTCGGCCTCTGATTTGAAGAGGCCCCCGAAAGCCTGGTAAGCCTCATTGAACTTGAAAAGCTACAAGCTTCCTTTCTTCCTCATTTGCTTTGTCTTCTCTTATCTCATTCATGTGAGACATCGCTCCCAGCCTGGTTTGGCTGCAGCAAGAAGCCAGCCTGAGCTCCATGTCAGGAGAACCAACACAGTATAATGCAGCCCTGAGCCCACTGCACAGGGGTAGCTGGGGAGGTGCTGGCAGTGGGCAGTTCCAGGTGAAGTTTTATCAGGGTCCTGTCCCCCTCTGCAAGGCTGAGGGGGTAGAGGGGGCTGTGAAGGTCTGATCTACAAAAACACATACATGCTCTGCTAAAACATGCATGTGCTCTGCTAGAAGATGCGTGTGCTCTGCTAAAATGTGTGTGTGCTGTGCTAAAGCATGTGTGTGCTCTGCTAATGTGCATGTGCGTGTGTGTGCCTTTCAGCAGAGTATTTTGGGGATTGGTTCAAGAGTAACAGGATCTACAGCAGGAGCTGCTGTTGCTGTGCTATCAGATGCTTGTTGGCACCTTCTGAAGGATGAAGGCTTGAGGTCACTGCACACCAAGGAGTGTTTTGCAATGCATGCTGTGTGTTGAAGCAGCTTTCCAAGACGGAGCAAGGAAAGAGCAGGAATCACAGAATCATTAAGGTTGGAAAAGACTACTAACATCAGGTCCAACAGTCAACCCATCCCCATTATGCCCACTAACCATGTCTCTAAGTGCCATATATACACTTCTCATGAAAACCTCCAGGGTTGGTGACTCCCCCACCTCCCTGTGCAGCCTACACCACTGCATCATCACTCTGAGAATAAATTTGTTCTAATATTCAGCCTGAAACTCCTCCAGTGCAACCTAAAGCCATCACCTCTCACCCTATCACTGTTACAGGGGAGAAGAGACCGACCCCACCTTGCTACAACCTCAGGGGTAAACAGCTCCATAATTTTGACTTCATCTCCTCTTCTTGTGAGACAAAAATCCCAGTGCCCCAAGGACTTATGAAATATTGAGGTTTGGGGTGCACCAGCTTGTAGTGTTGGTGGAGGCAGGGCAAACAACATCAGCACTGAGGAGGATTCATTTCTATCCGCCACCTTTACCCTCAACAAGCTGTAAAACAAACGGGTGAAAGTTACAGCCAGTTTGTGCCTTTTCTGATGAATATGGCACTAAATGACAGCTTCCTGCAGCGTGCCGAGCGGGGACAGGGTGAGGGCTGGGAGGCTCTCGATAAACAAGTAAAAGCTCAGATATAATGAGAAAACCTTTTGTGACATAAGGACCTCTGCATGTCAAGTAAATTCATTATAGACCAGCTTGAATGGCAATCTGACCGCCTCCAAGTGTCTAATGCAATTATGCTGAGATGGGAGAGATTGTACAGCTGGGCTTCTCCGCTAATAAAAGGGAGCAAAAGTAACAAAAACGGGATGACAAGAAACCAAGGGCTTTCCACCAGGCATGGCAAAGCTGGACGAGTTCAAGGGTTCAGGAAACCTTCCTGAGTGGTTTGGGAGCTCACCAGACTCATGGCGTGGGCAGAGTGCAGTGCTTTGCCTTGGAAAGCCAAAGTTTTGGGGGTCTTCTCTCATACATCCCTTCTTCAGGGATTGCACTGAATGGGACCACAAACCCCCGTCAATTCAAGTGCACTGCTTCTGAAAATTTGGCATGAGTTCCATAGGTTTCTGCTTGGCTTCTGGTGAGTTAACCTTGTCTTCTCTTCCACTTGAAGGGTTGCCTTCCTTCAGCCCACTCCAGCCAACCAGGGACCTCCTGATGGACTTTCCAGCTCAGGTTGATGAGTTGCACCAGGATAATTACACCCACACAACAAGCCAATGCTTCACTTCTGAGTGATGCCCTGGGACACACATGGTGTCCTGCCATTAAGCTTAAAGCTTTTCCAAAATGACATGAGATCACCTGACAGTGATTTTCGGAACTGGAAATAGGAGTTTCTGCACAGAATTATTAATCTGTCTCTTCCCATGACAAACAATCCCTTATCCCCATGCAGCTCGTGTTACAGTGCTGACATCAGGAGAGCTCTTTGAAGGAAAAGTACATGGCAAAGGGTATTTCCCAGTAACAGAATAAAGAATCTAAATCATTTTATGGGTGATTCCTTTTAGGACATCCCACACAGCCATGAAGAGCTAAGGGGAAGGTTCTGGAATTGCATTTTGGAATATTTTGATTTTTTGTTATTTGACTCCAGAAAAAGTAGCCCTAAGTTTTCTGATTGCCCTAAACACGGGATTAGGTGACATTCTGCTCCTACAAAACTTATGGCTGAAATGTAGGCCTTGGTGGAGAAATAATGGAACAAAAATAAAATATTTTATTTCAGCTGTATACGAATTAATTGCGCTTGGCTCCGGAGGGCTGTCTATCTTCATTATTTTAGTTTAGGCTAGATTAGATTAAATCAGCTTAGATTGATGGATGGCGGGAGAAATGGAAAGACATTATATTCCCTTTTTCGGCATAAGGCACAAAATAATTGAAGTCAGATGGATTTCACAAGAATATAAATCTGAATAAAGTTAGATGACCTCTGTGGTCTCTCTCACCTTGGAACAGTTAGCCACTCACATCGAGACACATGTAATTACTTCTCCACACCATGTACTCCTTTACAATATCCCTGCAGCGTAAAATCATTCGCACTGAAAGATATCCTAATGGATCTCTCTGAAAACTTCAAAGATTTTCAAAATAGCAGCAGTTTGGCAGCAGAAAGCTCTTTGGCTCGGGAGATACCATGGCTTTGCAGACAGTTTTTTGTGGCTGTGCCTAAGTTTCGAGCAATTTGCTAACCCAGAAATACATCTGTGTGCTCCTACGCAGAAGGAAAAGGGATTCTCTGCAGTGAGACAACACCTAGAAGGCAATTCTTTGCTGGATCAAGTAGTTTTCCAGCTCTTCAGAACAAAGCAGTTGACTTGGCTTGGAAACTCGGCCAAGTAAAATCACAGAATTCCATTCAGTTGACTACAATTGGGAGTTTATGAAAGAAAATCCATTCCCCTACCAAAACGAGGCAGTTTAGAAGCAGGAAGCACCAGATGGGACTTCAAAGCTTTGATTATTTTTAGAATTTTTTACACTGTGCAGAGTAGAAAGGTTTCCCTCTGTCCGGTCTCATCTGAACAGCTATCTGAAATCTGAAAGGTGCTGAAAATGTATTCCCAACCCTGAATTACTCACACAGACTCAGTTGCACAATCCTTCTATCCAGTGTTTAAACTCCTTTAAACTTCAGCAAATGCACACTGCTCAATAAGAAATGGTGTACTAGTCCAAAGACAGCCTAAACTTGTGTTTTGCCATGCAGGCACGGCTTATCCCATACAGTGCGAGTAGTAAGCGATTTTTTGATCTAACCCAGCTGCTCCCTTTGTTCACCACTTGCTTGAGTAGGCACAAATTTGTCCCATTTCCAATGTGAGCCAGAGACCCCATAAATATGAGAGCGTAGCTTTTCCTCCCCTTCATCATCCAAATACTGACATTATTTTTCCCCACTTGACCCCTATCCAGAAGAAGAGATGCTGTAACACTCGACACATCACCACGTTTGCTGAAAGGGGTTTCTCCCTGACAGTGAAAGAATGGAGGGAGTCCAGGGATGCTGCGGGAAAGAAGCTGTGGGCATATCCCCTAACTCCATCCATATTTTAAAACAAACATAAACTAATAACTCCACTGCTCCTCAATTCGCACTGACTGTGCACAGATGTCACGCATTGCACCATCCTGCCAAAGCCAACCCTCATCCACAGGCAGCGTGTCGCTGTGCAGAGCACACAAACAGGGATGGATTACAAGGGGGGCTGACAGACTACCCCGGTCTGGCCAAAAACCACAGCCCAAAAGCCTGCATCCTTATCAGCCGGCACGCACGAGGACGTGTGAGCTCCCAGCGGAGCGTGAGCTTTCCCTCTGAAGGAAATGCCACGCGAGCAGCAGGGCAGCCCAGCGCTACAGACACCCTGTAGCTTTGCAGTCCATCTCTGCTGCTGACACCACTTGGCTTCTCTCACTTCACCCACTCATAGCTGTGGCTTAAAAACCTGGGGTCTTGTCTAGACAACACTTCCTTAAGTCTGAGTCACACCGAGCACCGGCTTCTCAAGGCTTGTTCTGTGCCATGTCCCTCTGCCTGACAGGGAATCAAATCCTGCAGGGTTCGGCCCAGCAGACAGAGGGAAAACGCAGAGAACGGACCTCGGTTAAGATGTTATGTCTACAGTCACAGAAGTACCCATCTAGCATATGTATTTGATCTTATCACTCTCGTTTTTGCCACAGCCTCATTTGAGGCTAATGAATGAGGAGAGGGATTCATTCCTTGGTTTCTGTCAGGGAAGGAGGGAAATACTGAGTCACACAGCTCATCACATCACAGCCATAAACCCACGCTTTTCATTGTAATGGGGTTTCTGAGAACTTCACACCATTCGGGGGTAAGAAGAAAGAATGAAATGTAGTGGATAATGCATCAGGGAGGATTTTACTATTATTATTTATTTGCTATTTTATATTTTGTTTTCTTTTGTTTTCCTCAGTGCCCCAAAACAGAATTTCTGTGATGTAATTACATAAGAAAGCATCCCTAGGAGTGTTCCCTGCATTATCCAGGAAAACTACCAACACGGTTCAATTGAGTCTTTTCCATGCTTGGCAGTTCAGGATGAAAACTTCCTGCTCGGGAGCACTGCATCAACACAGAGACCCACATGGAGGAAACCTCCATTGCCCCTGGCATCACCCCTCAGACCTTTATCTCCTTTCTGTGTTGGATTTACTACTCCAGCTGCACATGGAGGCTGAATGTACCCCTGATCTATACATTTGACCAAAGCCATGGATGCACAGGTGGGTTTTGAGCAGAAAACTATATTTTTTGAATGAACACTTGAATTTCCAATCCCACACTCTCTAACCAGTCTTCCGGTACTTCCCTTCAAGCACAAACATGTGAGCAATGGAGTTTACTCTCCTTTGGGGATGTGGCAATGCTGCAACAGCTCTTCTTGATTACCTCTGTATCAAGAAAGTGAATAGAGTCAGTGGTCCATTATGGTTCTCCTTGCTTCATGGTGTGCATGTGCCCATGGGCCATAGCCCTGTGTGTTCTGGTAGAAGATGGGATCGGGGAACACCAAGCAGCAGTGCAGATGAGTTGTGTGAAGCGAGCTGAGCTGGGCCAGTGATCCCCAGCACAGAGGATGAGCCTTGTGCCATTTTAATTATGCATATAATTTAGTATAGATGCAACCCTTGAGTCCTGTGTCCATCCTTTGGCCACCTGAACCACGCAGTGGTGAGAGAATGTGTTTCCAGGTCAGATTCTTCCTTTCAAAGATGAAGAAGAAAGGAAGAAACTTCTTCCAGCTTCCCTCTATCTTCAGCAGCTAATTTTTAGATCTTTATCATCCCCTGTCCTTCTCTCCCCCAGACTGAAATGACCCAATTTCACTCTGTGTCTCTCCTGCTCTCTGCTCCTTTCTGTGGCAATTTTCATCCTGGCTCCAAAGCCCTTTTGAGCAAGCAGGGAACACAAGTTTGAAAAGAAAATGCCTCCTTCTATTCAAGGAAATAATTTTGCTGGCCCTGCTAATGCTGTTCTCACACTGCTGCGAGCTCCAGGCCCTCCCATTTATTAACACGGCTGCAAAGCTGAAGAAAAACTGGCAAGCAAGAGAAGGGCTCTCAGAGACCCGTCACAGAGCAGAGCAGCAGGCGAGCATCACAGAGCCCAGCACCTCATAAACATGGGAGATGATGGGGAGGAGGGCGGGCAGCCAGCAGCCAGCTCCTGGAACATCCTTCTGGGAGCTGGAAGCCTGAGCACACCAACCGTAGCACTGGGTTTGATTTTTCATCCAGGCAAACTTTCTTTCTTTCTTTCAAAACACAACACTGTTTTGAATAGGATTACTTTTGCAAGCGATTTATTTGATTCCTGTTTTTTTGGGGTTCAAAGCAGAAAGCCCCAGCAGAGGCTTTGCAAAGAATGCTGAGCGTCCAACATCAGCTCCAATGTGAAACATCCCCACCCTGGCAGCTGGGTTCTCTGGTGACTCTGCAAACCTTTTGCTGATGTGCCTATCTCACCTCTACTTATTTCTGGAAGTCCAGCATGTACATAAAACACTGCTTTGTGCATTAATTAAATCTGGTGATGCATACCTTGCCTAATATGAAACCACACAGGAAATGAAAAGTTAAGCTACCCACCAGTGTACGCCCCAACCCCACATCGCACCGCTACACATCCAGCACAGACCACTGCAAAGCTGGAGTGACTCTCACCCTCTTGGCGGGGGGCTCAGCACCTCCTGCCCCCTCCCTAAGTGCTGTTGTGCCAGGGCTGTGTGGTCTGCACGAGGCTCAGTGCTGCCGAGGGGCTTTGGCTGCGTCTGATGGTGTGGTGGCAGATGGCAAATGGGATCTGCTGCACTGGTCACAGCCATCAAATAATGCTTGTTTTCTGCTAAAAAAAAAAAAAAAAAAGGCAATGAAATTTAATAGCTGGCTATTTCCAGGTAGATATAAACACAGAAATACATACAAAGGAGAAAGAAAAAGGTATTCGGGTTGAGGGCATTCAAAGTAGAAATTCATTCCGCCAAAGAAATGCAGGTGCATGTCATGCATCTGGTCCATGTGTACAGACCTATACACAGTGAACTAGAAAGACACTGAGGCACTGAAGCATGTTCAGAGAATGGCAACAGAGCTGTGAGGGGTCTGGAGCACAAATCTTATGGGCAGCGGCTGAGGGAACTGGGATGGGTCAGCCTGGAGAAGAGGAAGCTCAGGGGAGACCTTATCACTCCCTACAGCTCCCTGACAGGAGGTTGTGGTGAGATGGGGGTTGGCCTCTGCTCCCAGATAATAATCCTAGTGATAGGATGAGCTGATGGCCTCAAGTTGTGCCAGGAGAGGTTCTGGTTGGATATTAGGACAAATTTCTTCTCAGAAAGAGCAGTGATGCAGTGGCACAGGCTGCACAGGAGGTGGGGGAGTCATTGCCCCTGAAAGTTCTCAAGGGCAAATATGGCACATAGAGACATGGTCAGTGGGCATGGTGGGTATGGATTGAATGTTGGACTTGATGATGTCAGTTGTCTTTTCCAGCCTTAATGATTCCATGACTCTGATTCTGTAACTTAAATAACTAATGATTACTGAGGGCTTGGCATCATCTCCCCATCACACAGCAAGGATTCCCCAGCTCAATCTCTGCTAAACAGACAAAGCCTGCATGCTCAGTACACAGCTGGCCATGCCAGGGGGGGGCTCACAGTCCTACCTATGCCTCTTCCTTCAAGGAGAGACCTTTGCTTTTCCAAAGGGCATCACATGCCTCTCCTCACCATTCTCTCCTCAACATCAGTGCCGTACCAAGTGTGCAGGGGAAGCTTGGCTTTGCCCTTCGTGTTGGAGTTCTGGTGCTCAGCCACAGATTCCCTCCTCAATATAAGACCAAAATGCAATGCATCTGAAACCATCCAAGAGTCATAGCTGAGATATTCAGCCTCTGGGAGAGAAATCCTGAATGAGATTCCTGACTTGGGTGCTGCAGTTGGGTTCCTATGAGCAGAAAGGGTCCAGCTGGGTTCCTGCTCCAGCCTTTTTCCGTTTGTGCCCTGCCCTCAGCCTATGCCTCGCTGCTTAGTGCTCCTTGTAAGCTCCCAGGGACACAGACCCTCTCCTGTCATCTGTTTGCCCAAAGCCCATCACAAATCCCTTAGCTTGGTTGGAGTCTCAACTGGTAAGACCCCATAGGAGTCTCCTATAGGGCAAACATTCTTTACTCAGGCAGCTCAAGAAACCCTCATGGAGTTTGGCCATCCATTACCAACATCACACAAAGCCTTACCAAAATCTCACCAGGAAAACAAAACAAAACAAAATTCAGGTGCCAATACAAGCTGTTTCCTATAAGGGAAACAACTGTTTTTAAAGGTATAAGTGAGGCCAGATTTTCTACAGACGCGGGGAAATCCTTCATTCTGTGAGTTGGGATTGTTTTTTCCTTTGTGAGGGGGAGGGGGGCAGAGGAGGCAGGAAATGTAAAAGATTTTGGAAACATGAAATGAATAGGTCAAGACACGTCATTTTGCTGAACCAAAGCAGGAGGCAGCAGCTTGAAATTGAAATTAAATAGACCACCTGCAAGGAAAGGAGAGGAAGGGGAGATGGGGAAGAGGGGAGGGAGGGGCAGTGCTGGCATGAATATAAACCACACATTTTTTTTAAAGCATTGGTGGGTGAATTATTAAAGATGCTGTGCTGCTCGTTTTAGGTTTGGACATCTTGGCAGTTGTGATGGGAAACGTGCCAAGGCCCACGAGCACGGATTGAATACTTATTTCCAAACTTCTGGCAGGCACCTTTCCTTTGAAACACCAACCCTTGGTTTGGAGGAAAAGTGCTCATGCTAAGACCCAAAAAGACATCTTCTCCCATCTCCCCCAGACCTGCGGGGAAATGTTGGACGTGATGGGTGTGTTTAAGCAGGGGGTCAAGTGTGTCTTTGAGGAATTCTGGACGCTTCCACTTTGGCCGGCCCAGATTGTCCCTGTAAAACCCATTTTCTTTCCACCCACTCACATAAAGAGCAGGAGCATCCTTTGGGCAGCCCCATGGTGCACCTGCCCTTCTCATCGCCACACCCAGTGTCCCCACATGGGCTCAGAGCTCCTAACAGAACACAGAGCCTCATCCCCGGTGGCCCTGACACGGTCTGTGTGTCTGCCCAGACCATCCCAACCCCAGTGCTGAGGACTCCACACGCTGCTGTAAATCCTATTTGGGTGAGCACCCCTCCCTCCTCCCCCTCCCCAGCTTGATGAGCATTTTGGAATGGGGGATGAAGCAAAGTAAAGCTCAGCGGAGGGTAAATTCGATCTCTCCCTATGACAAAGCAAGGGAAAGCACAGACCTTGTCTTGAGAAGGGCGCAGAGGAGAGAGGAGGAAGTCACAAACACACGGGACGGAAAAAATTCGAGCACATGCCAGAATATTTGTAAATAAAATAATAAGCAGTGAAGTGAAATAAGCTGACACGCAAAATGTGCATGTTGATTAAAACAGCCCTGGAGACCATTAAATGACAAAGTCACTGTGTATGCCAACAAAACCCCAACCGTAGCCCTGATGCATATTCATAGCATCCGAACAAGATCCCATCACGGCGCTAACGAGGCACGGTGCTTGGGAACGCGCTGGTAGGAGCCAGGGGAGACTGTTCAGTGCCTGACAAATTTGGGAAGGCTACAAGCGTTGAAATCTGTCTTTGTTACTTAACAAACATGGAAGTAGGGGAATGCCATACCTCTTGTTATGGAAATAGCACACTGCACTGAGGATATATGATAAGTCTAGGAGAGAATTGCAAACATTCAGGACTGATCCCTTTGAAATCTCTGGGAGTTTTGCCATTAATTTCAATGGGGGCTTTAGGGAGGCCTTACAATGGCCACAGTCATTTGTCTGCATGCGGGTGTCGATGTGGTACCCGATGCCTTGCCGACACCTGGGAATGGGGTCACCCCTGTGCAGCAAGGCCTCAAGCTGCAGAGAACCACCCCAGCCCTGAGCAACCCCATAAGGGCTTTTAGCCAGGTCTTGAGCCAATGAGCAATTCAGTACTGCGGGATGAAAACCCTAAAAGCTACCAAGCAGAGCACAGACTGGTGCAGCCAGGTGCTTTGGTCTAAAGCCTGGTCCTAAGGACAGCCATGAGCCCAGGAACTGCAGAACTGATCCATCTGCAGAGCCATGAACGCAGTGGAAGTGCACATGGAAGAAGCTAAGAAGCTCAAAGCAGAACCTCCGCCAGGTCTTCACACCTCACCCTGCAGCAACAAGACTGATGCACCCCAGCAAAGCTCAGCTATTGCTGCTGCAGAGTCAGCGGTGGTAGCTGATGCCTGTCTAAAATCTGCAAGACTGATATCTAATCTACCTGTAGATTGCTTAATTTGCATATGGTGCTGGGTAATTAGGGAAGCCAGTAAATACAGAATTACACAGATGGATTGAAGGAGTTAGCACTAATAGACTCGCTCTTTTTGGTCAGGTTGAGGTTGATATCTCCAACCACAGAGGAAGGCAGCAGAGCAAATAAGGTCACTTTGATGGAAGTTATCTTAATTGTAATTACCACCACTGATCGATGCAACTGTTCGCTGTCAATGTGCTCAGCCAGATCCTTCTCTTTATCTTTATGGCTGACTGAAAGATACCCAGAAAAAGCAAAAAAAATCATTGGTGATGGGGGTGGGGAGAGGCATAAATAAAATTTAAAAATTGTCCTTAAACCTGCTCTACCACCTTAAGAAGGAGCAAGTGGTCTGAAAGCATGGAGAGAAGGGATTTATTATGCCTGGGTTTTCCACCTCGGGAAGGCAGAGCTCCCGGTGGGGCAGGCAAGAGGATGGAGCATGAGGAGCCCAGCACTCGCAGCAGAAGCTGCTGATGTGAGTGACAGCTTGCTGGTGGGAATAAAATGTTTCTTGTTTGCTCCAGGATGGAGATAACAGAGTCAAGAGGTCAAGTGGTGTGGGAATGCAAAAGCCCTGAGGGTAATGTAGCATGATAAAAATGAGGGATCCTGGGCACGGGCAGTCATTGCCACAATAGGCTGAGTGGCAATTCCGAAAGAGCTCAGATCTTGTCTGTATTTAAATATTGACCGATAATCTCAGCCCATTACCTCCTTGTCCTGGAGGTATGCAGATTGCCTCTGCGACCAAGCCCTGCGTGGTGTTCTGAGGGGTAGGTCCTCTGTTTGATGAAGTACTAATTGGGGTGGGGGAAGCCGTGTCCTTTCACATCCATCAATCTTTTTGTCATACGCACAATTAATGGAGCTATTTAGATACCAGGAGTGACCGGCATGCAGGAACTGACCTGAAACCTGCTGAAGCCTGTAGGGTCTTGCATGGCAGCGAGGGGGACGAGCTGCCCCTGGGTGCAGCAGGGAGCACCTCTGCTGTGGATATGTGTACACCCCATATGGAACACCGCCCCCCCAGACAGAACCACTCATTCCCCTGGATTTAGTGGGCATGGCTGTTGACCATTGGACCTGATGATCTCAGTGGTATATTCCAACCTGAATGATTCCATGGCTCTGTGATTTGGGAAGGAGGTTGCAGCTCAGGTGCAATTCATCAGAGGTGAAGGGCAGCTGGGCAGCATTTAGAGAGGGGACAGGGAGAGGAGAAATCATCAGCAGATGTGGAAAACCACAGCAGGGAAGAGGTTATATAAAAATCAAACCTGCAGGGGTTTTTTAATTACGTTTTCTTCTCTCTGGCCCTGCAGCTGTTAGCTTGGCAGGAGGATGGGCTTTGCTGAGGCTGTTCCTTTAGAATTCTCTGGGCACCTCTGCAGGTTTCTGGGTTTCTAGTTCAACACAGCAGAGAAGAGCCCAGTGGGATCAGCTTGCTCATGGGGAGCACACAGCACCCAGGGTTCCCACTCAGCTTTGATTTACAGGCTCACAAAATGCCACAGATGTGCATCAGTATCAATAATTCCCAGTGTCCGTGATTATCTGAGTGGCAGCCTTGGGCTGTGACACAGAGGGCAAAGAGCTCTGCCTGGGTCTTGCTGGCTCCTTCCCCTTCCACACCTCCCCATGGCACTTCCCAGGCCTCCAAAATAGGCACATTCACTTAGTTGGGAACCAACTTCTCTTTCATCCCAGCACAAAGTCATCAGGAGACGTTCTGAATAAAGGCTACCAGATCCAAGCCAGTGTTATTCCAGCTGGCTGGCAACCCGTGCCACCAGATGCCAAAGCATGATGTGTCAGCAGTGAAAGGATCAGGTGCTCCCTGTGATGTTTAGGGTTTGCTCTATTCACCAGAATGAGAAACACAAGGCTGGATTCAAGGCTGGTGCCTACATGAAGTGTCGCGTGCAGTCAAACATCTGTCCAGCTGTGGCCGTGCTGCCCTCTCTGTAAACTACCACAGCTTCCCTGGCTTATTGTTACCAGATTAACAGCACAGGAATGTTCATCTCTTTAATTCTCAGCAGTATGAAACCATGAGGGAGTGTGGATTAGGCCAGCAAAGCAAACTTGCTTTGTGAACCTTGCTCCAACAGCAGCTTTTTATTAAGAGAAGTGGGAGGTACGCTCAGCTGATTCCCCTGGCCTTTTCTCATTAGAAACCAGGCAGGGCTGGCCACAGAGGAGAGAAATAATAATAATAATAATAAAGGAAAAAAGTCAAGGTGTCAGCCAGGTTGCTATTGCATTTTAAGCAAAAAATGTGAACCAATTTCCTTTCCAGTTTTAAGAGAGAAGGAAACGTAACCTCAGGGTACGGCTGAATTCAGAGCACATCTAGTGCTTCTTCCACCGCCCCGGAGAGCAGGAGCAGCCCTGCTGCCCCAAATCCCTGCTGAGCTCCTCCCGATGCATAACCTTCCATCCTACAGAGCAATTGCAACTGCTTTTAACCTGCAACCACATGGTAAAATGTGGTAAAATTCTCCATCTCTAGAAGTGTCCCTGGAGACCAAAAGCAAGGAGATAAGCCAGAGAGAGAACTGAATGCAAGCTCAGCTCAGACCTGCCCCTACATCATGAGACCCCCACTCCCATAATACTGGCCATCCTTTGTAATTTTGCAGCTTCATGCCATCTAAGCATGCTCTCTTCTTGCAAATCAGAGCGCCACAAGCACTTCCTGCTGCAGTGCAATGCTAGCTCAGTATCTCTTGTGACACCCACCACTATGGCATAAGAATGGGCCCCAAAAAGACTTGCATGTGAACACACATGAGCCAGAAAAGCGAGAGAGTGCAGAGCACACCACGGGGCTGAAAGCTGGTGGGAAACCCAACAGCTGGAGGGCAGGGGACAATGGGAGGGACGAGCAAAGGATGCTCCAGCTTGAGCAGCAAAGGCATTCAAAAGGACCCAAAAATCACATTGTCAAGTCAGGTGATGAAGCCTGGGGAACAGCAGGCAGCTGCAGCAGTAACAGCCTCAGGTTGCAGCAAAGCCCAGGCTCACTCATGAGTTTTACTGTGAGCTGCTGATCCGTGAAAAAATCCACAAGCAAAACGTTACAACCACCTCAGCTGCAGCTGTACTTTCTGCTTTGCTTTTTTTCACCCTGAATCTGCCCAGTGTTCTGCTCCCCACCTGCACCCTCCTGCTTGCATCTTCCCCACCCCATGGTACACAACTGGCACAACAGTGACATGTGCTCAATGCATGTTTCTGCTGAATCCATACCAGCTCTGGGAGGGATGCTTGACTGAGTGCTGCCCGACTATTAGGTCTTAGTCTCAAAGTAAGGTAAAACTGAATTAAAAATTAAAATCTCTCTGTGCAGGAAGAGCTGATCCAGAAGTTAATGGGATAAACAGTCTTTGCCTCCACATTTTCTGTTAGAATTTGGCTCCAATTGGGAGAGATGGGAAGTGGAATAAGGGGATAAACTGCATCGTGGAGCTCAAGCAGAGGATGCTCTCACACAACCATGATGCTGTGTCCCCCAACACAGGGCAATAGAGAAGGACATGGAGAGCACCTGGGCAGGTGGAGCTGCTCTTTGTCCAGGGCTGCTTTCCTGTTGGCTGTCAGTAATGCTGTGTTTCTGCTGACCCAGCTGAGGTGGTACATCCAGTGTGCTCCAGCTGCAGGTGGCTTTAGCTGTGTGTCAGCAGGTAAATTACTATTCCCACGAGTTTATGCCAGTTGTTAAGGGGTAAAAAATGAGGACAGGCAAGCAGCAGAGCAGAATGCCCTGAGAGGATGCTCAGTTTCCACCTATGGAGATTGTCAAGACCAGAATGAATAAAGCCATCAGTGGTCTGGTCTGACCTCAGAGCTGTCCTGCTTTAAGCAAGAGGTTGGATCAGGGACTTCCAAGTTCTCTTCCAATCTCAACAGGATTCATGTGATCCTATTATCAGCATTTCCCCATGTTGCACAGAACGATGACCCCACCACTGAGAACAGCACCGCCCTCTGCAAAAGGAAGGAACCCGTTAGAGACAGATGGGCATTTCACATTCAGACACTTCAAAGTAAAATGCAAGCCAATTTTTTGAAAGAATGGAAACATTCATGGGGAAAATGCCCAGTGATAACTACCACTGCCCTAGCAAAGAAGTCAGGAGGCAGGTTCAGCTGGGCTGGCAGGTCCCCACAGTGCTGCTGGTTGATGAGTAGCAGCGCTGAGCGCCGTGCTCAGGTCTCTCTGCCAATATTGATTTTAACATTCCAGTTGCCCGTGGGCACGAGGAGCATTGGCAGTTTCCCAGGCGTTGTTTTGATTGTGCAGCAGCAGCAGCTGGGGACAAGCTGGGTCCAACCCAAGCCTCCAGCTCCATCCATTCCCAATGAGGCAGGATGGTGGCTGCTTCCTTGTGCTATCCTGGTTCCCTGGCAAATGCCTTCCACAGCATTCCCATGAAAAATTTAACCCACGGAAACAAACCAACCAGGAAAAAAAAAAGCACCACCATTATTAACAGGGAGCATCAGGGCTGGGCTTCAATAATTGATGCACCAAAAGCCTATGAAAGAGCCTCCAATGATACATTATTAAAAAACAGCTATTTGTAAGGTGTTGTGAAAACAAATGTGGAACGAGGCAGTGAGAGAGAGCCTGAGTGAAACCATGGAGGAGCAGAAAGGAAAAAGAAAGCGAACAGAGCTTGTGCAGTCTGTCCATCACCTAAAACACATGGCAGGGGAGAGGTGGGTTTGACAAACATCTTATTTGCAAGTTTGTTTGAAAGAATGTTTTGAATCCATCTTTCTGGCATCCTCAGGTTGAAACTCTTCACTTTTTAAGGGCAGCCCAAGTTTTCAGCTCTAACACCACCTCCATCCTCCGAGGGACATCACGTGGAGCCAGACACAAAGCCCTCATTCAGAGAACTTCCACACCACAGACCGACTAATGAGGGTAAAGGCACAGAGGGATATTTTGTGTTGACAAAATAAGCACTTTCTTCCTTGAAAGTTGGCTGCATCATTTATTTAAGCATAGTCAATATTTAATGGTGTGCTAACATGCACATTAAATGCACTGACGTCCTGAGCTACACGGGGAGCACACGGCTTCAGTGACACCCAGCCCAGCCCACAGTGCTCGGGGTATTGCTCAGGACCGTCCTGAGACACTCCTTATCACAAAGCAAACACTCTCGGCTCAGACACGCTGATGATGGGATCTTATCAGGCTCTCAAGGTGCCAGCTGAGCTGCCAAGTGCCTCCAGGAGATAACTCTGTCCTGCACAGGACAGCCATGATGTCCCAGCACCTCCTCCTGGATGCACAGCCCCACTCCTAGGGCTTCTTCTGCCAAAAACTGGCTTGGAAATGCTGTGTGTTAGGCGGGCTGGCACAGGAGGAGGTGTTTTCTCCCCTGGTTGTTTCCTGCCATGCCGCAGCTGATGCTCCCTGCTCCATGTTTGTTATGCTGTTTCTCCTCCTGTCCCACAGCAATGCACGTTTCATTGGCTCAGCAGGGAAGCAGAGAGTTCAGCCTTCCAGCTGCCTGAGGGATGCTCAGACAAAACTCACTGAGTCCAGCAGGGCTGCAGACCCTCTCTCCTCTGCCTGCTGCTAAAAGCCGAAGCAGGGAACTGCTGAGTCTATTTGCAGGGCACACACGAGAGGGGATTTCAGGCAGCTTGCATCACTTATTGTGCTGTAAATACAGAGACATGTGCCATTCACTGCCACCTCCTCTGCTCTTTACATAAACTCAAGGATGGCGCCTGGTGTTAGCACTCAGCCAGCAGGTTTGGAAAACACTCGGCCCTTAAGCTGTGCTTCAGAGACCTGGATGGGGACACTTCTCCTCCAGCATCACACCCCTTATCAACCTCTCACTGAAGAGCCTGGCCTCCTGAGAAGCTGTTTGGATGCCACACTTACACCAGAAGCTGGGGGGTTCCGAGGGGTTCCTCCATTCCCAGGGGCTAAGCATCAGCACCTGAAGGCTCTGGGGCACAGGGATGGATGTGCCCTGGTTACCAGCAACGTCAGAGCTGCTCGAGGTGGAAATTCCTCTCTCCTCTCGTGGCTCAGATCAATGGATGGGTCGAGGTCTGTTGACTTCCACCGCAGCCATCCCACCAGTGACACCTAAATATTTTCCTCCTTCAGGAGACAAAGGGAAGGAGGGCGGCCTGGCTCTTGTCAAGTGCGGGGCTGACAGCTTTACAGCCTCACTGGGGAGAGGAGCTGAAAGAAAGAGCGTTAGATTTAATCTGTGCTGACAGGGGTGGGTGATGGGTTTTTTTATAGTGGAGGAAATGTATCGAACAGGGGAAATTAGACTAGAAGACGATAAGGATCTGGGCCTGACACAGCCAATTAATAGATGTTTACAAATGATAAAAGCTGATAGATCAAAGCAAATGCACTCCTTCTTGCTCTGAGTTGTTTGGAAGCACCTCGCTCAGCAGTGGCTGCCCGGTCCCCACGCCTGGGACCCAACTCATGTCATGGAAGAGCTGCAGGTACTCCTGCAAACACCATTTAAAGTCACCAGGAACCTCCTGAACAGATTCAGAAGCAGTGTTTGGGGAGGGGTTATGACCTTCCTGCTTTGCACGTTTCCCTGAACTTAAACATCCAACTGAAAAAATGTACAAGGCGTACAAGGGAGGCATCCTGGTGCCCTCCATGGTGACACCTTGGTATCCCGTGGCTGCTCCATAAGGGATCTGGAGGATGCTAGGCAACAAAGAGGTGCTGTGATATTAAGGAGAAGGCCATGATGCTCCTCAGGGAGCCCGCATCCATTTCGCTCCAACTGAAAGTTCACCCACTCTTTGTGTTCTCAGCTCCAGTGACAATGGGTGGTCCAATTCCCTTCCCTCAATGAGTGCACACTGCTTGTAGATCTCTGACTGGTAATCCTCCATGGTCCTTTTGCTGATTTGTTCCTTGTCCTTTTTAACCTGTGCTAAGCCTCCCAGAGACAAAATCTGGGTACAGGTATCAGCATTCCATCCCAGAATGCTTCCCGCAGACCACACTGACAAGGCAGTTCCCATTTCTGTTCCCTGAACCTTATGCAGCCATCCCACACCACCCAGCAGGCCCTGTGCTCCCAAATAACCCCACAGGCCACTCTCCAAGACATAAAACATGCCCCTGGGAATCACTAGTTTCTTTTCTGAGCCCCCAGACCCCACTGGACACGTCACAGGAGTATTCAAGGCTAGTGGGGTAACTCCCTGCAATCACAGGGATGGAGCACCAGCATCAGCCAGGCTTCCTGACCCATGCATGGGAGGGCTGTGGCCTTACCCTCCCTGTAACACAGTTGCACCTCATCACCTGTATTTTCAGATACACTGACCTAAATCCAGAAAGCACCTAAATCCAATTTTAGGACCAAAAGCAATGGGCTCTGCTTAAAAAAGGCTGAGCACACGCAGCTCCCACAGACTTCAGACAAAAACTGGGTCAGATCCTGAAGTGACTTGCAGAGCAGACCCAGTTTTATCAATCCAGCATGACGCAGGCATCAGATGCCACCTTCTAGCACCCATCTGACAGCTCCCCAGACAGCTGGAAGTCAGGAAAGACAAGCACTGCTGGTTTAGCCCTAAAATACATTCCCTTTGGTGGGGTCCTTAGAAGACTCTTTCAAAAGTACAGCTCTGGGGCCACATTAGGTAGAGATACCTCAGCTAATCCTGCATCGCCGCCTGTGGCATTTGTATGAGAGGCCTTAATGCAGTATCTTCCTACATTGTTTTAATTCGTTATTAAACCAATTACAGGCTTTTGAGTTTTGGGCTTCCTTCCAGATCCTGCAAATCTCCCCTGCAAGGCACATAGTGTGGCAGCACCAGTGCACAGCACCCATTCATTATGATAGTTCCAATATAAACATCACCAGGGTCTTATCATGGGAAAATTCTCCCCAACCAAGGGCTGCTCTGTGAGCAGAAGGATGGATGCACCATCCTGGAATGGACAGAGCTCAGAAGCAGGATGTTTCCCCCTGCACACTCTCTATATTTAAGACACCATGGTGCCAAGGCCATGCACTGGGCCTTTTAGCATGTGCCCACTTGAGCACATGAGCTGTGCTCCATCTCACCTTGCGTGGAGACGGGGCAATCCTGCTCAGCCATCTCTGACACGTGATGTCTGTTGGGAGATGTGCCTCTTCCACTGACTGCCAGGGCAACCCAAGCGATTGCACTGCATTAACCTGGACAAGCAGCATGGAAAAAGTACAGTGCAAACCAATAGCCCAGGCTTACCAATCTAACAGAACTGGTCTGATTTACCTTGCTTCCAAGTGCTAAATTCATGGAAACTATATTTCCCATATGTTCAGGTCATATTTTCAGAGGTGCTTAGTGACTTAACAGCTTATATCTTATAGACTTACACTGAGATTTTGTCTTCGGCATCCAGACCTAACCAAGTACATGTGTGTAACATCAAGCTGAGCTCCTGTCTCCCAGCGAGGACCCAAAGCACTCCGTTGGATCTGGGCCTAAAGAACCAAGTGACTTTGGAAAATCAAACTTTGGCACCTAAGTCACCTAGATGCTGCATTTATATTTAGTCTCGACTAAATCTGTGGCCTGCCCCCAGGTTCTCCTCCAAGTGAGAATCCTCAGCAGCATCAACGTTTATTTTTAAAATCCATTTCTTGGACAAGTCACAAACCCAGAATCCCAAGCATTATAAATACTGCAGCTCCTATAGCACTTTCCATGGAGGAGAGGTGTTAGCCCCAGGACGCTGGTTGGGTTCCAACTCAAGCAATTGCATTCAGCCCCTAACACTTCAAATTCCCTCTCCAGTTTCTGTTTCATTATGTTGTATTCCTCTTTGCTTTAACTAAGCCCTGCTATTTTATTAATTTTCTTCTACTCATTTACAAATCTTTCCCAGAGGCAGCAATGGCAGGATTTCCACTGTCTTCCTCCAGCTACGTTTTACTAAAAGAAATACAGCATTTTCCTGTGATTTTTTGATCTGCCCAAGTTGTTCTTTCACACTGGAGATGAGATTGAAACATAATGCAAAAATAATACAAGTTTGGAAGAAGAGATCTTTGGAAAAAGAAGTTTGATGCTCAAGGCTTGCATACCCAGAAGGATACTGAAAAATTCAGTTTCTGCTAAAAGCTGTCTACCGAGGCAGTGGGAGATTTCTCACTTCAGTCTTCCCTAATAAAATAATAAAAACAACAGAATTTGAGATAGGCTTGAAGTATTCCTATAGACAGCACTGTGTTTTCAAAAAGAGACACTTCACATCAGCATAATCAGTTGATTTTGAAACACATGGCAGAATCTAATATGGGTCTCAGCTTTGTTCTCTAAGGGAAATTGCCACGAACATGGCATGGACATCACCCACTGCTGGGACCCAGCAGGGATGGGGTGCAGCCACAGCCAGCCTCCAAGCAGGACCTATCCTATCACACTGCTGAACCTTGCTGTCAGCAACAGGTGTTTGGCTGGGCTAAAGAGAACTCGGATGCTGATCTCATTGCACTGCCTGGGAAATCAGTGGCGTTACTTTCTTCCCAATTAAATAAATCTGTTGCAGGACTCTTGTGTACACATGGCACGGGATGGAGGTCAGGGCTTGGTGCATCTGCTCCAGACTGAAATGGGGAAACCCATACCCGGCAGCCTCCCACTGAATGCCCCGTAAAGGGCTTTGTTAGATGTTCTCCTTACAAAGAGGTGAATGCATGACACACAGCGATCCCTCCCTGCCTCCTTTGAAGAGCAATGACATTCCTGGGATGCTTGAGAGTTGATGGTGTTGAAGGCTTTGAAGTGAAGTACTTGAGCAGTCTATTTTGACTTCCCGGGGTGACTCATGCTCAGCTCCGTATCTAAGATGGCTTTTCAGCTTCCTTTGACTGCTTTCCAAAAGTTACATGTTTGCTCAGCCTGACCACGGACTGTAACTTTTCTGTTCACCATTCATCTTTCCTCCCGAGGGTGGATGAACACCTTTCTAACTCCAAAGGGGTTCAATGGTTCAGACCGTGTTTTTCAAGAAAAGCAATGTCTAAAGGCTTTTTTGTATCAATAGGGAGAATCTTAACCCCTTGACAAGCCCATGCAGCTCCCAGGGAGCTGCCTTGGAAAGCATCAATGCGAGGCACTTAGCTGTGAAGCTGGAGCCAGTCACATGGCAAACTGCATTTAGACAGAAAGCAGCACAAGGGAGGTCCTCACGCTCTTGTTGTGACACATATCATAAGGACATAATCATGCATTAGAAATAAACTCACAAAGTACAGCCAAGAAGAGGATCTGTGGGATTGATTCTCGACCTGCAGGTTGCTTCTTTCACCCAAATACCTGCAAATGCTTGCTCTAGTTTTACATACTCTGCTGTTTGTGCACGATCCCACGTGGCTCTGCAGTTGGACAGTGTCCATCCACTGTGTTCCATCCTCAGTGCAGACGAGTCCCAGCTCTTCCAAGAAGAAATACACACACATTCACAGGGACGTTGGTGTTTCCTGCTGTCATCCCCACACAAAACTTTCCCTGAGACAAGATACTTAAAAATACTTGTGAACACCTCTATTGCCAAATCCGTCAAGCTGTGACAGGAGCTGCTGCAGAATGTAGCAGCTACTCTCAGTAACGCCCTAACTGGCAGCTTTGAAATGTTTAATCGATTGAGAACTTTGCACAAGACTTTAATTTAAATTTCACTGGTAGATGACAATTCCTGCGGGTTACAACAACCTGCCTGCCTGACATTTGACCTGGGAATTAGCAGTTTCCCAAATGTTTTTTGACCTTCAGGGCCTCAGCTTGTTACAAGCACTTGCTCTGGGGAATCAAGTCATCCTGCTGCTGTTAGTGCACATCCTGCAGAGAAGCGCAGGAGACACTGCCCAACCCACAGCATTTTTCTACGCCGTGTGGGCAGTGTGTGGGAAGGCTCTCAGCACACCCACAGAATGGCACGATGAGGGTCAGCAGTAACAGCAGGACCTTCAAGGTGGCTCAGGTTCATAAGGAACCCTTTTCCCAGCAGTGTTCCTCAGCCAAGGGTCCCACTGCTTCTTCTCGCCACCTCCTACTCCTACAGTGGCTCTCCATGCCATTGATGTGCCTGAACCCAGCCTGGCTCTCAGTGCCCAGGTCACCTCCATGCCCATGGATGAAGCACAGAAGGCCCCACACGGTCACTCTGTGCCACACCACACAGCCATTGCAGCCACTGCCTGAGAGAACCAGGCCCCTTTGTACCCTACCATGACCTTCCCATGGGGGTTAATTAATGGCACTGAATAGGGGGAATGCCTGGGAGTGGGCTGTGTGTGTGTGTGAGTGCATGTGAGCTGCTTCTGTAGGCTTCTCTCCAGTCTACACAGCCCCAAAGGCAGTAACAGAAGTGAAGATTTCTCAGGACATCCCGTTTATCCCTCTTTCAGCAAAAGGTTTTTTTCCTCCTCTTTTTTTTTTTTTTTTTTTTTTTTTTCTGTGACAACATCCCAAAATGCTTGGCTCTTTCCTACGAGAGAAGGTGACTTGTTTCAAACAGGCTGCAGTGCCAGGAGGCATTTTCACTGATCAGAGGTGGGAGCACACCTCATTTCTGAAGATCAGACTGAAATTTATGCCTTTACCTCCTTCCTCTTTTCAAATCCTCTGCATTATATTCTGTTCATTCTGAAGAGAACCACCAGGGACAACGCTATGGAGCAGGGAGCACTTCCCACAGCTATCCATTCAAACTCTATCTCACCAAAAAGATGAAAACCGTTAAATATAATGGTCAGGAGTATTTGGACGTCAAGGCTGGGCTGTTCACCTCTATCTTGGCTTAGAACTGCAGGAGAGGAGGCCACGAATATCAGACAAGGACCGAAAGGCAGACTACAAATTTATTTACATAGATCAAATATGCATATAACTGGGTGTCTAAATCAGATATAAGATGCCCCACATCTCTTAATAAGGTGTTTGCATCCCTCTGTGTAACGTCTAGGCAGTCTGTTCAGAGCTGTTGGCTCTGAAGAACTTCCCTTTTACATCTGTTTCAGACAGATCCCTCTGCTCACTCTCACAACTTGTGCTTTGATAACCACCTGCACCGGTCTGTGCTGAAACTGGGACAGGTTTTACATTGGAATAAATGTGCACAGTTCACCACCCAGGCTCACCTCAATGTTATGAGCAAGGAAAATACTGAGGGGATCTTGGCCAGCTCCACCTTCAAAGAAATTCCTTTTCTCCTGGAGAGAGCAGTGGGCAGCTCCAGGAACATTTGCAAGAACTCCTGGCCACGCCGTAGCTCAGAGAGCTCTAAGAAGAGACATACTTTAAAGCTCTGTGAGTTGCATTAAAGTCTTACTTCCAGTCTTATCACAGAATCATAGAATGGCCTGGGTTGAAAAGGACCACAGTGCTCATTCAGCTCCAACCCCCTGCTGTGTGCAGGTCACCAACCAGCAGCCCAGGCTGCCCAGAGCCACATCCAGCCTGGCCTTGAATGCCTGCAGGGATGGGGCATCCACAGCCTCCTTGGGCAACCTGTTCCAGTGCCTCACCACCCTCTGGGTGAAAAACTTCCTCCTAATATCCAACCTAAACCTCCCCTGCCTCAGTTTAAAGCCATTCCCCCTTGTCCTATCACCATCCACCCTCGTAAACAGTCATAGGCTTAGGTTACTTGAAAGGATTTTCTGTCTAAGTGAACACAGATGCATCACTCCTTCCCCAAAACAGGTCCCCTCAGCTCCAGACCCTGACGATATGCCCTCAGCCTTGTCTCTCTGCCCTCCTGATATCTCACTCATCTACTTCAGCAAGCAAGGCTTAGCAAAGAGAACATGCATCCCACAAACAAAAGTCAAGGGAAGGCAGGACCGAGCCTGAATGGCCTTCCCACATTTCCATATTTCCAGATTTTGGGCTCTGTGTAGGGAGCGTGAACCCTCCTCCACGTCCTGCTCCCGTCTGCGTCCCTTTCACGCTGCTGAGATTTGTTGCGAGATAATTCTCAACGAGCATCGCCCCGCAACAAAGCCACCCCCCTTAGATGTGGGCAGATGATATAGAAAATGGGTGGTTCAGGCTGATTTCATGAGGCCTAATAAATCTTCAGTAAATTAAAACTCATCCCCCTTTCCTCCCCTCCCCAGGTCTTTGTCTTGCTAATACACATTAAGCCCTGCCTGGCTACACACTTTGAGGCGTTTCAGAGGTGAGGTCTGTACAAAGCTGCAGATGTGGGAGCTTTAAAGGACCTTTGGCCCCGGTGTTACCCATTAACATCAGCCATGCCAACACAAGAATCTCGCCATGGTTCTCTCCACTCAAAAGGGCTCCCAAGGAATGACTTTGCCTTTTGAGGCGAGGGGGGGGGAGAAATAAAAGAACAGAAGGAATGAGCAAGGGAGAATGAGAGGGAGACCTTCCCAAAGAGGTATTCCCTGTAAAGCTAAGGTTTTTTTCCCTAAATCGTTGTCTGAATCTGGTTGCCAGTTAGAGATTGCTTAGGAAATCAGTGCACATCTCTCAAGGCAGGGGATGCACAGCAGCTTGTGCTGATAGATGGTTCATTTCTCTCATTTCCACTCACCACCTCCACTCTGGCCTTCATTGTTTCAGATTTGAAATAAAGACTCTTAAGGCGGTCCCCTATTCAAAGAGCCACTTTTGTCCCATGTTCAGGTTTTTATTCCCATTTGGATGTTCTCTGCGTTCTCCACTCCTTTTTAGAAATCATCATCAATCTGGGCTGGAAATGCAGCAACAGGTAAAAAATGTGTCTGTGAATGTAGCAGCCTTCCTGGAGTGCTTCCTTTCACCTTAATGTCTTTCAATACCCATTTACTTGGTTGGTGCCCTATATTACCCATTTGCTTGTTAATGCTCCTCATTAATGCTCACATACCCTGTCCAATACCAAGAAAGCTGCAGTTGGGGAAGTCATGTAATTAATGAAGCCCACTGGAACCTGCCCATTTCCAGTGGGCAAACATTTAAATAAATTCTTCAAGGATGTGAACAATTCCATTTCTTTCCAGAGCGCTCACCAGCCTGCTTTCAGGTATGATTTGAACAAGAAGTAACAACTCCTCTCCATAGAGGCTGCACCTTCCATCCCTTCCAGCACTTTGGCTAAAATGTAAAGAGAAACTTTGTGGCCCTGTGTGGGTGCTTTAGAAGTTGTAAGGTGTGATGAATGAGCTCTAAGAAACACAGATCAAGAGGAAGATAGCGGGGATGAAAGGACAGACAGTTAGATCAGACTAGACATCCTGGGATGAAAGGAAAGGTGAATGGATAGCTAGATTAGACAATTACCATAAGTGGAAGGCAGGAAATCCAAGCTTGGAGGTGTTTATCCTAAACTCCAGATCTGCACCTGTAGAGGCTGCTGCCTTGTTCATTTTTGTTCAGCCTTTTCATAAGCAAATTTCCCAGTGGGATCAGGAGGTGCCCCTGGCATTGGGAGCATGAAAGAGGAATGAAACAAACTGACCAGACAAAATCATGTTTCCCTTCCCTTCCCTTCCCTTCCCTTCCCTTCCCTTCCCTTCCCTTCCCTTCCCTTCCCTTCCCTTCCCTTCCCTCTTTCTCCCTTTCCCTTTCCCTTTCCCTTTCCCTTTCCCTTTCTGTTCCTTCCTTCCTTCCTTCCTTCCTTCCTTCCTTCCTTCCTTCCTTCCTACCTACCTACCTTCCTTCCCTCCTCTCCCTCTGTCTCTCTTTCTCTTTCTTTCTCTCTCTTTCTGTTGCTTTCTTTCTCAAAGAAAAGTCTAGATTTCCATCTCTTAAATTTTGGGCACAGCATGGGTTCATTCAGTATTTTATCATGAAGGCTTTGGCCATCCCAGTGAGAAGGGATGGTACACACTGAACAAGCCACAGAACTGTGGGCTCTGGAGGATTATGGTTGAGGTTTCTCTCTCCAGCCTGTTGCTCCACTGTTGCTGGAGGCTAAGGTTGAGAGTTTTTCCTGTCCAATCAGATAAATATAAATGCCTCTCACTCTACTAGCGAGTTAGCATGAAACTGTGCAGTGTCACACTAAATAATAGCAGTGAGAGGAGAGTGTGTTCTACATTAATTTACCAAATCAAATTCCAGCAACATCCAAAACAGTACAGATATTTATCTGGGTCTGCTTGTCTACCCCAAAAGCACAATGAGACTTGTCATGTTTCTATGCTTTCCGAGTGAGACTATGTTACAACAAAGCAATTACCCCTTGGGGATCACGTAACTGTTTACATATTCATTTCCTGGTGTCGTGCCCATCATTTCCTATCATATCACAGTGAGGCAGCTGCCGCCCTCTCACACTGTGCGGCCCTCAGCAATTGGGGCTGATAAGCAGCGTGGAGCTTAGAAATCAGCTGGAGAGGCACACCAGGTATTGTGCTGCCTTCCTCTACACAGCAAAGCCGGGGTGACCGGAGGAGACCATCAGCAGTGATGTAAAATCTGTCCAGCTCACTTTGGGGGGAGTTCAAACCAGCAACTTCAGCCTTCTCATGTCACTTCATACATCAGCTTTCCATGCTAAAACTCCAAACAAAAGCTCATTTTGTTTCCTCCCACCTGAGGAACACACAAACTGCATTTTTTCGTATCACAACATTTGTACAAGTCTTTCATAGCTAATGAAATATGTAATACAGTCTATTTAGTAATTGGGATCCCCATCCCTCTTTGTCTCCATCTACACACCAAGGATTCCTGCATTATATTCCTAGGACATCAATTCATTTTATGCCAAGATCAGTTGCTTCAAACCTCCACAAAAGGCATAATGAAAAGGTACAATGTGCAGCAACAGCACCTTCCTTTGAAGCATTTAAGCCTTGATATATTGAGGCCTGACTGCTTTGGAGTCCTGCACAGTCGATGGAAAGATCCTCTAAGTGTGAACACCTCCTGGAGGTGCCTCTGCTTGTATAAAGGTGCTGCAAACAGTCTGATTCTCAAGTACTCATCATCAGTGCTTCAGTTGCGTGCCAAGTTTAGGTGAAGAACCTTTCAGAAGGCTGAAATCAGTGTCACGGATACCCCCTGATGCTGAGCACACACCTCAGGGTTTGGCTCTTCAGCTCCAAAGAGGAAAAACAGTCCTGTTGCCAACTGATTGTGGTTTTCGCTTCAATAAATCAAACTGGGTAGGAATGATCCAAGTGACATTTTGAAAACATACATGAAAACTCTGTCAGTAAGTAAATGCAAAGTGGACAAATCTGTGTTGCAAATACTGTATGCCTCAATGTGGCTCCAGAGCAGCAATTCTTCTCTCTTCCAAAGGAACCTGCCATCGAGACCGACACTGAAAACAAATGTACTCCATCTTCTACCATCCGCTGTGCTGGCTGGCAGAGGTTCCTGCCTTCCCGGCCTCTCCCTGCGGACACCTCACCCTCTGCTGGGAGCAGGATGCTGTCTCTTGGCACAGAAACACACTGAGCTCTTTGAAATGCTTGGCAAAGCCTTGTGCTGCCAGGGGCAAGCTTCAACCTGCTCCACTTGAAGGGAAGCACAGCACTATTATTGACTTCAAAGGCAATGGGACTCAGCCCCAGGGTGGAAATTAGCTCCAACATTAATTGAATTAAGAGAGGGGGATTCCCTTCGAAGAACTGCCACTTCCTGGGCTATGGGATGAGATTTGTATTGTACACAATTACAACAAGACTAAAACACTGGAAAACAGGTGCCCTATTCAGTGGCTGGGCACACTGCATGCCCGGATTTGGGCGAGAGGAACACCACGTACAGAAACTTGAGGTGGAGCTTGGTCTGCCTGAACACAGCCCTGCTGAAGGGCAACATGAGGGCAGAGAGAAGCACTGCAGCTCCTGGGGCTGGGAGTAGAGCAGAACCCAGCTCCCCTAAGGCCAAGTGCACGCACAGATGTTTCCAAACCTAAAGAAAAGGAGAAAAGGGGGGAAAATGAATTAAGGGTGGTCTACAGAGGTGACTTGGAAACTGCGTCTCAGCAAGGTAAGATCTGCTGTATTCAGCCCCCAGGACTGGAAATACAATGAGCCTCAAGGGCTGAAATGTCCCCCATGAGGTATCCCACAGGTCTCAGCTCAGCTTTGTCTCCACATCACTTGGGGCAGGCAGGTTTTTGTTAGGATACATTCCTTATTGAACCCTATTCCTCCAGGATTATGAAGCCCTGATATTTCTGGGAGCTCTCCTCATTTTTGTATGAGGTCTCCAGATCTTTGTCCCTTTTTACCCCGATTTATGCACCTCAACACTTGTGCATTGTGTTCCCCCTGCCTAGGTAAAGCAGAACATCAGATTTACTTCCGTCTCTGAAGCTCAGTCCAAGGTCTAGTTGGGAAAAAATATATTACAATCAATAAAGTGGATTCCTCTCCACACCATGAGACTTCCCTAAATCCTCAGCTCCCTCTGGAAGGCACAATTCCTACGAGAACTGCCATCCCCCAGACATACCTGTAAACTCTCTTTACATCTCGCAGGCAAAACTGAACGGCATTCCCAATGAATCACTCTGTATGAGTGGGATTTTGCCACTTGCTTCTTTCTGCAGCACATCGGTTTCTCACAGTGTTAAAGCCAATCTGCTGAAAGCATCACTTTTCTCTGTCTCACTAAAACCTGCTTTAATTTCTCCCTTCCCAGAGGAGAAGGCGTTGAGTCATGATTTGTAGCTCAGGGCACGGCTCCGGGCTGCCTTTCCCAGGAACTGTAGCAGTCCATGAGGGGAAGGACTCAGATGCAGATAAAGAGGAATCCACCCACCAGACAGCTCCATATCTGATCTCAGCATAGGCTACTTGCTGAGCAAAGACCAGCAACAGGTCTCAGAGCAGCCAGCTGAATGGAAAAAGGTAAACTTTAATGAGGTCAGTGTGAGGAGTTCAGAAAGGGAAGTAGGTAATGGCTGGGAAAGCTTCTACAAGTTGTTCTGTTGACCTCAGGACAACTTGTTCTAGAGCAGAAAAGCCAACCCAAGTGAACAAGAAATCATTCCACTGATGTTCAGGCACCAATTGGTCAGCTGCCATTTATCAAGAGGTAGGTCCAAGACTTGCTTTCCCGAAGCTGGGGATGGCATTCTGGTCAGGTCCCCAGGCGTGCTCATTGCTCCTGGCCTTCATTGTCAACTGGCATCGTTCCTCCAGACTGAGGAAACCATGAATCTACTTGTATATCCATGTTCCCAGGGTTGGATCTGGATCTACGCTACTGCTGCCTTGCCCCTTGCTGGAACTCACTGAGAAAACATTGTTTGATGTTGGCGCAGGCATAGGCAACAGGGAAAAAGGAAATGCTCTTCTGATCAGCAGGTGTGATACAGCCCTGCCATAAGGAACAAGTTCCCTACAACCATTTTTATACATGAGAGAAGGAATGAAGAAAGAAACCTGATGAGGGCATTCACCTGGCCAGGGGACCAGGGAGAGAATAACTCCTCCAAAGTTCTGGGCTTTTAGAGCAGACTTCTGCCATACTTCCTCTTGAGGCAAAATGAAACAGGTGCTCTTCCGTGATAAAAACAGCATCACGGACGACTAGCCATCAGTCAAGGAGGATATGCTCTGAGGATGGCCCAGATACCCAGTTTGGAGAAGAAAAGAACAGTGTTGTGACCCCAGCAAAGGGCAGGACCCCTGCACCAACCACTGCCCTCAAAAACCCTCACCTCTGACACCCCGACCATGCCCTTTCTCTGAGGTCTTTCTGAGATAGGGCTACCAAATTCACATCAACTTTTAATGAAAGGCCACGAGTTCATCCAAATCATTTTCTCTGGCAAACAATGCCAAAACTTGGAGAAAGGAGCACTTCCATTTGCTGCTGTGCTTCTGTACCTCCCATGGCAGTGACCCTACACGTTTCCCTGAGCTCAGCCTGAACAGAGCTGCTCAACTACTCCTGAGAGTATGACAAAAGCTAATCTTTTTGCAGACATGGGATAATATTGGAGTATGCGGGCACCCCCATAATCCCTCCCTTCATCTTTCCTGGGGTGCTGCAGCATGAAGTGGAAGATGTTTGCATGGACAGCCAGCATTCCTCCTCTGAGGACGGCCTTTTAGGCAGCAGAGGTTATAAATAAGTAATGCCAAAATGCAAGCTGGTCCCTTCCTTCTGCCCAGGGCCCTCCCTCCTTCCCAGGCATCCTCTGCCACAATGAGCGAGACCGGAAGGGAACAAACTTCCACCTCCCTGCTCATGCAGAAAGAAATCGCTCTTGGCTTCAAGAGCTGGCCTCAGTGAGCTTGATTCCAGCTCTGCACATTGTTCTGGCTGGGGATGGGGAGGGGGAGGCAGAGATGGAGCACTGTTTGCAATTCAAATGCCTGGACCTCAGGAAAAACCAATAAACTTAAGTCACTAGAGAATTTCAACAAGCAGGGCCACTTGCACAAATAGGAAGCCTCCTCCCCATCAGTGGGGGCTGTTGAGGAGCCACTAGACAAGAGAATAACTAAGCACTCATGGGGCTGAGAGCTTTTCACTCAATGAAGTCCAAACCAAACAAATTTCCCCTTTAGGAGATGCCTTTATCCAAACACTGAGCGCACACAGAAAGGGGCTCAGTGCCTCCAGTTGGCGATTGCTGAATCAGCCCTGGTCTCTGCTCTCCCCTCTTCCTTCGCTGGTGCTGGCTTTGGGCTGCTGCAGGTAGGCAAACCCCATGCTTTCTAAAGCCCTGCAGAGGCTGTTGGCAGTGGGGATGATCGAATTCCCTCGCCATAAATCCCCTCTCATGTAGTAAGCATGGTGCAGGGATAAATTGCAGCAAGGCTGGATTTATAGGCGAGGTGGCTCGTACCAGCTTAGTGTTTAATTTTCAGTTCAGCTTCAACTGCCCTTTCTTAGGAGGATTTAAGGATTTCCATAACTCACTGCAGTTTGAGCACCCCATCACAAAGCCCACAGCTCAGCCTCTTCTCTGTTCCCTATGGGAGAGGCTGCCAGTGGCCTGGGCTCTGGTGCAGCAATGCAGCAATGCTGGGATGTACACTGAGAAGGAAATGGGGAGGTGCCCATTATCCTGTTTGGGAGGTCCCTAACCTGATGCTGACCCAACACCAGCAGGTAGACTGAAAGAGGCGTGAAAAAGAGAAGGAATCTCAAAAAATCCTTCTTTTCCTTCAGCTCTGTCCTAGTTGGAACATGAAATTCAGACTCCCCTTATTCTGTGTCCACTTTTTGCCATGTATTGAGAAATGGTCTGCTTTCCCTAGATGAGACTGCTCCATCCTGACTCACTCCCCAGAGTGAGTCCCACCTCTGCCTCATCCCCCAGACTGGTTTTCTCCACCATCACTGTGGCTTACAGAAGGCACACTACCTCTTTTATTTCTTGTGCTGCCCTCTTTTACCATAGCTTCTTCCATGTTTTCTTCAAGGACAAAGTGAGATCTAACCTCAAGGGCAGCAAAAAGTTTTTGCTCTTTCTCCAGGATCTTTCTCTGTCAGAAACAATTCTCACCAGACACGGAGATCTCTCCCAATGGCATCAGAATATTCAGTAGATAAGATCACACAAGTTCTTTCCACGCTTTCCTTGGGTCCATAATTTCATGTAGTTTCTTGGGAAGAGCTGGAGGAATCTCCCAGGATCACCCTTTGCGTTGCCCGTCCAGGAGACCAAGGGGAACAAATGCCAGACAAATCCAGAGGCCAGTCCCTTCTTGCTTGTGAAATGCAACTTTTCCCCATTGTTTGGGAAGTTAATTGTTGGTAGGAACTTTGCTGCAAGGACAGCCCATCTCTTGTAAAAAGAACTGCAGAGTTATGTGTGAGATTGTTACCTCTCAGCAAAAATGGACCAGCAAGATTCTTACAGAGAATGACAGTAGAAGGAGCAGCCATTGGGTTTTATGCTAATTGTGCCTATTTTAGCTCCATTCAAGACATCAGATGAAAGAGATACTGCTGACTTCCACAATGGCACAATCTAGCTCGAAATAGACTCATAGGAGGAATTCAGTCTATAGTCACGGGGACATTTGGGACACAGATGCACCAACCACTGAGATGCCTACTAATTTTATGTCGAAGACAAAAAATTATCAGAGTTATTTCAAGAAGGGCATTTAAGGCGATGGTGTTAAACTGCATCCAACTTCCGCGCAGGTACTCTTGTGGGGAAGTGGCTCTGAGGCAGTACAGCACACCTCGCTCTGCAAAGAGAGCTAAATCCAACAAAAGCCCTTTAACTCCCAACAAAAAAAGCACTTTAGCAGCGCTGAACTTCTTCGTGAGAGAGATATATATATTCTTCAGATTAACATTTTACATGACTGGCCCTGGGGGCTGAAGAGAAGTGCTCTCTCCTTAGATGCTTTAGCATCGCGCCAGCTGTGCTTATCGCTACCCACGGTGACTGTTGTGCTTCTGTTCCATTCATTTTGTGGTTCCTGGATCTTATTAATGTAGGTGTGAGCGGGCGGGGGACGACAACTCAGCCCCACTGTTTATGTCTTGCTGGTAGGAAGGAGGGATTGAGGAAAATAAAAGCTAACAATAAAGCGAAGCGTTAGTCAAAAGAATGCTTTTATTGCCACCAGGAGTAATTCAAACCTTTTGTGGTGGTTTTCGAGGCAGAGTTTATGATGGTCAAGTCATACATTGTTGGGTGGATTTAAAAAACAGGCGGGGATATTTTATGACCATTAATAAATGTCTGTAGGCTGCATAAGAATACAGGAGAGGTAATCACACCTCTCGAGCTGATCACCTGCAATGGTCAGGGAGCTGACTTCTACCCCCCGTATGAATAACTGCTAGATTCATTAAGGAAAGAGTTGCTTTTATTCTTTTCATCCTTTCTCTGAAGTTTCGGTGCTCTCTGGCCCAGCACACCAGACCCCAATGAGCCAATTTGCAAATGTTACATAGCTTCACAAAATCACTCCAGGTCAAATCTCCCCTCACACTGAGGCTCCAGATAGGATGTACTTAAACTGTATGGAAATTACCTTGTTGCCCATTTAGGGCCCCTGACCAGATTGCTATAAAACGGGGGCACTGACTCTGAAAGAATTGCTCTTATTCATAGATTTTAGGGCCTTTGTGATTCTTTAGCTTGACCAGGTCAGGAGATCACCCCGTGTTGATGCTGCTTCAAGAGCGACAGTTGGGGCAGAATTAAATCCTCCCATCTGGAGCTACAACAGTGATGGAAAAAAATACACATATATGTACACATACATTGTCCTTTACCCAATGCTGAGGCAGCAGGTCTTCAGAAGTGCTACATCTACTAAAAATATGGACCTTAGATTTGATGTTCTCTTTTCCACCCTCAGTGATTCTATGATCCTTCCCATGGGTTGTCAGCATGTTTGCAGTGATTGCAAGGAAGTTTGCAGTATTAACATCGCAGAACAGGAATATACCACCTAACCTTTCCTAAGTGCAGGGCACAAATACTGAGTGAATGCCTCTGGTTTCTGAATAACGCCATTAAAAAGAGAAGGAGATCAAACCCACTATTTTTTTTTAAATACTAAATGAAACCACTCCTCCTTAACCTCGTTAACCACTATCCGTGGATGCCATCCACTGTTCTTTCTCTTCTTTCACCAATTCCTCTGCAATCTTTGATTTCTAATTTACCCAGACTGATAAATGCTTCCCCTCCCACCCCCTCATATTTCACTCTCAGGAATTGCCTGCACTCTTTGTTCCTCCATCTCCAACTTTAACCACAGCAAGCACATTGGTTTTAATGGCTTTTAATGCTTTCAGAAAGCACTCCTGAACGCTCTCCGTTCCTGGCCCTCGTCGTTATTTGCCTAATCTTTCCAGAAAAATGTACGAACACTTACATCCATTTCCAGATCATTGGAGGAAATATTGCACAGCCTATAGCCCCGATCCCTCAGGGCGCCTGCGGAAATGCTCAGTGCTAATGACAGACCTCCCATCCCAGAGCTGTCAGTGCCTCATCAGTCAAAAGCCATGTGGCAAATGGCACGGCTGAGATTCAGCCTGTTTCTTTTCATCTGTATGAAGATCAAGGTGTTGGTCCAACCTGACTGCACATTCCCCTTGGGGAATCACTAGCAACACCATCTGCAGCAAAAGGGCCCACCCTGAAATAGGGATTTGAATGCGGTGGGGTTGCAGGAAGGGGGAACGAGGTGATCTTGGCACAGAGACGGAGCTCCTGTGTCCATCATAGCCATGGGGGGAGCAGCTTCTATCCACCAGCCTGCAAATCAGGCTTCCATTTTCAAAAACAGTGGCAAAACTGTGAAGTAGAAACACCACCAGTCAAGCATTTGGCCAACAGCTAAGAACCAGCATCAGATGAACACCCTGCCCATACTCTGTCCGCTTAATCCTTCTAAAATTGATCACATTTATGCATTTTTGAGCTTGCTAATCAGTGTGCCAGCTGGGTTGAGACAGAGCAATTCTGTTACCCAATCCTATTTCCCTGGCACCTAACTTAGGTTTAGGGACATGTCAGTTGTTTCTTTCCTCCAGCACTACTGCTTTGATTAATGTCAGCAGTGTTGATGTAGCTGTGATGGCTTAAGGATGTACTAATTAATTAACCTTGTCTCCTGATTAATTTTGTTCTTGACATCTTGATTTTGTGCTAAATTAATTCTCATTTATTCCCTCCTTCCACCCTCCTCTTTTGTGGATCACCCGTTTCACTTCTTCAGATGAGGTTACCCCTTAGATTAGCTTCCCTCTCTTCCACAATGGAGAGTGCTCAGACTGCACCCCATTAGGACACACCTCTCTGGGGGGCTTCCCATTTCCACATTCTCTTTCATTAACTCTTTATACAAAAAGACCCTCAGGAAAGATCATACAGGTGCCCCTGTGTTCTGCACTCTTCCTGGGTGCTACCAATGGTCCATCCATTGCAAACTGGGAACCTTTTGTCCGTCTTCTCCTTCCACATTGCAACATTCCCTGCCTTGAAATAAAGACCACCACTCAGGATGGATGGGGCTGTGAGCAGCCTGGACTAGTGGGAGCAGTCCCTGTCTGTAGAAGGGGGATTAGAACTAGATGATCTTAAAGGTCCGTCCCAACCCAAACCATTCTATGATTCTGTTACCACAGTACTGCCACCAAACCATCGAATTCAACATGAAGGAAGAGCCAAAATCCTTCCGATTTTACAGCACAGCTCCCTGTTGCACGGCATAAGGGCACTCGAGCCTATTGAGGGTTAGGCACAGAAGGAGCCTTGCCATCCAGCAGGGGAGATACCTGAAAGCAATGCTTTCCCAATCAAAGGATCTGATAAGAATTTCTGACCAAGGCACAGGGATTTGGGATTCATTCAGAGTGGAAGTGTTTGGTTAAAATGCAGCTTCAAAGCCCTGCTCAGGGGCTCTCACTGGATTTTATCGACAGTTCTCCTCCTCCTGCCCTGCCCCCAGACGTCTACAAACAAAATAAGTTCATCAGCTGGGGGCTGCTGCCTGGAAACTGGAGCATAGGAAACATACCCCTCAACCCTGCCAGTGACTGGAAATTGCCTCATGTAAACTTAATTATCATGCATTACGAATGACAACACACCCTGGTTATTACAATCACTGTCCATCAGTTCATGATCCACCCAAACTCCAGGGTTGGTGGAGTCCATTCTATGATGCAAATGCAACCAATCAATACAGGCATTTGGTTTGATCAGAGGCTCCTTTCGCTTTTTTATTTATTTATCTATTTATTTATTTCCCAAAGAAAAGAAAGAAAAAAAAAAAACACGACAAAACTTACATTGCACGTCCAGCTCCTCAGCTGGAATGGATCTGCATAACCCCACGCAGGCTGGTGAGGTCCTGCTCATTTACACTGGGCATGTCCAGCTAACCGAAAGGAGGGGAGACACAAATTCCCCATGCTGTCAGAGCAGGAAACTTTTCACAAGTAGGATGGTAAAAGGAGAATTAGGCATAAAACCCACAGAGAAGACAGCAACGAATTTCAGAGCTGTGTACGTACATGCTTAGGAATAAGAAAGAAAAGTCTATACATTTATACCACAAAAGATTTCACTGGACAACATGGTCTAGCAGGAGCTTTAAAGGGGAAAAGCAGTTCACAGACTCGTCTGAATGCATCTCCAGTAGCCGGGTTGTTAAGACATTCAGGGCTGTTAATGTGTACTGTCAGGCCATTGTAACCAAACCTTTAATCCTGGGCCTGTCAGACTTGAAGGAAAACTAAGGGGCTGACAGTACTGCAGCAAATGGATTTTCCTTCTCTGCTCTCATCGCCTCCCCCTCTTCCCTCCATTTAAAGTTAGAATAACATTGAGTCTATTCCTTTCAGGGCTTGCAAAACAACTAGGAAAAAAAAGGGGGGGGGGGGGGAGAGAGGAAAAAAAAATAAAAAAAGGAAACTGTAGCCTCCATGGCCAATCTTCCCTTTACAAAGCCCAGTTCCCAAACTGGGAGCGCTGGGAGTAACCCGGCCAGACCCAGGCTGGCTGACTGCTCTTCTTCCCTGGCTCTGGTTATAAAGTTCTCACGAATTTATTTTTATTTCCAGACCTCTCTCTGCGAAGAAAGACACAACAGGCTGATAGAAAGCTTTAGGCAGAATTGCAGTGTCTTGCGTTTTATTTCTGGTCTTTGGGCCTTACCCACATGGGACACAAGTTGATCATATGAGATGGACACAAACATTTTTCCTGTATTTCCACCCAGGTCTATAGCACGCACTCCTCCCTTCCATCTTTACTCCATGAGATGTCAGCTTTTAAAGTATGGTAGGGCCAAGATGTTCTGTAAAGCAGTCCTCAAACATCCCTGCAGCCTTATACGTCCGTCTGCCCTTATTTGCTCTGCTCCAGATGATTATGAAAGGCAAAGCTAAGAGGTTCAAGGTGATCGCTTGCAACCTGTTCAAGCCATTGTCTGGACTGGGGTTCTGCTGCTGGATCAGAACCTATGCACTACAAAATAAGGAACAATGAGTTAAGCAGGTTTACAAAAAACGTGTGACTGCACTGTTCAAATGTTGCTATCTCTGTACACCAAGGGGAGTCAGATCAGTGGTGAACAACCAAGACCGTGTTGGACATCAAGGTTTGGAAACTGATGTGTTTCATCTGTAGATACTAAAATCCTAAAAAATAAAAACAAAAAAGCATCTGTATAAATAAACCAGGATGTTGCCTAGGGTGCTGCTGAGTGGGTGCAGTTTCTCTGTACCTTTATCCTAAATGCCTCATCATCACTGTTCTGTCCATTTTCTCAGGTTTTTCCTCCAGTTCTTTAAAGCAAACATAAATCACAGCTAAAACCCAGTCCACCCGTTGAAAATACCTGCAGGAATTCTGCTGTGTGGGATGTCATGAGATCTAGGCTTCTCAATCCAGATCAGAGCTCAAAATAAAAGCAAAATGTCAGAATTTCCCATGGGGGAAAAAAAAAAAAAAAAAAAAAAAAAGAGAGGTTTCACATCCTTAAGTGGTCCCTAAACTTAGGGTTGATTAGAGACCAAATGTTTTCAGGCCAGCGTTTAGCACCAGATGAAAAGAAACAGGTAACAGCTTCTTTAGATATGCATCAGGGCCCCTCATTTGTTAGCATCCAACCAAGTGTTCTGTACCAGGGATGGGATAACCAAACTCTGAAGGTCCAAAGGGAAGAAGGAGGCGTTTCTATATGACCCTGGGACACGCAGTCTTTCTGGAAAGATGATTAAACCAGCACTCAGTAAAGGATGGGGTCCTCAACTACCTCACCCATGTAGGTACAGTTGAAGTCAGTACAAGGCAGGTCAGTGACCACCAGCAGTCCATATCCTGTCCATGGTCCAGGTGGTCCCTATCCTGCAGAGCAGCACTGCCAGGCTCTGTCCCCCATCCAGGACCTCTCGTTGGCTGTGAACTGATCTGAGGAGGCAAAACACAGCGCCAAGAATGTTATTAAATGGAAATGAGCAAAAACAAAAGCAGCAAAATCAATTTGAGAACTCAGTTCACGTCTTCTTTGAAAGAAATGCTCGCAGAATCAGGTTAAGCAAAGCCCCACTGAGCTGCTTATTGATTTCTTAATAAGCCCAAAAAAAAGAGAGAGAGAGAAAAGAACAGATTGCAGACAGAAATGGTTGTGCAGTTTCCTTGTACATGTAGAGAAAAAGTCAGAGAACCTCTGGAGAGCAGTGCAGCAGACAGAAACACGCTCATTTGAACAGCTCTGTGGCAGCTAAAAGGGGCTCATAATCTAGAGGGGTAGAAAAAAAGGGAAGTTTTATAGAGCTGTACCTCAGGAACCTATTCTGTGCTCCTGCTGCTGCAGGAATAGGGATGCACAAGCCATTTGTGCAATAATGAGCGTCGGTGATTTTGTGTTTAATTATTTGCACTGCAGCAGTGCCATTGTCATTGGACCTTGAAACCCAGTCTGTGCATAAGCAAACAGCTCTTGCAGTGGCATCTTAGAGGTAAGATCTCCTAAATTAGCCAAAGTCCTTCAGCCGCATGCAACTGCCATGCCCAGGGCTGGATCTGAGCTGCAGGAAAGCCCTCTGGTGCAAGGATATCATAGCACCAACAAAAGCATCCTGCCCAGCTGTGGGTTCAGTAGCCTGCAGGGATGCTAACACCTCCATGCTACATGGCACGGGTTAAGGACACATTGCTGATATACAGCCTCAGCCCTGTTGGAGGCAGGCACAGCCCAGGCTGGGTGAACCTCCTGTGATGCTCAGTGTTGGCGCCTCTGAAATGCCAGGTGGCTGAAATGGGACGACCCCAAACCTGGGCCAGATGCGCTCCTGTGAAATAAAAGTGCTTTATGCATGCAGAGGGAATGTGAAATACAAGGCAGTTCCATCGCATTTGAAATAACTCCACATGAGGTATTGCAACTGTGCATTATCCAGGAAAGAAAAAGAAGAAAAAGAGAAAAAGGAAAAAGGAAAAGAGGAGAAAGAAAGTGGAAAGAAATCATGGCCTGCTTTAAATAGCTGAATGAGTAAAATGTTTCTGGAGTAAGAAATAGGGCAAAGTGTGTAAAGAAGGGGCCCTTGTGCTTCCAAGGCAGTAAGAAAGGCTGAGACTGCTGCATGGGCTCAGGATCCCTGTCCCATAGGGCAGGGGGTACCTGGAAACACCATTTCTGATGATGCAGCTTTATAGAGACAGAGACAGAACAAGGGGACATGGCAGGGCCCTGGTACAGCTTTAAACTAAAGGAGAGAAGATTTAAGTAAGCATGATATAAGGAGGAAATTCGTTACCCAGAGGTGATGAAGCCCTGGCAGTGCTGTCCAGAGCTGTGGGTGCCCCATCCCTGGCAGTACCCACAAATAGGCCTGGGGAAGCCAGAGCTGGGGGGGCAGCTAGCCCATGGCAGGGCTGTGAGGTCCCTTCTATCCCACACTGTGGTTCTATGCACAGAACAACACCTCAATAACATGGTGCAACTCCAGAAGGAAAATGTTGCATGGTGCTGCCTCAGAGAGAGACCAAGTTTGAATGGGAAGGGAAAGAAACTGGATGGGAAAATCACAAAAACCTTCCAGATGGCAGATTTCCATCTAAAATTTAAACCTTAAAAAGGAAAAATCTGATAGACTTCGTCCTCACTCTTGCTCCTGTGTTGTACATCCACCCTCTGATGATGTAACGCCAGCCTTGTCTGGCTTCATACTTGCTACCATACTGAATCAGCACCAGTTCCTGCATTTACTTCCAGCATTTGGACATGGCGGGCTCCAAACCACAGTAGTGCAGGGCATTTGCCCAGAGCCAGGGCCATGGGAACATCCAAAACCCCGAGCAGCTCCCAGCACTCGCCTGCCTCCGAACAGCCGGCACTGGGCATGGGGGAAGGGGAGAGAACCTCTGCTTCCTTATTCAGCAGCATGCTTTCTGTCTTTTTCTAATCTATGGTAAAATAGGAGAGCAGAGAGGAGCCTTTCTTCCCAGCAGGGGATGCTACCCGGAGCCAGCTCTGCTGGGATGCTGAGAGCCCGGTGCTTCTCAGGGCGTTTGCAGAAAGAGCCGCAAACCGTGGGCTGCAGGAGAGGCAGGGAGACCAGGCTGAGCATCTTAAGGTTTAAAATGCAAATTCCTCCACTTTCATTTAGGTGGAGGGGTCAAGGTTTGCCTGTTCCTTCCTTTCCCCGCTCCTTCCCCCAGTTTTGTTTCGGGAGGGACTGTGGATGCGACGGGGTCTTTGTGCTGGGCATTCAGCTGAATGAAAAGGCCGAGGAGTCCCAGCGGAGGGAACAAACTTTTGGGGGTCAGCGCGGTCAGCTTAGAATAAATGTGTTGCATTGTTTGTATTAAGGACATGATCTCAGCGGGGCGCCCGGAGCCACTGCATACAACACCAAGGACTATTTATTCAACACTGAAATACGCAGGGCACAGGACTCCTCTCCCAGGGAAAATACGAAGCGCTGCTGCAGACGTGCCTGCTATTCCTACAGCAAGATTTGCTGGAGGGGACAAATAAAAGTCTTTTTTTTTTTAAATATGTATCATAAATAAGGACGGGCGCCAAGCTCTCTTGGTAAAGAATAATCACAGACAGAAAGCAGCAGCGGCAGCAGCGCGGTAAAGTGCCTTTTTATTGTCGCTTTTCTCCAAAAGATGGACAGTTCGGGTCATTAAAGGCCTAAGATAGAAACAGTTTCTCTTAACGCTGTTTGAAAACAGGCTTTTGTTTCCATGGAAGTGGCACCGGCCTTTCTTGGGCTGCCTCCACTGCAGAAGTGGCTCGCAGTGGCGGGGTGGGAGCGGGGACGGCCCCCGATGAGCCCACGTGAAATCCAAGTGGAAAAGCAGCACAAAGGGGCTGAGGGGCTTGACAGCTCGCTGAGCCCCACGGGAGGGCTCCACAAATGGGGCCCCCAAGGGAGGCAGCCAGCTGGGGCGGGGAGGCTGTCCTCCCAGTGCCTCGACAACAAAACCCTCATAAAGGGGCTTTGGAGATGGCCCTGGCTGCTAAGTGGTCTCCCCCTCCCCTTGCTTGCTGGTTCGTACAGAGCAGCGTGTGTTCCCTTCCTTCTTTGCAGAGGTGAGAGTGGGACGCTCAGTTTGGTTGCTCAGCGGGGGTTTGCAAAGCGAGATGTAATTGAGTTGCACGAACAGCGGAGCATCCCTTGGGATGATCTCAGCCAACACAGCACCATGAAAAGAAGAAAGGAGGTTCCTCACGCTGTGAGGAGATCACTCCAAAAGGACAAATGTGTGCATGGATGTGCAGTCTGATGTTGAATCTGCCAACACCAAACTGATAACCGGTATCAGCAGTGTCACAGTAGGTTCTGGCTAGAGATGTGGGATCTTTGGCTCACTCCACCCTTGTAAACCTGACCTCCAAGAAAAGCCATCACTGCTTAACAGAAGTGTTCTTAAGGTATCAATGGAAGCAGCTACATGTGCTTGAATAAGAGAGCAGCAGCCTTCAGGGAGGAGAGAGCGCAGGGAGCTCTCACACAGCTCATTTGTCAGCAAAGGGCTGCATGGAGAGTCCTGTGTTGGCCAACACCTGCCAACGAGCACATGGGAACGTCCTGGTGAGAGCATGTGGGAACGCGACTCAAACCTAAAGGGCCACGTTGAGGGGAAGACCTGAAGTCTGGGATCTGAAAGCTGAAAAAAGATGTTTCCACCGGTGTCTGCTTAGGGATCTGGGAGCCTGGCAGGGCTCCACTGGCAGCCTCCCAGTTGGAACACCTTGATTTGGACTGGAAGCCCCCTTCCCCTTTTTGTCCACCCCATTGCCTTTTGTGCCCAAGTGACACAGACTGATGAGGATTATTCCCTTGCTTCCTCAGGGATAGGGGAGTCCCCGCGCTGCCCTTGTGTGGGGACAATAGAGCCATTAAGCATCTTCCCAAGGGAGGGGAGCGAGTATACCTGGCCCCCGATGTGGGAATGGCCACTGCCCCTGACAGCCATTAGCATCTGAATGAGAGCGATGCCTGCAGAACAACAGGCAATTACCCACTGAAAAGCTTTTAAGTGGCATTAATTGCTGGCCGCAGACTCCGGGCTCTCTCAGAATGAACCGTGTTGACAAACAGAATAAAATAAACTGGATTTCCTGCAGGAAAACTTCTGAGGTTTGTGCTTCAGCTGAGGGCAAGCCAAGCTTTTATCCTCTGTGATCACCCCGTGAGCCACCTAGCGACAGTCACACGTGTCCTTGGGAGCCCAGGCTGGTGCCCGGGGCAGGCTCCTGCCCTAAGCAGCCCCTTTGCCCCAAGGGTCTCTGTCAAGGACCAGGTGTACCCTATTGTACCTTACTGCATCGCTCTGAGCCCTGAAACACAAGCTCCTTTCTCTAGCAGGTGGTGTTTTTGTCTCCCACTTCTCTATGGGCATCATGAATTCCCACAGCCAGGGCTTTCCGGTGATGCTCTGGAATATCACATTCCAGTGGCCCTTGATTCCTCATAGGTGAGATGATTTCAAAGCAGAGCTTGCACATGAGCAAGGTACTTCTTAAAAGAGTACTGCAGCACTATTTTTTCCCAGTGTCATGCCAATTCCCAAATCCTTTTGAGATGTGTGCCTGGCTCCTTATTTTACCCGGACAGAAGGGTTGTTCAAACAGCTGGCCTCATTTCTGTGGAGCTGGGTAACACCAGCATCTGTATGAACAGACCCTGAACTGTGATGAGCACTGCAGCTCTGCTGACTCAGATGAACCTTGTGGAAACTCCTGGGATGATCTGGCTCTGGAGATACTGAGCCTCTCTGTCCTTTTCCTGTGCCCCCTGCAAACACATGGGGAGATTCAGGAGGGGAAAAGGACACCAGCAGCAGCCCACGTTCATGGCTACTGAACAGGATTAGGCACTTTTGTGTGTAATTCTCCTGTTCTAAGGCATAGCACACTGCAGAATCCCACACATTGACCAAGCAGCCTTTGGAAAGGTAGATCCAAAGTGGGACATCCCAGCAGACTGGGAAGGCGGGCAGCCCTTCAGTGAGGAACCACTTCATTAGGAAGGACCACACAAACAGCCAGGTAGCAATAAGGATTCTTTTCCAGAGCTTTAGCTAACAGTATTGCTGGGTGTCTTCAGCAGTAGCCTCCTGACTTTTTAGGCAGGAGATCAATGATCCTTAGTGCTCACAATAAGGAGAAAGCTGTTATCGTCACATGTGAGATCGAACCAACAGCGAACACACATGGTTATGCTCATGACAAACAATTTCCTTTATCAGAAATAGCAACAAGTAGCAAAATGCCCTCTCAGAAGTGCTATTATTTTCTTTAGTTACAAAATCTTTCTATAATCAAGTCGGCACTCATTTAAGTGAAGAGAAAGATGAAATGTTGCCTGATGTTTTGTTTCAATGCAACCCTGAAATGTGCTCTCTGTTCACTATGGCTCAAGACCTTTCAGAGAATTAAAAAAAAAAAAAAAAAAAAATTGAGTCATTATATGGCTCAGAGTGAAAACTATGTGAAAAACTGTGGCTTCTGCTAATTTAGACCTCCAACTCAGCAAGTGCATGTGGGTGGCCTTTTGAAGTCTGAGCAGCACATCTCCTGCTTGTGCAAAATGGCATCATACTCCCGCAGTTAGTGGCACTGGGCCAGCTAGCACCATCTGAGGACAGGCCCTCCTGCATTTATCCTGGCACAAAACACCAAGAAGAACTCAAAAACCATTAAGGCATCTAAGGAGAAAGCTGTGAAAAAGTCTATGCAAAGTCCAGTCAACTGAAACTGCAGACCTTGCCTCCAGTGTGTGGAGGAGAATGGGCAGCACAGCCAGAGAGCCAAAATATTGATGTCAGATCCCACAACAAGTGTGCCCAAGAAACAGAGAATAACAGAATCACAGAACAATAGGCATTGGAAGTGACCTCTGGAGATGAAGTCCAGACCAGTAACACAGATTCCCAACTGCAGGTTGCATAGGAAAGCATGAGCAAACAGCCTGTTGTGCTGTGAGCATCTGGTACAGACATGAACCCAGAAAAATATATTGCCACAGGTTGGTATTGCATGAGAACCAGAACAGGACAAAAAGTGACTCTCTAAAACAGTACAGAAAAGAAGGATTAATGTGGAGACTGGAAATGTGTGCTATTTTTATTTTCCCTCATCTATCACCATCACAAAGGGCAGTCGGTGAACGATGAGGGGTGATAACGATGCAGGCCCAGCCCGGTGCCCAAAGGCACGCAGCCCTGCGCTGTGAGCTCACCGGCCAAGGGGCTGTGACAGCAGCGGAGATGGCTGTGAGCTCACGGAGCCTCCCTGCAGAACCCGGGGCGAGGCAGAGCCCAGCATCACTCGTGCCCGGACTCCGGTCGAGCGCGGCAGCGAGACTCGGAGGCGCGAACGAGAGACTCGGTTTGGGCCGCGCTGCGGGGCTGCCGGCGGCAGTTCCCGGCGCTCAGCCCGCGGCATCGCCAGCGTTCCCCCGGCCCTGCCCGGCTCGGGCGGCCGGGGCCCCGCGGGGTGCGCTCGCGGCAGCGGAGGTGAGCGGTGCGGGGACGCGGCCCCGGGGCGGGCGGCGGGGAGCGGGGCCGGGGCTTCGTGCGGAGGGAGCGGGGCGTCGCCGCCGCCGCCCGGGGACGGCGAGTGACCGCGGCCTCTTCTCTTTCGCAGCTCTGACGGCTCCGGCCCGGCGAGTGGAGCGGCTTTCCCGGCTCGGCTCTCCCCGGCCCACCGCACGCCCGGGGCCATGGAGCTGCCCTCGGACCGGACCTGCCCCGTCTGTGGGCGGAACCGGGCCGAGGCGGCCTACGTGACGCCCTGCCGGCACCAGCTCTGCTTGGGCTGTGCGCTGCGCTGGGCGAAGCAGCATCGCACCTGTGCCGTGTGCAAGGAGAACATCGAGGCCGTCCGGTACGCGGTGCAGTCGGAGGAGGATTTCCTCGCGTGCCCCATCCCGCAGCCTGCAGGGCGCTCCGAGGACGAGCAGGAGGAGGAGCAGGGCTCTGCAGAGCCGCAGCTCGAGGCTCCCGAGCACGGCTTTCCAGCCGAGACCTGGGCGGACTTCTTCCGAGGAGATCCGGGGGACCTCGAACCGCTGCTCCGGTGGATCCAGCAGGAGCTCGAGAGATTAACCCGTGCGCCATGGTGGGATGTGCTTGCAAGACGGAGCACCATCATGGGCTACCTGTGCATACATGGACTCGACGAGGAAGTCTTGTTCACTGTGCTGCAGCCACTCACAGAAAATTTCACCAGGGCGTTTACGAGGGAGCTCATCGACACCGTTACGGCCCTGTATGGCCCAGAGCTCCACCGGCAGCAGGACAACCAGGCTGCCCATGAAACAGGAGGGCAGGACGGCCCCACAGCCACCCCCAGCCCCTCCACCTCCCTGCAGGAGCCTCCTGCCCCCGGCCCGGGCCGCTCTGCCAGCCCTCCCCGTGTCCCCACAGGAACCGCAGGAGCAGCCGGGGCAGGCGGCGGCAGCGGCCCCCTCCGCCCAGGGCACGGACCACCAGCCTGGGGGGCCCCGACGCCCCCCGAGGAGGAGGGCCAGCAGCTGCCCCCCAGATTTGTCCCCATCCCCCAAGAGGCGGCGCTAGGCCAGCACCCACTGCGGTCCTGAGCACGGCTCGCAGCTTGGGTGGCCAAAAATAACCTCAGTCTGTGCTTAAATACAATAAAAATCAAAAAAGGAAGAAATCTCAGTGTTCTTGGTGACTGTTGGGGTTGCTGGTTTCTCCCTTATCTGAGCATTTTAGCTAATAGCCAGCTGAACATGAGCCAGCAGTGAGAGAGGCCATAATATCACAGGTGTATTTCCACAATCAGAAGGCAGTCATGACGGTACTGAGAAAACAAGCATAGGCTTGAAGATGGATGTCATATTCTTCTAATAATCGTAGAATCATAGAACCATTAGGGTTGGAAAAGACTTCTAGGATCATCCATTTCAGCCATCCACTCACCACCAATATTGCCTACTAATCCACGTCCCTCAGTGCAACATCTCCATGGTTCTGAACACCTCCAGTGTCAGTGACTCCATCATCTCCCTGGGCAGCTGTGCCAATGCCTGACCACACTTTCTGAGAATAAACTGTTTTTAATAACCGACCTGAACCTTCCCTGGAGCAACTTGAGGCCATCTCCTCTCATCCTATCACAGTTACCTGGGAGCAGAAGCCAACTCGAACCTCACCACAGCATCTTGTCAGGGAGATGTAAGGAGTGATAAGGTCTCCCCTGGGCCTCCTCAAGACTAAGAAATTCCAGTTCCCTCAGCTGATGCCCATCAGACTTGTGCTCCAGACCCCTCACAGCCCCATTGCCCTTCTCTGAACACGCTCCAGGGCCTCCATGTCTTTCTTGTAGTGAGGGACCCAACACTGAACACAGCACTCAAGGTACAGCCTAACCAGAGATGAGTACAGAGGGATGATCACCTCCTGCTCTGCTGCCTGCACCATTGCTGATACAAGCTAGGATGCCACTGGCCTTCTTGGCTACCTGGGTGCACTGCTGGCTCATGTTCAGCTGGCTGTTAGCTAAAATGCTCAGATCCTCTTCCTCCATGCAGCTTCCCAACCACTCTGCCCCAAGCCCATAGCAATGCACTTTGTAACCAAAGTGCAGGACTCAGCTCTTAATAATAATCCAATAATCAGAACTAGGCTAATTGCCTTTCACACTGTCAGCTCCAGGCCACAAATAATTAATGTAACTGCAGAAAAGATGCAATCTTTGTTGTTGTTCTTGTTTCTGTTGTCTCAATAGAATAACGGATCCAGACTCAAAGAGAATATAAAGCTAGTCTGATTTGTTTCTTTCTGAAGTTTTAATCCTTGGTATTTCCTTTGTGTAAGTAATTAGATGACCAGCAGGATGATGGCAGGCAAGGAGTGCCATGTATTACACTATGGAAAAACAAACAGTTGGAGCAAGGTGCCTGGGAAATTGAAAGTGGAGTATCAGGATTGCTCAGCAGCACTTGCTGAATAACAGCATGCACATGAAGACCAAAAATGTTTCGATAACATTTTGTCAGCAACTCTTTTGATATTTCCCATTGCCCACAATATCACAGACTCATAGATTCCTAGAATGGTTTTGGTTGGAAGAGACCTCAAGGATTGTCAGGTCCCAACTCCTCCTGCCACAGGCAGAGTTGTCAGCCTCCAGACCCGGTACTAGATCAGGTTGCCAACCTGGCCTTGAACACCTCCATACGAAGCTCGGAGTAACAAGGTTTAGCATCAAGGTTTAGCATCAGGCCATAGGAACAACTCCAAGTGTTGGGCTGCATTCTGATTTCTGGCTTTTCCTACATCTACTGAGGGCTAAAGACATTTCTTTGCCTGCATACAGAGCACAAGGAAAATCTAGAATTTGTACCTGTGCAGAGGGAGCATGAATGCCCTCTTGGGAGGGGTGTGTAGAGAGTGTTTGCAGTATCTGTGGACAGTCGGTATCCGCCTGGTGACCCTTCGCATTCTCTGCTTCCCATGGCAGTGCCAGGAGCTGCACCCAGCTCTACAAACACAGAAAGGCTGTAGTAGTCCAGGGAGAGCATCGCCCACAGCCTTGATATTCATTGTGAGCCTGGCTTGAACCAAGACAGGCTTGGAGCTGGGGTTCCAACAGTTCTCCTGCCCTCCACTCCACCCAATACTGATAATGATGCTAAGGGCAGAGACATGACCAAACACCCCTGTCAGGAGGGCATCTGCTCTTTCCCTGCTGACATTCCCCATTCCCCAACATCCTCCTTTCCTGACTATATTAGGGATTGCAACCAAGCCCTGTCTGCTCCTGGACCCTAAGTCTCTACTCTCGTCTGTGGCTGACAAGCAAAGGGACCCTGGGAGCTGCATACCCAGACAGTGCACCATAGGCAACACCCAGCTACTAAAGGGTTGAGGACTGATGGCAAATGTACCCTGGAAGGAGGTGAAGCACAACCAAGGGGAGATTACAGGTTGGTGACTTGCTAGGTAATACCTTAATTATTAACCCTCTCAAAGGGGATTGAGAATAAACCATGACAACAAGAGCCTCCAGCTTTAGGTAGGTGAACTTCTCCCTCTGCTCCTTGGAAGGTGGCATGTGGGCATGTGCAGGGCCAACAGCAGGAGAACAGACCTGCCTGCACACAAACACATCACAGCTGCCAAACCGCCCTGATCCCAGCAGCTGGTCCCGCTTAGCGGGGCAACAGGGGAGCTGCAAGAGGCAGGAAGGCCGAGAGGGAAGTAGTTAAATTGGAATTAATTTGTCACTCCATATTTAACCAACCTCAAAACTATTAAACAAATCTAATAGGAAATATCCCCCAGATTCCAAATACCTCTGTGTTGCCTGCAGGGGACCAGCCATGGTGCATGGCAAACTGGTGCAGGAGAAGGAAGGTTCGCCCCACTGCCCTCCCCAAGCTGTGTTTAATTCAAGCTTTAATCCTGTAAGACAGTTCAAGGAAGAAGCATCGAAGGTATCCTGCATTCAACTTCAGGTGCTGGAATAAGATAAGAGGTGCCCACAACATGGCTTTGGGGTTTCCTGGCTCTTGCTGGAAGGAAGCACAAGGGATGTTGTAGGGCAGTGAGGAGCAGTGATTTCTGCCCTGGAGTCTTTGGTGATTTTTCCACCTCTCAAAAAGAGAAAAATATCCCAGCTTCGCACATTAGTTCAACTACCACCCTCTCCACATCTGCAATGAAGTGGGAATTGGGAAATTTAAGGCTCCAGATGGAGTGGAATTGGATTTTATTGCCAAAAATACACAAAGTCAGCACCTAGAGTATGGGGAGAAGCTAGGAGTAGAAAGCTTGCCCTGCAATGTAACAAAAAAAGCAATTTTTCCTTGCATATGGGTGAATCCAAGCCAACTGCTCCGCATGGCTTGAAACACTTTGTGGGAACACATTTCTTATTGTGGGATGCTGTTAGTTATTGCCTCAGGTCTGCGCTCTGCTTTCAAGTGAACAGAAATGCACGATCTTCTTCCCCTGCGTAAAGCTAGGCAGGAAGTATCAAATATTAGAAGGAACTGAGTTCAGCCTAATTACGATAGCTGAATAAATTGGGATGAATTTTGCATAAACATCCTCCTGTTGGAGGATAACCAGCTGGGTATGTCAGACGGGTACCCCTCGGTGCCTCTCCATAAAGGAAAAGCCAGGCAAATTGCTGGCTGGGAGAGCTCACACGAAAGTCACAGCCGCTGCTTGTGTTAGCATTCATCTTTGCCCTGATGAAAGCAACATTCCCCGAGTGTTTCCGCGGGTAATTAACGCTTCCTCGGTGTCCTTTCGTTCTCCTATCTGCTTTGGGGAGGGGGCTCTTGGGCTCGTTAGGCAACAATGCGTTTTCGGCTCGCCGTAAGGTCGGAGCGCCGGGGCTCGGCCGGGCTCTGAGTGCCCTCTGCCGGGGAGCGCAGCCCACATCGCCCTTCATTTCCCACATTCTTCGGGCTTTCGGCCCGTCTTCTCACGGGATTCTCCTAGAAAGCATAGATTGGGAAGTGCATGGGGGGGTTCATCCTGCTGGTGCTTTCCCAGCAAGGAGCAGGAGGGCAGAGACCGAACCCTGCAATGTTCCCAGGTGTGTCACTCAGCAAAAACACTGGATTTAAAGCCAGAAAGAGAAGAAGAGTGCTGTGAAACTGGAGAGCATTGTCTGCTTGGGAACAAAATGAAAGTTACAGTGTTCTATTGACATCTCAAGGAGTCCCAGGCTAAAAGTCTTGGTGAAGGTCATTCCATCTGCACTGGAGCTGAAGCCTTGCAAAGATGGCTTTGATACTTACCCTAGAAACCCAGAGGAAAAGCTTCACACCTGGCTGCTGGCCATTTTATGGTTTCGAGGTGTATTTTTAAAAAGAAATGTCTAAATTTTGAGATATTCAGGCTAACCTGTCAGTAGAACCTTCACATATATATATATTGTCTATATATTTATATATATATATATTGTCTATTCTTTTCATAGGGCACAAGAATTGCGTAAAGTCTACACACATATCCTAAAATATTCTGTGATGAAGAGGGCTGCAGTTATTAGGAAACCCAGAGCAAACAGGACAAGTTATTCAAAATAATTATTGCACACCCCTTGTTACTAATTCCCCATGCTCAGACACCCAAACAGGTCAGAGCAAAAATGTTTTTGCAAGTTCACCCACTCCTTCCCTCGTCATCAAGTTCTCAGGGCCTGAACCATCTCCCACTGAAATGCATGGGCAAACTCAGAGCTTTGAATGGCACGAGATCAATTCTCAGCTCTGCAGGCACAACTCAATTGGAAATGACAAGCCTTCTTCCCCTAGATATTAGTGATGTGTGTCTCTCTAGTTTGGAGCGGACAGGTTTGTTCAAGCTTCAAGGTGGGGGAAGAAGCTTTAATGTTTCCTTCTTTTTTCTTTAACTGCTACAAGGCACAAAGCTGCTATAGATCTATCTGCACACCACCAGGAAAACAGCAGCAGTTGTTTGTTTAAAGGCAACGCCAATGCACGAGGATCCCTGGAAGGAAAGGGAGCGTCAGTTCAGGAAGCCTCATTTAACCTCCCTCACATCAGCCCCTTCTGATCCTCTCTCCATAAATCCCATTGGCACAAGTTCACGTCTGGCACCTACGTCTCCATCCCAGCACATCCAAACACCCCTCCATCCCAGCACATCCCATCACAACTCCATCCTAGCACAGCTCCCCTCCATCCCTGCTGCCTCATCCTTCAGCAAGACCTGAGCCAGTAGAAAACTCTCCTCCTGCTCGAACTGGAAGGAGCTTCAGCGTGACCCGCCACAAGGCTGGGGCTGTAATTGGATGCAGTCAGCTCTGACTTTATCCTTTTTCTTTGCACACCTCCTAAAGGACAACATCTCATCCCTTTCCACTCCATGGTTGTCCCCTACCCAGGCAATAGAAACTCAAAGGCTGATGGCTGGCCAAGCGAACTTTTCCCTTCAAAAACCTGCAGCTTGTGGTGAACAGCTGAAAGCTAGCTTTGCACCAAAGGCTGCTTAGTTTTAAACTAAGAGGAACAAAGTAAAACAGACCTGGAAAGCATATTCTTTCAATACAGAAAGGCTCATTCACCCTGCTGCAGTGATGGAGCAGCTTCAGCCTCTTTGGCCCTGAAAGGGCTGGGTGCAAACACATTTTTTACCCAGATAAGATCCTTCTGATTTCTGACTTCTCAAGGAATCTTTTATTCTCATTATATATATGTGTGTGTGTACGTATAAAGGGGGAAGTATGTGAAGAAAGAAAAGGGCTTATTAGGGCTTCAAAATATGTGCCAGTGACTGCCCTAATCCCCTAAGAACCAGTGAGATTTCAGTGTCAGGCATTTCATCCAGAGCCAAAGTTTTTACTTTCCTGTTTGTTTTCCAGTTGAGTGACTCCATATTCTCATATAGGGAACATCAGAGGAATGCATCTGAAGTTACACGGAAGCACCACGTTCATCACAGGCTGATCCCAGCTCCAAATCCCCAGGGCATCGAGGTGAAAGTCCAGCCCAAGTGTGTGCTGATTTGCGTTCAGAGCAGAGATTCCTAAGCTCCCCAAGGGCAGAGAGACTCCATGTGAATACAGCCTTCTTTCTAAGCTCTTCTGAGGGGATAAACCTCTTGACTCCACGAGTTAGTGTCAGATAAGAGGAGGTTTAGAAATGTCTCCCCAAAGTCTGGGGTTTAGCCAGCAGTGTGATTCCATTAAACAATGTAAGAACTGACATCCTAGAGAAGAATGAATCCGTTCCCTTACAATCGTGTTTCCTACAGCGATCTTCAGGATCTACCTGAGCAAAACATAAAAACAAAGCAAATTAAGGCAAAGTCTGTGCAGCAGCTGCAGTGGAGAGCATATACCTGAACCAAACCACTGCATGTCAGCTCTCACACTGACAGCCCCTTAATGGAGATGCTGTCCATGAATTTGTCCTCTCTCCCTTTTTCACTCCTTCCAGCAGCAGAGCGTCCACCATTTCATTACACAGGGATAAAAAGTTCCTTCCAGTTATTTAAACCTTCTGACTGACAGTTTTCTCACAGGACAGTGTATTGTAGGGAGGCCATAACACTGCTTCACTCACCTTTTCCACACCATTATCTATGCTTCTTGACCCATAGAATCTCATGTTAAATAGAAATCAGCCTAGCTTCCTTGTCTGGATTTTCTCTATCTCTGCTATATCCTTTTCCAGAGTGGGAACAGACATGCACAAGGTATCTTTGCCATTTCAGTGCCACAGGCACCTGGCATGAGAAATGGGAAATAGCTGGGGGATGCTGGCATCCAAGTAGCACCTCCCTTTGCCAGCCCTGTTCCATGCCTGGGGCACAGAATTAGAAGGTGCAGAAGGAAGTCCAGCTTGGAGCTCTCCTGCAATTCCCATGGGAGCTGGGAAAGTGCAAAACAAATAATAATAACAATTACTCCAGCTGGAAAGTATTATTTCTCCTGGCTTCTTTTCTGGCTCTGGGAGAGAGCAGCTTGGAATTACATAATCAAAGTATTCATGATTGAAGAAAACAGTTTTCAACAGAGTAATTCCTCTGCAAGTGTTTTGAAGTTACTGTTACTGCTTAATACCTAAAATTAAACAATCTGTGCAATAGAGAGAAATTATTTTTAAGTGAACTAGTTTTGGTAGTGGAAGAAAGGACTCATAAAACGCAGCTTTTATTTCTGTGAGTTGTTCAAGTTCCCCATAGCAGAAAGGTACTCAAACAGCCCAATGACTGAATCATCACTGAGCTGAGATACAGGTCCTTGAAGGCCCCTGTTCACCAGGAGGAAACATAATTTGATCCAAATGGCTGCAACTGCCCAGATTAGAAAAATCAAGGCTTGATCTTGCTTCTGCTGCACATCTGATAATGCATTTACCTCTGATTTCAAGGAGCAGTAGGACTTATCTTGCTTTCTAAATGAATGTCCAACTGGGACCACAAATGACTCAAAGCTTCTTACATAAAGAAATTAAGACATCTTCTGGGGCAGGGCGTTTCCTGTGTTTGCAGGTGATGCAGATCAGACCTAGCTGGGCTTCAGCCCACGTTATCAGCTTCATGGAGCACCAAAGCCACAGGCTCCTTGTCTAGGCATGAGCAACAGCTGAGCAGTCACAGGCACCTCACCCTGCCCTGGTTGCAGCCCCATGGATGAATGTACACACACAGCCCCACAAATGCTTTTCTAAGGGCCGTGTTTCTGCTGTGCAGATCCCCTGCAGGGAGGGGAATCCTCCAGGCTGCTCCTGCAGCCAGGATGCTCCATTCCCATCAGAGCCACAAAAGTCTGACAACTCTCCAATATCACCACCTCCATTCTCAGTCTGTGACTCACTGACACTTTTTTTGGAATGATGCTGAGTGAGGTTACAAGGTGCACACATTTGCACCGTGAGCCTCTGATTCATCACACTGAGCTTTGGGCAGGCTTGTGTTATGTGAGAATACACAGATTTAGTTCTTACTGATGGCACAAAGAAAGAGAGAGAAGATGTACTTTGTCCATCAAAGCTTGCCTCAGGCAACATATTTAATGCTGTTCTCCAGAGAGCCTTGCAGACACGAGCAGGCAAACAGCAAACGAAAAGGTCTTCTGCTCTATGGAAAACACAGGAGCTTGGCTGGTAAATATTTAATACAGGAAACTCCCCTTCCTCTCTGCCTTCTCTTCTCTATCTCTGTTCTGCTCTCTGTGGTTGCAAAGGGCAAGAGCTATGGGGTGCCACAGCACTTTCCAGCTCTGACAGTCTTCACGATGAGCCAAGCCCAACACAACTGGGAACAGTTTGTTGTGGTTCTAAATCTGTGGAGGGTGCCAGTGGAGCAAGAACATGAAGGAACGGGCTCAGGGACATCTGTGTCCTTCCATCTTCTAGATCTACGTGTCTTCAGCGGGGATTCTGGCTGTAGAGCACAGCAGTGTACTGGAGCCTATTCTTCCCAGCTCACTGCAGGTTGCTAGACAGGCAATAATGCACAACCTGCCTGTGCTAAACTAGATGGAGAGCAGCTGGACCCCACAGCCAGGACTGTAAAATATCTGTTCATTGAAGAGCAAAACCAAGAAGCTGGAGCCATTGGGAACAAACCTGGGGGCAGATTTCCCAAATAAAGAGAAGAATACCAGTTGTTGGTTAAAAGAAGTGATTCATTGAAGTGGTGCTTTCAGCACAGCTTTATTCTGGGGAAAGGAAAAATGAAATAACACACGTTTGGTGGCAGCTGGGAGAGTTGTGCTTCAGTGGAGCAGGAATGAAACATCTGATTTTTGGAGGGACCTTTTCCTAGTAAAAGGGTTTTCAAGCACTGATCAAGTAGGACTTTCAAGGGGACCCAAAGGACTGTATGTATAACTAATCCATATTTATGTACATGTACAAATGTTATTTCAGGGGGTTATGTAGTTTTGATCTACTTCCAAACTGAAAAGAAGGATGCAGCCATTCAGGCACAAATAATTCTCATTACAGCTGTGCTAACTGTGCTTCCCAGCACTCTAGAGAGGAAGCAGCATTTCTGCATGGTGACCATCTGTTCTTCCCACCGTGCCCAAATTTGCAAGGGAGGATCTCAACCAGCGTTTGTCCCATGTCTGTCACCCAATGTCCATCCCAGACTTCCTGGCTGGATACCAGCACCCTCCAACTCTCCCCAGCCTAAGCAATAGAAGTTCTGCATCACAAAGAGGACAGAGGGGGTTGGAATAAAGGCAGAAGTTGAGGCATTCATGTATGCCACCAGCATTTGCATGACCCCTTCCCTCATTGCAAGCAAATGAAGAACTGGAGCTTCACTTCTGGAAGCACTGCAGCCCCTCTCACCATGGCTGCAGCAGAGATACTTATTTGTCCCTCATGTGTAGAGGAAAGTCATGTTTTAGGAAAAAGAAAGCAATTTGAAAAATCAAAATAGATTCAAGCTACAAATCGGGCTCTTCACTCAGTTAATAATTAATGTTGCAGTTGGGTGGTTTTCAGTGGGGGAAAAGCACTGGGATTTCTTTGCTAAAGATTGACTACGTGAAACGTAGTGCGTCGGGAAGAAAAAAAAAGGAAAGCTATTTTGCTGAATATTTCAACATCTGGAGCCACTTAGTGGCAGGAAAAAGCAACTTCTTGAGAAGCACTTTTGATCTAGAGCAGTGGTTTTAAACCTTTTTCTATTTACAGACCCATAAAATTTCTCTCTGCTTAACAAATTTAAGCCTACTGACAATCAGCTCTCCCATCACAGTCAGCCCTGAAGATGTTCAAACACGAAAAAGCAGAGCAGAGCTTCCTTTGTCCTATGCAAGCTCACATCTCCTGGACTGCTTCACTTCTCAGGGCAGGCAGTTGGTCACTCCATTACAAGATAATCTGCAGAAATGTGGCCATGGCATGGTCTTTTTTGTCAGGTGAGACTGTTGTTATCTGTAGGACTGGTAAATGCCAGGCATGTGTTACCCTGATAGAGCTGCTTGGCTTTGCTTGCAGAGCAATCAGCAGATTTCTGCCTTCAAAGCCTATCGCAGAGCTGCTGCACACAACAGAGCTAATTCAAATGTCATCTCTTCCACCTCCCAGAGTCAGCAGTGCTTGGCTTTGCAGCCACCAAGTTCCACTGGCCCAGGCTGGGCTGCTTTGGTAGAAACACCTTGGGCTCAGGGCAAATCCTGGGGGCTCTTTTTGCCCCGGCAGAAATGAAGTCAAGCAAGGGAGAAAACTCAACTGGGGAAACAACTCTGCAGGCTGCAGCATCTGCAGGCACAGAACCTAGGCACCGTCCTCACCTCCTGATGAGTTTTTCCTCGTGTCACTTCCTCATGGTGCTTGGACCTCTCCCCTGTTCCCAACCACAGCTTTGGGTCTGATCTTAATTTCTCTGCTTATAACGTCAATACACTGTTAAGGGGATAGATTGACCTCCTGCATCGTACTTCACTGTGACAGGGTAGGGTGAGTTTGGTTCTAAGTTGTCCTGGGGGAGTGTTTCTTACTTATTTGAGAAACAACGTTGCCTCTAACTAGGTAAGGATTTGTTAGCATATTGCTGGTATACCTACTCAGAGGTCTTCTAGGGAAACACACGACAAACAACTGCTTTGCCCAGCAAGGAGCAGCATAGATCAGGTCTTTGTTTCCACCGTATTTCTTCTCAGTGCATTTGATTAGTCTGGTTAATTGAACATGTAACACAGACCATTATCATGCATCAGCAAAAGAGATTTTATGATTCAAACAAATATGGCCATTATTAGCTGTTTCTGACATAACAAACAGAAAGATTAGCTTTGGAGACGCAGCACTTAATGGATGGCTTGGATGGCTTTTTGGTAAATTGGCTGTTTAATCAGTTGTTCTTTCTTTAATGTAGAAAGAGCTCTCCTTCAGTAGCTGTCTTTACACATGCAATATGGGACTGCAAGGGGACACAATCCACAGCACTGCTGGAGGGTCTGTGTAATACAAATATTTTTTGTTACTTCAGATTTGTCTGCCACAAGGGGAATCCAACGAGCACATACCCCTTACAGCACTGCAGACCAACTCCAACCACTCCTAGACACATTTAGTAAGAGCCCAATGAAAACTAATTAGCAAATGTGCTCAGTGAACGAAGCTAAGCCCAGCCAGCTGCAGCACACACCTCTGTTTGTACTGGGCAGCCTTTCAGCACGCTCACCCCTTGCCTCTCCCCTCAAAACTGCTCTAGTTTTCAGTTCAGACAGTGGTGCTTTGTCTGTAGAACATCGTGCTGGTTTTGCGATGCCAATATTATGTGCACTGCCCTGCTAGTACAACAGGGCAAGAACTGACTGTCTATTTCCCCCCTATGCCCGAGGTGTTCACCACATCGCAGTGCCTGCTGGAGACGGAGGAGGAGCAGAGCATGTTTCTGCTATGCTTGTGTAGGGTGATGGATTGAAGCTCTCTTGCTAGGATGGCACTACTCACCTGGGAAAAAGAACAACCTGCTCAAGAGCCTGGTGCTTTCACTGCTCTATGCACACTGCACAGAAGGGCTTTGATATGACTCTACCAGATATATTGACAACATGAGACAAAAATACTGAGCATCCACCTTGACAGGCACTTAAAGACATTTATAATTCTTTGTAGTCTTAACTTCATCAGCTCCTTATGATTTGAAAAACGTGGTTGAGAAAACTGAACTTTTCATAGGAAAGAATGAGTTTCAAGATCTTTCTTGCTTAAAACACAGATCCAAGCACTAAGATGGTGCTTCAAGTGGTTTTAAAAATAGGAAGTCATGGTTTCATGCGATTTCCAGTTGCAACAGTTTAAAAACTTTCCATTAGAAAATATTTTGCTTATGTACTAAAATTAATACGTTTATTCCCAGATATTTTGGATTGTAAATGCGTTCTTTGGACTTCCCAACCAGTTTCAAGTAATTTTTGTTTAGTCTAAGACATTCTTACAGAAGGGCAAGGCGCTTCACTTTGGGTTTGTTTTTGAAGCAAAGTACTTGGGTGAAACATGGTGGCTGTGTCCTGGGAAGTGAAGTTCAGTAATTTTTTTCTTACATCTTTAGCATCTATACACTTGTCTATTTGCACAACCTGAATACAGGGCTATATTCAGTGGTGCTATTCACATGCACATGAATGGGAAAAACGCATTGCTTAAGCATCTGCTGGGTTGTAGCCACTCAAGTTGAGAGCTGGCCAAATAACCAGCGAATTGGAGTATGCATCTGCATTGAGACCCTGAGTGCTACTGAGATCCAGAAGAGACTGCACATGGATTAAGTTGGAACATAATACAAAGCAGAGGATTATTCTCTGCTTGGTCAATATTTTCACACTTACAACTGACAAAGCTTCAGTCAGTACAGCCAATTTTGCTTTCAAAGTAGCTCAAATTGCTTCATGATATTCAGCAGGCAGTGAGGAACTTCCCACAGAGACAGGTCTCCCAGCAACTGTTCAATTTCTGACCCAACTCTTTCGTGTTTCTGATTGATTCCATGACTGTTATTTACCACGGAGAGAGAGGCACACTACGAAGTAACAACCTCCATCCTTACGTGCCAGAATGTTGATTTGTGAATATTACCCTGTTACCCAAGGTTAGCTGGTCTCAGACAGATTTCAGCTGTTGTATAAAAACGGAGATCTACTAGAGAGTCTAATAACCCTGCGAGTGCCCAATATATCTACTAAGATGCTAGGCAAGAATGAGTTCCTCTTATCCTGGTAATATTACTAACACATAGTGGATGCTGGCAAGATCTGGGGACACTGGGACATTTCACTTTTAAATGAAAGAATTTGGATTTTATTGGACTAAAGACAGACAAAACACAGGAAATAAATTGTAACGTGTGACAGAAATAGTTTTTAAGAATAGAATGGATCCAATGCAGGAACAGTTTACAGAGAAATAGGGAACTAAAGGTACTAACCAATCCTGGTATGGAAGCCAGCGTTGTATCTACTCCAAGGACACTGAGACTACATAAGGTCTTAAAAGGAACATTTAAATTGGAGCTTAGAAGGTCCAATTCTGGACACAAATGTGGATTTGATTTGCTAATTCTCATCATCTTCAGGTTTTGTTTTGTTTTCCACCAAGCTGATAGTTCTCAGTAAGTGTATAAGAGCTTTTACCAGTTTTCATCAAATCTGTTGGAAATGAAGATGCTCACCGTCTTAAGAAAGATGCTGAACTGTTCACATCATCTCCCAAGTGATGTAACAGGTCTCAATTTATTCCACCCAGAGAAAGACTTTGATGTCTATAGGACAGCCACTAGTTCATCCTGTGATTATTTTCTTGTCAATGGAGAAAAGCACCTCCAGAGTGCCTTTGAGATCCACAATGAGCCCAATTGATCCCTCCTATGTTCCTATCTCCATCCCTTATAGGAAAACTGCAAGACAGTGTGCTCCCTGACCTGTCACATTCGTGGCTGATGGTTGCTTCTCATTGCACAATGAGAGAAGAAACCTGAATGCTGAAGTCTTTCTAATCAAGAGTACAAAGAAATACAAGATCCACAAGACTGAAGGAATTCACACTGGGGTTGTGTGCATGAAATGGCATGTAAGATTCCAGATGCTCTGAACGATCTGAAAATGATTCTTTAATATTTAATTAAACTGGCACCCCCAAACATTTCATGAATATGTGCAGGTTTATCACCAGAACAGGTCCCAAACCAATGCTGAGCTTCTTCAGTGAAAGACAACATTTTGACCTCTGGATTACATGGACACAGAATCTGGAACCATGAAGAAAAAGTGCTGTGAACTTCATAAGGCATAAGCGCCTCATTTTCTCTCACCATTCATTACTCCATTGGAGGAATCTCTGAACTTCAAAACAGGAATCTTCTCACCTTTAATTCCTTTCCCCATTTTGCTGCAGAAATCAACTGCTGTTTACTCAACGCTGCCTACAAACACAGACACTTGAACAAAGAGCTCACAAGTTTATGCTCCAGATCTCTGGATTGCACAGCACTCCTGCTATTGTCAAGTTTTGCACAAATCCCTAACAGAGACAAAATGTTTGATGCTAAGAAAAGCTGGTTTCAACCTGAAGAACATCCTCTACATATTATTTTCTGCCCAGCACCATCTCTGCCCTACAACAACACATCTCCAAAGTTTCAGGTCTTTCTCAGATTACACACCCCACTTGGAAAAAAAAGTTAATGCAAGCAATTAACATAGAAACCCAATTTAACAAATACTTTCATTCATTGCATTGGAGCCCCACATTTGAGCAGGCACTGAGCTATACTTCCTGTCTCCTTCACTCACCCTCCCTCATGCAGACACTCAGTGATTACGCAGTGGAAACATTTAGGTCACAAATTCACACCCGTGCTGTTGGGGAGAAGTTCCCAGACTTGCCTAAATTTTTCACTTTTTTCTTTTTGATGCCTGAGTGGTAGTGAGGAGTGTCAGCTGGAAGCCCTAGAAGCTTCAAACCTCTGTTTTCTCACACAGAACAAACCTGCTCATAGACATGGCCCTGAGTAGCACCAGTATTTGAATCCTTGGGTTTCTCCATCTCTCTTCAGTCAGCGGAGTCACATCTAAGGACCAAAGGGTAACTCCCCACCCTTCCTAGGCTGCAGGCTCTCTGACAACAGGTGCATGCTGTGCCACAATGCAAAATGGAAGTGCCAGTTCCCCCCCATGTTGCCCTCCAGGAGCTATCTTGCCTGCAGCTTGCTAGGGACACAGATGTAAAAGGATGCTCTGGGTGATTATTGCCTTTATGGCCTTTCCTCCAAGTGCAAGGAGGACAGAAATAGCAAGAACACTCTCTGTGACTGAGTTAAGGAGGGCTGTAAGATCCTCTGCAGTGAAAACATGATGTTCCCACCACAATCCAGTCAGAAGGCTCCCTTCTCGTCTCGCGTTTACCTTGGAATCAGAGCTCGGAGTTTCAGCACCACGGCCAGAGGTCGGAGCGGAGCAGCTCTCCTGCGCGAGGTTCCCTTGCAGGCAGCTCAGCCGAACCCGCTGCCATGATCTCCAACAGAGCCCACCCAGCCTTGACCCTTCAGCTGTGGGTGTATGGCAACGAACAGCCAGGTGAGAGGCAGCAGTTCATCCATAACCCATTGACTGTGCTGCAAAACAGAGCTAACTCCCCACACAGACACCAACAGCATCAGCAGAGAAGTGACTATCCATTATGATCTATTTATTTTTGTAGTTGACTGACAAATGTTAATAAAAAAAGGCAGGCCCAGTCACTTTAAACCAAATACAATAAAAAATACCCTTGAAAGAATTTTATTGCCTGCTTCACTCTAGGCCAGAAATATAAAGGGGCAGAAATGATGGAGTTGGATTAGAAATGAGCAAATACAGCTATAGTAAAACAAGATCCATTAAAAAGTAACATCTTGATGGAGGTCAAAAATACATGAATGCTCTGTTGTTTGGATGACTGCCATCCTGAGGATGGGCTGGTGGACAGGCACTGTAAATTATCAGAAGTGCCCGCTTCTACCAACAGAAGCCAACACTCCCGAAGAGATGGCAAGGCTGTGTTCCTCTTTACCTTGATATATTTAATATAGTGAAAGGCAGTAACTGGTTTGACTTGACTGGGCAGGGGAAAGGTAAAATAACTCTTCAGAAGATTATAATCCAATTCCTTCGCAAAATAAATAAATCTCCATTACTGCCATATACCTATCCTGCAGTTTCCAATTGGCCTCCACGTCAAAGGAGCTGCTTTTATGATGGATCCAGGGCATTTATTATGACAACACAAAGCATAAACACTGTCCAGCATAAAGTGACTTGAGAGCTCTGATTTCAAGATAAATGCAGTAAGAGAAAGGAACATTTCTACACTAGGGGAATGAAGCTAATTTACCAGATTATGGTGGAAGTATGAAGTTTTCACTACAGAGTCTCACACTCATTACTTCAGTCATGAGGAATATTGTTGCTATTCCAATTACCCTGAAACCCTCTTCCTTCTCCCAGAAAAATATATGCTTCTTGTACATGTAGGAAAGGTCATAAAGGCAATAACCACCTAGAGCATCCTTTCACAATATCAGTCTAATCTCTCTTGGGAAAAGATTTAAAATGCAAACTGCTGAAGTCCTGCTTGCCAGAGCCCTTAGTGTCCAGTAGAGTATGACTTAGAAAGCTCACCACCCAAAGTGCCTGAGGACACACACCTGCTTACCAGCAAAATATAACTTACACCAGAGAGCTTTCCTGCTCCTCCCTGAAACCACTCTCTGGTGGCACCTGGACTCATCCTCTTCACCCCTCCTGTTGCAGCAATGCAGGAAAGCCTAAACTTGCCCAATCCTGAGCAACTCTGTGAATAGGGCTCCCCAGGCAGAGGCATTCATGGGGAAGCAGCAAGTTTGTCTTAATTCCCTAAGGCTGGTGCTGCTAGGTAGGGTAAGGACCAGGTCTGTCTCCTTGTAGATGGCTTAGAGAAGCTTCCCTTGATGTCTCTATTCTCTGTTTGAGAGTTCCAGCTGAAGAAGAGGACTCTCTCCTTCTGGAGACCACAGTCTGAGGTCTGAGACACTCTTATATCCTCTGAAGGGATTGTGATGATTTAATCTCAGCAAAAATCTGAAACTCCCAACTTGAAATATCCCTAGTCCAAGACCTGTGTGTCCAAGGGCAGAGCTCAGCTGCCTTTAAAAGCAGCTCCCAGACACTGTGGTGCACAGAACCTGCTCCCTTTCTCACCAGTCAGGCATGCTACACAAAGCTTTGTGGATTAAGGTCCCCCTGGCACAAGAACCTGTAATTTGTGGATCCCATCCCAGTCTGCATGCATGGCAAGCTTTCAGCTGCCTGGCCCCTCCACGCTGAGGGTTTTGCTACATAGGCAGGAGTACAGCTTAGAGGTTCTGTGGGAACACTGCAGCCACAAACTCTGGTGCCTCTCGAGTTTAGGAGCCCCTAAGGTTAGGCTCCAACTAAAGGGGGTTTTCAGGATGGTAGCTTTGGATTTAGGTGCCTGAATTCCACCTACAAAATTATTTTTTAATTGGGTCCAGATCCTTAACACCTCTACAGTCCCAGCCCTTAGCAATAAAAATCCAATTACCCAAGACTGGAAAATTTTTTTTTACACTGAAGCACACACAAACTCTAAAGCCCATGCTCCACCTATGGACTCAGTGGCACTTAAGTATGTGCTTAAAGCTACAGTTAGGTAGGTGATTTTCTAAAAAAGCTGAATACAGGGATACTCAGGGCACACAACCCTGCATGCTGGCCATCTCTCAAATTCTCCCTCCTGCTGTAACCAAGCTCTAATCTGATTTTCACCCTAGGCAGCCATAAGGTCAGCATCTAGCTCCAAGCACAAGATATCAGTTCATCCAGACTGCTGTGTTTCCCTCTCATGCCAAATGCTATGTTTTTTCTGCCCTTCTCCAACAGAAGGCAGAAGATGAAACGCAGGAGATGGGAGAGAAATTGAAAACTGCTAATCTCTCATTTCAGCTTGATAATTTCCTTTGGCCTTTGGGGTATTAAAACAAGACACTTTCAGACTGCATTAAAAAAGGCTTCAAATCTTTGATTGACAACTCTCTTAATAACTTTTTTTCTTTGCAGAAGGCATTACATTCAGTTAATCTTTAAATGAAGTCAATTACTGCTTCTATCTCTAAGATCAAATGCTCCCTTAACCATACGGGGGAGAAAAAGACACTGTTTATACGTATTTCAGTCTGAGTTTGGCAACTGATGATACAAAGCAGAAATAGAGAATGTTGTACTTCATCACCCAAGTTGATATGATGAAAACCTTTGGGCCACCTTTTCTTCACCTACCAGCACTCACATTTACAACACATTTCTTCATGAAAGACTTCAGAACCCGTAAAGACCAATCAGTCACGTTCATATTGCAAAGGTGCCTCTTTAATTTCAAATGACACCGTCAGGCTGCACCAGCAGACCTCTGTGTGAAAAGGTTTTCCTTGCTGCTGCAACAGCCAACAGCCTCGATGCCTGCAGCTAAGCAGATTGCCAGCACTCCGTGTTTTTTTGTCTGCTCTGAGTATGTGACAGGGCTTTGCACCACTCACTTTCACCAAGGCTCCTTGAAGAATTTTTCTAGAGATGATTTTTCTCTTCTAAGAGAGAGCTGATTTAATGAAATTAAGCCCCTTTGCAAGTGTAAATTCACTTTTTGATGGGAAAACAGCAAAGCGTTCTGCTCTGATAAGCTCAAAACACTTTGCCTGGACTTTGATATCACAAGCAATCAAAGTACACGCAAACAATGAAATCCAATTAAAAACAAAACAAGATTGTATCAAAACTGTGTGTTTTGATTACACTGAAATGAGATACCACAACAGTGGCAAAACTCACTAGCAGTATTTAGAAACATGGTGATTTTCTTTTTTTTAAATTAAGAGCTTGATCAAACCAAATTCTATTTTTTTTTTTCCTTTTGAGTTCAGGTCAGTAGTACCCTTCCATGTCCAAGAAGCCCCTTGGCCCATGCTGAGGCACCCATGAGAGGATGCTGAGCACCACAGAGCTGCCTAAATCACATTTCAGTGTCTGAATGAGGGCTCTGATCGTTGTGCAACTACAGATAAGACGCAGCTTGATGACAGCAATCCTGCTCCTATGGGCATACAGAAAACCCTGCTCATTTCTTCCAGTGAACGGGGCGTTACCAAAAGGAAGGCTTTGGGTTTCCCAGCTCCAATGGGACAAAATGTCCTGCCACAAATGGAGATCCTGCACCGAGCCAGGAGCTAACAGCTACACCAGTCCCAGGTCTTGGACCAGCTGACACTGATATCCCACTTTCTACAGATCATCCTCCTGCACTTGAAGACTAGCACTCTAAAATCAGCAAATTACATGAAAGCCTTGCATTTTCAGGCATGAGATGTGTTTCATCCAGTCTGCAGACCTACTAGTTTAGATGAACCTTTCCTGAGACCCTCTAGTAGAGAAGCCTGCAGAGGTTCTCCTTTCAACCAGGGCAACATCAGTGTGTGCATTCAGTGAGCTTTGTGCCTATGCAGTTAATGCAGCAAGGAAAAGCCAGGTGTGAGCTAACAGAGCCTGCTTCTCTGCATCAAGCAACCTGCACTGGTTTACACAAACCAACAAAAAACCCTGTATTTTCGCTCAAACAAATACCATTTATTTAGCAAGAGGGTCTCCTAAGATCTCTTCCCAGTGAACACAAACCTTCTTTGGGATTCCTTCCTTTGGGGCAAGTAGGATATTAACCATACTACCCAAACTTCCCCCAACCTTGGATGTGCCGAAGGCCAGGCTGCACTGAGCCCTGGGCAGCTTGATCTAGTGTGGGGCAACCTGCCCATGGATGGGTGGGTTGCAGGTGGGCAATCTTTATGGTCCCTTCCAATCTAAGCCATTCTGCAATTCTGTATACCCTAAGAGCTGTGCAAGAGGATTCCCCCCAAGCAACCCCCAACCTCAGTGTGCAGGGAGCATCCTCTTCACACACCGAAGTGTCCAGGATCCCTTTAAAGATGCGGTGGAGCTACCACTCCTCCCAACAGCTACTTGTGATGTGGGACTCCATGGCCGGCACTCCCTGGCTCCCACCTGCACTTGATGACCAGAGCAAGAGGAGGTGATATGCACCTCTATCACTCTGCAATCAGACTCTCCAGGCAGTCCCTCTCCGGGGCTCTGTTTTCCTTTCCAGTAGCAGTCCCTGACTGCAAGCAGGCAGGGCAGCACTGTGAGCTGTTTCCATCCCTGCCATCTCAGTGGGTTTGCAGCAGGTGCCCCACTGCCGCCAGGCAGTCTGCAGGCAGCAGCTGTCTGTCCCAATGGATGCCTGGACACCGAGTGCAAGGCCACATGTCACCGGGACAGGCAAATGCCACCACTGCCTCCTCTCTAATCTGAGATAATTCCCTCTTAGAAACATGATCAGGCTTGCACAGACCAGGCATCAAGATCCTGGGTAGACCAGGTGGAGAAGATTGCTTGGATTTCTCTGTTAAATCATGATGGGGCTTGTTTGTCTCTTAACAGCCAGGCCAGCAAGAAAACGAGTGACAAGTCCACGAAATATTCTAATCTCTTCTGTTTTCTCAGCACATCCCTTGAAGGAGCTTGGAAGCACTCAGTGGAACATGTGCTGCCTGCTGAGCATGGACACAGACACGGCAAGAGGGACTCAGCCTTTTCTCAGCTAACTTGCATGAGGATTTTTGCTGACCTCATTACCTCTGTGGTTACTGCTGCGACTTCTGCAGCAGGTGAGAGGGGGAAAAAGGCAAGCAGCAGGACATGCAGCCAACCTTGAATGTCCCTTGTAACTATTGGAAGCTGATGGAAAGTTATCTGTGTATCAGACTTGGAACAGTGTTTGTACATGTGAGACCTTTACTGAATGAGCTCACTGCAGCACTACAGCCATGGGATGGAGTTGACACCAAAGCATTGCAATGGTTTTAATAGAGAATGTGCAAAATACCTCCCTTAGTGCAACCACATATCAGGGACTGACACAGAAATCAATAACAAAGCTCTTAATGGGTTATGAAGATGACCACAGTGCTGTCTTCAGCCTCAAATTCTGTTAAAGGACGTGAGGGGGAGAACATAAACAGTCATCACTGGGAGAAGCAAAGAATTTACCCTACTTCTGCAAGTGCAAAAACTTTAAAACAAAGACAAGAACAACAAAAAACCAAACAGCTAATGTACCAGTAGTAATGCACCAGTAACATACACCAGAACTGAGTGAATATTTGCTCTTCAGGAGCAAACCAGCAGTGGTGGAAAAGCTACATAGTTCATCTAAGGTCAAAAACAAGTCTAGTGTTAAGATCAGAACCCACCAAGGCTCCCACAGCTGTTCTCCAGCAATGGGGCTGGAAAGTGAGTGCAGGTAAGAGGTTAAGACAGGGAAAATCCAAGTGCTGTGGCTCATTTGTGAAATCCAGGGCAAGGCAGTATCAGACTGTTTTCAATCACATTTGCTTGGCAGGCTCCACTCAGCAGATTTCACCCCATGCTCTACAGATCACTTCTGATCAACGTGAGAACAGCTGCATTCTTACCTTCACTGATGTAGTTTAGTGCTCAGAAACTAGAAATGCTGATGTTGCTTTTGACCCAAAGAATTTTTGTATCTATTAACCCACATTATTTGATAGTGACTGGAAAGAAGGACCACAGTCACAGAGCAGAACATTACTGACATTTTTTCTGGTGAGATGTCAGTACTCTGAGAATTTCTGATGGAGAAAGTGTAAGGCAGGTGGCATCCCTTCTGCACCTTATAATGTTCACCCACAGACAGTGGAAGTCTGTCACTGCAGAAGCAAAGAACTGTTGGTTGGAAGGGATGTCAGAGAGAGTTCTAGTTCCACGTCTCACTCACCAGGACTAACAGGAGCAGCAGAGCAGCAATAACAGCCTCATAGAGCCAGATGTAGGGCTCCAACAAAGTCAGGTCTCCAAGGATGGGCAGTCCACTCCTCCATCAGTTTCAACCTGCACTACCCAGTGAGCATTCCTTCCCAAATGTCATTCAAATGATGTTCAGAGCATCATTTTTTGGCAACACCTCCTGTCATATCATTTCTCATTACCAAGTGAGGAAGAGCTCGGCTTGATATCTTTAGTACTGTCTGTCAGAGTATTTGTAGACTGCTAGCAGGTCATCCTTCAGGAGTTGCCAGGAGGCCACTGGTGTGTAAACATGCTCTGGTGGCACATCCTAACTGCCACAAGTCCTGACTCTCCCATTGCTCCCAATGCCTACAAGATGATGAGCTTCCTTGCACATTCAAACTGGCTTCCAGGTGGGAGAATTACACTGATAACAGAAAAGTAACAACTGCAGGCAAGCTGTGGATGTGACCCAATGCACAAGATGTCACTTCATGCTGGGCAAATCTCTACAATTATTGAACACCAGATGCAGACACCTGCCCCAGATCACCTCTTGATCCATCTGTGCCTTCTGAACACGTGGCAATCTTCCCTCTCCCCACTTTTTTCCCCATACCACCTTCTTTTACCGCCCCTCTGCGTAGCATTTTTTCTTACAACAAGCAGATTTGCTCCATTTATTACATTTTGAGGGAGCAAGAGAGGAGCTCTGTATGGTGCAGGAACCTGAAGGTTGGCAGTAAAAAATAAAATCAGAATGCCATAAAGTTATCAACATCAACAAAGTGAAGAGCTAAAAAAAAAAAGCCAGCAGCAATTTCCAGCCTCCTCTGCTGGTGTTCATTATGCATGCACAGCACAGAAATTTTCAAAAACTTTCTTTCAAATGGACCTGTTTAAATGTATAAAATGTGTAGTGGATTAGGTGATTCTTTAAGCATGCTCCCAACGGGACTGACTTAAGTGGAAACAGCTCTTTAGAGGAACATCCTGAAATTTGTTTTGACTTATCTCCTGAGCTGTCTAGAGATTTAAATCGTCACTCTTAGATGTGGTCTCCTAACTGCGCCTGCAGCTCAAAATAGCATAGGAAATGGGTTTCTAAAAGGCTGTTAAACAACAAAAACGTTGGAAAAAAAAAAAAAAAAAAAAAAAAAAAAAGCAAAAACCAACAATGTTAATTCCTCTATTCCTTTCCAAACTGGGAAAACGTTATTGACCTGCTCAAACTCGATAGAAATTTTCTCACAAGTTGAAAGAACTGGTTGTTTAAGGAGATTACATTACCAAATCGTGTCCTATGGGAGACTCGATCACTCATTGTCTTTTCTGAGAGCAGCTCCTTTTCCAGTGCATGCTCATGCCATCCTCTTTGAAAACGCAATAGAATAATTAAGACCATCCAGAAAGTTCTCTTTCCCAGAAAACTGGTCTTCTGGACAGCAACAAATGCCTACTAAGAAAAGGCAGGGCTTTGTTTTAAGTACTTTCTTGAAAAAGTTGAATGCTCCCAACTAAAAAACAAAACTCATTTTTTCATCCCGAAGATTTCTCTTTTGAAATGCAACTGTGCTGTTTCACGGAAGGAAACGTTTGTGAGTCTGTTATGTTTGAGCTAATCTCTATAGCCACATCTCATGCCTTAAAATGCACGTTGGTTACGGTGCCTTCCCTCACTGAGAGAACGTGGGAGAAATAGTTCAAACTTCATCTGGTCTACGAAGAAGAAAGGAGCATGAGGCATATAAAGTGTGCTTCCCATGATGACCACACGGAGTCCAGAATGCTACTGGGGACAGTGAAGGCAATGGATTGTCTTACCACTTGTAGCCACTGCTGATAAACAGAGTAAATCACTCTCTTCAAATACCTGCAGGGTGATTGCAGCAAGAGCAGGGCTGGTCTCTTCTCACTGGTGACAGGATAAGGGGAAACCGACTCAAGTTGCACCAGGGGAGGCTTAGGTTGGATATCAGGAAGAACTTCTTTACAGAAAGGGTTGTTAAGCACTGCAATGGGCTGCCCACAGAGGTGGTTGAGTCACCATCCCTGGATGTGTTTAAAAACTGTCTGGATGTGGTGCTCAGGGACGTGAATTAGTGGTGGGTTTTTACAGTTACAGTATGGTGGTCAGGCCGTGGATGGACTTGATGATCTTAAGGGTCTTTTCCAAGTGGAGCAATTCTATGATTTTTTTATTCTACTTTGCAAGCACCAAGGAGGCAGCACAGAATTCAGTGGGAGTGTAATGCTACAACACAATGGGAAGCATAGCAATAATAGCAGGATGGCAAAGTCTTCAGCTGCAGAAAATGAGGACAAGCCCAAATACAACATTCACAGTCATAGAAACAAAGGAAGAGAACTTTCTTACCTTCATAAAAGCTCAGGTAAGCAAAGATCTCCAGTGAGCTATGCTTACCTCCACTGCCAACCTTAAATGAGGTCTGGGAAGGGGTGAATCCTGGCTCCAGCCCTTCTGGTCACTCAGATGCGTTGCACACACCTGAGCTCCCCTGGGTTGGCCCTGCCTTCCCTCCCCCAGGTGCTCAATCACTCCTTTAAGCCATGACTTAGCATTTCTGCTACAGTGGGTCATTCCCCACCTGTCACACCAAATTAGCCACTGCTCTTTCCTCAGCTTGTCTGCCTTGTCTCCATAGATGTTGGTTTCTCCTGTGCAGGGCAGGGTGGACATCCCTGGATCTGTTTCTTTTGAGGTTCCGCCCATAGACATGAGGAAGTTTTTGCAAGGGATCACCAGCTCAAAGCCCTTTCACACACTTCCACATCTTCTCCCCTTCTCCTGATGCATCCTTCCTTCCATCCCCTGGCTGACTTGTACTTACTTGTGGCCATGAACAAAACGAAGGGTCTACAGACCGTCTCAGCAATCCAGATTCTCTTACCTGTCTTCAAACAGGGTTGAAGCACATAGGATGGTTTCCAGCTGTGGGTGTTGAAAACAGCATCTGTACAGACAAGCAATTTGGTGTCCTGGGGCAGAGCGGAGCATCTGCACACCTGGTCCTGATGCTGTACCATCAATTCAATGTGCAGCTCTGGGGGGTTGATTTTGCACCAGATTTAGTCTGGTGTGCCGGGATAAACATCCTGGCCATGCCTGTGCTGCAGAGCTGGAAAATGAAGTCTTTGCTTTGGACCATTACACCTCTATCAGCGGCTGGAGAGCATCTGGAGCACACCTGGAGAGAAAACGGGCATTTGCTTCGAACCTGCAGTCCTTCTCTGAACCAGAATACTCCTAAGGCAAAAGACCAAGCATCCAGCCCAGAGCTGTTGCCAAAGCACCATTTGTAGTCACTGCAAAAAGACAACTTTCTTAGGGTGAGATTAAGAAACTTTGCAATGAAAAAGGTACTTCAATGCTTCAGTAAAGCTGCCTGGAAATTTTTTGAAGATTTGATTAGAAAATGCCAATTAATCTGTTTCATCAAAAAAACAACTTTTCCTGAGAAAGCATCTGTTTTGATGTTGTTTTCTTTTTTTTCGCCCTTTTTCTTTAATTTACAAGGGAAAAAAAAAGAGGCAAGTTATAAGCAAAAAAGGAATCCAGTTTTCTGGTTTTAAATTACTTTGAAACTTAAGCTAATTGGAGTAAAATAAACCTTTTAAAAATAAGAAACATTCAAAACTGAAGTGAAACATGACCTTTCTGGGGATTTTCATCTTCAGAGGGAGAAGTGCACTTTCCGAGCTCTCATCTGCACTATGGGCAATAAGGAAATAACAGGAGCTATATTCTTAAAAAAAAAAAAAAAACAAACAACAAGCATACTATTCTCAGTAAAATATTAACAAGACGTGGATGCTACTTATTGGCTCTCTGGCATCCCCAAGCCTCTGGAAGGGGAATCTCAGACTCTGGATGAACCGAGCCCAGATTCATGCACCCAGTGGACTCCACTACATCAGACGTTTGCCCTCCCCTTGTAACTCAGTGCCTTTGCAAAGCCTGACTGCTCACATTCCCAGCAATATCCTGGAGCATCTCTGCTTGAATTCAGATGTTCAAACCAAGCAAGCAGATAAATAAACACAAACAGCCCCACCTCGTGCCTCTCCCTCCCCTCGCTCAGCCATCCGCGCCCCCAAATGCTGCTCTACAGAGATAAGCCCTTGGCATTTTCCCTCCCAGCCTCCAATCAGCCATTATCATAAGAAAGTGCAAAGCATCTATCAGCCACGCAGCCTGGTGATTTATGTTCAAAGTTAGGATTATCTATTCTGCTCAAATCCCTTCAAACAGCAAACCGGATAAAAGAGCATCGCGCACCGCAGATAAAAATTGGAATATGGGTTCATGCAACAGAATGACAGGCAGGTTTTTATCTCAGAATGGCTCCAACCACCTCATTTTGTTGGGAGTTGTGCATTATCCTCAGCCAGGGACTCGGGGCTCAACCCCAATGGCATTCGTGCACTTCTTCCCCATGGGATGCAGCTCACAGAGCTCTCCCCGGGGCCACAACCCAGCAATGTGTGGGACCTAAAGCACAGCCCAGGGCTTCCAGGAATGGAGCTGGGTGGTGGGGCTCCCACCAGCCCCTCCCTGCTCCCCGCCAGGCAGCGGTGCTTACATTGCCCCACGGAATGACCACCCAATCCCATCACTGCACTGCTTCCACCCAACGTCTGAGGTTCTGCTCTGTGCACTCAGAGTGGGGAAAAAAAGCCTGTTGAAGCAATACACAAATAAACACTACCCCGAGCCGGTCAATTTATCAAAAAGAAAAACAAGCTTCCAGCGTCGGCTCTTTCTGGCTACTTCTTTTCCAGCATACCAGAATGCAGGGCTCAGTAATTTATTACCTCCGTCTGACAAATAACTTCTCTATCCTGTAGCCATTACGCTTCATCTCTCTTTATTCTGCTTAATTAGACACTATTATTGCTGGCACAGTAATGAGACTTTTGCAAGCAGGATCACAACGGGCTAAGGTAGAATGCTTTCTTAATACAGTAGAAACCTTTTTGACAAGACAGCCATTCATTACAGCTGCAAAGCAGGGCACAAAGGCACTTTGTTGGGCTTTTAATTGATTGCCACTTCATCTGCCTCCCCCGGACTACCTAGTCTTATCCACAGGAAAAAAGGGTGATGGGAGAAGTCAAGGGAAGATGGGAAGGAATACCTGGGTTAGTGGGCATGCTGGTGGTTGGAGATGGAACTTTAGGTCTTCAAAACATAGGGAATTAGGGGGAAAAAACTATTGCTCTCTTATTCTGAATAAGCAGTTGAAGTCCAAATTTGTTTATATCTTTTTAAATAGTACTTTAAATATTAATAACATTAATGCTGGTATTCAACATTTGAAGTATTCTCCATCAACTTTAGTACCACTTCTGGAGTTGCAATTCAGTCCTGCTTTGAGCACATCCCTTAGAGATTTCCCACATTTCCAGCTTTCCATTCCTGCTCCTTCTCCAGCATCCCATCCACGTGTGTGCAAAGGCACAGCCAGAGCTGCAGCAGAGAAGCTAGGAAACGTGGTGGGAGAACCTCCATGCTCTGGCAATGCTAAAGATGGTGCACATCCACATGGACACCAGCAAGCACACAGGTATTTCAGCAATATCTGTGCCCTGTGATATTTCCTGGTGAAGACAACAGTTCTGCTACCATGCCATGGTGCTCAAGAAGGATGAACGTGTCTGACTTGGATGCTCTTAACATTGCCAACGTGCGAACTGGTGAACCAGGAAGAAATTGTTGCATTCAGCTTCCACGATGAGGACTGGAAGAATGGTCTGACTTGAAATTGTAAGAGATGGGGGGGAAAATTAAGTGGGGAGAAAAAAAAAAAGCCATGACTCACATTTCTGCCTCTAATTCACGGTGCTGGCAATGTCAGATGAGCTGCAGGAGTGAAGACCAGAGCTGCTCACTGGGATTACTGCAGAAAATCAGAATTTCCAGTTTATGCTATTTTTACATCTCTGTGTAATCCATCTCCACCTCACCATATCATAGCTCTCTCAGCAGTTCCTAATAGCTTCCCACTCTTCCAGCCATTACAGCTATCATGTATCATTTCACTCCCTTAGCATTCATTAACACCTATTCAGGCCTCCCTCTGAGTAACACATCCATGCAAAATTGGTGGCATTACCCTGCTGCCAACAGGAGCAGCCCAAGCTTTACTGGGTGAAAAACTCAAGCCAGGCTGGCTTTGCTCCAATGCAATCATCCTAATGCACCTAATCACTGCCTTGATTGCAGAGATTTATTTTCATATATTGGGCCAGCACGGAAAACAAAGCCAGAAGAAGAGGTCTGGCAGCACCATAAGATCAAATCAACACAAAGCACTCAACGTTGGTTGATCCGATCTTCCAAAAACCTCCAGTGCAGACTCTTCCATCCCCCACGCAATCCCTTCCTAACAGAAAGCCAGTGTCTCCCTCATTTCTTCACCTAGTTAAAAGTTCAGATGAATGATGCCCCATCACCTCCTCCATGGGTGCATACTCCATCTCTGCAAAACCGCCCGCTGGGATGAGCAACTGTGGAAGGGGAATCAGGCTGACATCCCAACCCCACCAGCTCTAACATTTCCAGACCTGAGTTTCTGTCTGCAGCCAGGGATTTGGTGCCCACCCACTCATGGAGCAGAGCCACACAGGGATGGGGAGTGTGGAGAAATAAGTGACAGGGTTTGCTGACAACTGCTTTCCGGGTTCTCAGTGGATTCAAGGCTTCTTAGCACTACTGTGAAACCATAAAATGGCCACTGAACAAGATCATGTCACACTGCCCTGAAGCACTTCTGCACTAGAGAGAAGCAAACCAGTTCACAGATCAAACCCAGAGCAGACAAGATTTTAGCTGTTGAGGTCCTGACAGTTCGCCCTATGTAAGACAATGCACACAGGCAGGCAGGAGACCAAACCCTCTGGGCTCTTGGTCCTTTGCATGAAACAGAGCTTTGAGCTACGTCAGAAAGCTGAATGAATTGTTTTTGCAAAGCTCTCTGGTGCCCTGGCATGAGATGTTCCAGTGGGGCAAAGCTTTACTGCTCATAGAAATGCAAACATCAAAGTCTTCCTCTGCAATGGGTTGAAGTGCTGAACTGAAAGTATTTCCAAAAGATGTTTCGCATCTGGAACCCAGTGTTCCAGCAGTGAGAGGGAGAACATTCCCATGCAAATACACCAGCAAAAGAGGTAAGAGTTCTTCAGAGACACAAGATTGGAAAAATCTCCCTGATCTTCAATCCACAAAGGGCATTTTCAGTAATGGAACTAAAGGAAGCACACCCCATTTCCCTTCCGGAACATCAAACAGCATTTTACTGTTGCCCTACTTCCCATATGCCATTCTCACCAACTCAGTAACTTTCCCTACAGTGCTCTTCTGTTCCTCAACTGTGCATCTGACTCTTTTCTTACAGCAATATATATATATATGAATTTATAAATCCCTGAATCTTTATGTTTATGCTCGTAGGGACAGAGCATATCCTCAGTGGGAAGAGGCCCAGAAGGCTTTTATGTGCTCTTTGGTCAGAATTCCTGAAGCATTTTGACCACATTTTAGCTCATCCACGTCTTTCCTTTATATTGTGCAGCTCTCAGTATATTTAGAAGCAGTTAATCATACATCTGAAATGAGAGATAAGCATTTTACATTTATTGCCACTCTCAGGTGCTGTATCGCTTTTTTATCCCTTTGGCTATTATCTGATGCATTTGATCTTTCTGTTTAATGCCTGCTTCCCCCATTAACTTCTTAGCTTCCGTAGGCTACTGTGCCTAACATAATGGGGAATAGCTTTGATAAAAGCATACATCAGTCAAATTCCCTTACTTCAAGCTTTGACTTGAAAGGGACACTGCTATGGCATTTGCCATAATGTTTAAAGTCCATTCCCTGCCCCATCAATCTGTGTTTGCAATAACCTTCTGAAAGCTCGCAACTCAGATCATTCCTTTAGCAAAACTTTTCCACCAACTTGCACACGGCTCTGCAAGGAGAAGGCAAACAGAGCATGGCCAGAGCAGGAAGCAGCAATGCAAGCACTCGGGTTTCCCTTCCCAGCCCTGTCCCTCAATGTGCTGAGCCAGTCCTTTCAGATCCATATGACTCCATCTCCCCATCCGTAAGCTATTGCTGTCACAAATCCCTGCAGAGTCGCCAGGAGGGCGGGTTAATTAACAGTCGTAGGATATTCTGAGGAAAAAAAAGAACAAAAAAAGCCCCGAAAATCTGTCCTCTTGTGGCTAATGCAATATGACGACACAGTTTCTTCCAAATGTGTTGGTATTTGTATAATTAGGACTCAGAGAGGGGGGAAACCACTGGGGGATATTTGCTGTTATTAAGGAATCCCATATGCTGAAGCAGAAGCCAGCAGGCAGGGGCCCACACTGTGCATTTCTTGCTCTCCTTGCCCAGCAGCCCCCCATCCCCCCTCACCCCCAGCCCAGCAGGCCTTACCTGACAACTTCCATCCCATTTCACTTTAGAGGAAGACACCACAGCTCAGAACACCACCAGCCAAGCAAGAAGTGCAGTGGGCAGAAGTTGAGTCTCCCATGTCCATGTGGAATTACTTTCCCATCAGTCCCCATACCCTCTGATGATTTCTTATGAGCTTTCTTTTGCCCCCCTTCTTTTTTCTCCCTCCTTTTTTTTTAAACACGTTCCTCTAATAACTCCTTTTGCTGCTTGAAGTTGGTGTAAGCCTCTTAATGTTGTGGAGGCCTCAAGGAGTGGGCTGGAAGCTGCTCCACACGTGTTGCCAGACAACGCAAGGAAATGCAAAGCATTTATCCAGTCTGGCCCTAATATTCCACCCTGAAGTAAAATGCCATTTCCCCAGTAAAACCACAGCCGGGTCTCCTACTGCTGCCAGATGATACAGAGTAGAGGTTGTGTGAAGTTTTTGATGTGTATTAAAAGGAGAAAAGTTTCATATCCACGCCGGTTAGGATTCATCTGGAAGCAACAAAACAGCGCGATGGAGATAAATCTGTCCATCACACAACTCACCCGCAGAATGTATTAAGACTGAAAACCCCTGGGTAACACTTCAACTCTGTATCTATTTCATAAAGCAAAGTGTGTTGTTATTTTCTTTCAGACCTCCTGTAAACCGGACTAAGTAATAAATTCCTGTGTCACATAGGCTTGCCATATCTAATCCGGGGACAGCTGCCCCTTCCCCTGGTGATTTTGCCTCAAATCTGAGCCCACTGAAATTCATTTGGCGACAGGGGGGCAGACGGCATGAGCAACTTGCCTTGACAGCTAATTATTTCCCAGCACACTGACTTTCAGGGGACAGTATCACTTGGAAACAGGCTTCTTTTTACCTTTTAAATTTGGGCACTTTTGCAGAGCAGAGACCAGCAGAGCTCAGGCTCCCCAGGGGGGTACATATCCCACTTCTTATTAAAGCCCCAAAGAAGTTGCTACATTAATGACAAGTGACACAAGTCCATAACCTTGGCAGTTCTGCTCCTCTCTTCCCCCCAGTGATGCTGATGCCAACACCCTGTTTCAGACGTGACACATGAAGCTACAGGAATCAGATGTGGCTGCTCTGGGGAGGTCCCAGACCACTGAACACCCTGCAGACAACCAAGGTTGGGCTGGCTGGGGCTGTGAGCACTGATGGAGCTGTAGGTGCTCCCTTTCATTGCAGAGAGTTGGACCAGATCACCTTAAAAGATCCCAACTCTAACCATTTTATGATTGTATGCACACCCAGACTGATGTCTGTGCTGGATGGAGCATGGCAAGCTCAAGGATGGCAAGTGGTTCCAGGGTGGGTTGCAGCAGGTTTCATTGTGTGGGAAAGGCAAACTTCAGTGGAGGCATGTGGGAAGGCAGCTTTTGCTCAATGGGAGAGCATGGAAGCAGAGGTTCTAAGCAAAACTTCAGTCTGAGAAAGCACAATGGAGCAGCATCTTGGAGAGAAGAAACTGTTCTCATTCACAAATATCATCAATTAAAAAAAAAAAAAAAAAAAAGGATAACTGGATAACCAGGCTAAGGGACTTCCATTAAAAGGCACTCTTTTCTATTTTGCAGTGTTGCAACCTTTTGTGAAGGTGAGAAGAGTGATGCATTGAGCCATCTTAAGCGACAGCAGCACACAGGAAAGATCGGTTGTGGATGCCCCGTCCATCCCTGGAGGTGCTCAAGGCCAGGTTGGATGGGGCCCTGGGCAGCCTGGTCTGGTATTAAATGTGAAGGTGGTGGCCCTGCATGTGGCAGGGGGGTTGGAGCTTCGTGATCCTTGAGGTCCCTTCCAATCCAAGCCATTTTATGGTTATATGATTCTATAATGGAGCTCAGCCACAGCGAGTTGCTGAGCTCCACCAGGCAGACAGCTCAAAGGGACCCAAGCAGACCCAAGCAGAGCCCTCAGAGGGCTGCATGCAAGAGGTGATACCGCAGAGGCACCAGAGGTGCTGCCTGGGAACCGGATCAAAAAACCCAGATGTAATGATTTGCGGAGCCTCAGTAAGCACGGGGCTGCCTGAAGATGCTGACTGCAGGATGCAGAGGAGAGCGAGAGGGATTAGGGCTGGCACCACGCCATCCCCCTCTAATTGCTATGTATAAAATCCTGCACCTGCAGGATGAGGTGATTGATGAACACGCTTCATAAATGGCAGGCAGTCCGACGACTTGCTTACAGCATGAAGTTCTAGCCCTGAAAAATGATAGCGCGTTTCCAAGGGAACCCAGGCTCCACAAACACTTCTTTGGTTGGATCCTTTTTTTTTTTTTTTTTTTTTTTTTTTTTAAATGGAAACTTTCAAATTGAAACAAAATACTGAGTGTTCATTTAAAAAAGTGTCATTTTGGTTTTGTTCTGCAGCTCTGGAGGGACACTGGCTTCCCATTCTGTTCTCCTTTAAACTTCTGTTGCTTTTTTCTTCTCTGTCAATGTTTGGAAAACCACAGAGCTTTTCCTCTCTATTTTTTCCATCTTTACTTCTCTCTCATTTTTTTTTTTTTTTTCCGCAGCAGAAAATACAGTTTTAAAGAAGCCAAGAGCAAGAAGTAAATCCTAAACAAAACTTCAAATAAGCGTGAAACCTGTGGTCTGTGGAACCTATAATTAAACTCATCATCTTCTTAAGTATTTAATTCAAGTAAATGGCATCTTCTAAACTGACCTTCCTCATGCTTGCTGCTTGGTTTGGCACTGCATTGAAAGGGGAATGAGGGGATGCACATGATCTTCTGTAAGGCAGAAATCCTCAGGGTACAGGGCTGTGAAAGCAGTGATGGGTGATTCACCTACAGCCAGGTGAGAAGAGCTGTGCTATGGGGATGGCTGCTAAAACCAGAGCTCCTGGTGGGAGTCTCCCAAATAAACACCTGAATTTTAGCACACAAAGCCCACCTTTGCCCACAAGAACTCAGTAATAAAACGAGAATACTAAACAATAAATACCATCACCATGCATGCTAAGAGTTCAGGGCAAAAGGTACCATTCCAAAAAACCAAACAAATGGAAATGAAGCCCAAGGTAGCTTCCAAACCATCACCGTGCTCCACAGACCTTTGTACAGCAGCACTTCATAACGTATTTCTTTTATAAAAGCCTGTTCTGTAGAAACCACAATCCCCCCTTGTTCCCTGCATCCTCCTGCCTATCTCCCAACACGAGCTGTGGGCCACCTCCAGCCACTGCCTCTCCCATCCCCAATGCATGCCCTGATTCATTGCATCTCTGTCACCACAGAGATGCTGTCATCATCCTGCTGCTGCAGGAAGACATCAGAAAGGCCTCATTGCCATATGCTACCTAATACTTCAGAGCAGATGAATGACTGCAGCTTGGCACGAAGCTTCCTGGTTTGATCAAATTGGCCCCATCTGTCTGTCCCTTATGGAAGGAACGCAGCCTCCAATGAAGTACTTGCTGCGTGCACTCTGATTTTCCCTCTTTATGTTTCTATGGGTGCAACTGTGCAATTAGTGCTACTTTTATGTAGCAGTACAAAGGCTTCATGCCCACATCTGAGCTTTTACACTGCATTTCTGGTTTCCACACTCTCCCATGGCTCAGTGCAGAAGGGAGCTATCAGGGCAGATGACAACTTGAAGCATCTTAGAGGGAAGTTATCAGAGTTCATTTGGTATCCAGAAAGGCCACCATGCACACCTCCTTCCAGGTCCCAACCACACAAAGCAAGGCTGAGATGAGCAGGACATGGGTAGAGCAGCACTTGTGTGCTAACACCAGCACCTGGGCATTGCATGTGGAGAGCAAGAGGCTCTGAAATAATTCCCTTTTTTCCTCTCTGTTTTTGGGTAGACCTTACTTTTGTTCCAAACTTTTAAGTACCGCTCGCTTTCCCCTTTTGCAAACAGATTGGCTGAAATGGAAGATTTACTTGGGAATCATTCCTCTTACTACTGCACAGGCACCGAGCACCACGCACCTCAGACAAGCAGAGCTCCTCTCCCCCTTGTCTGAGGCTGCAAACTTTCCCCGACCTCCTGCCCCCAAGGTTAACACCAGGTTAACTCTGGCAAAGCAATTCAAAGCCCCAGTGGCACCGGTTTGCTGTTCCGGTTTGCATTGCTGTGTGGCTCCAGGGAACGCACGCCTGACCGCCCGCCATCCCCCCCCAGGGAATGTGCAGCAATGAGGCTCTTTATTTCCTGCCTGGGAGCACATTGCAGCTCGTGCCTTTAGAAACAGCCCAATAAATTTCTGTTTCTTTCAAGCTCTTATTGCGGACAGGGAAAAAAAAAAAAAAAGAGAAGCTGAGATGATGATAACCTAATCATGGGACTCTTTTACTAAGTGGAATTTCCTCTTAAATAACTGGTTTGAATCCCTGCCAAACAACAAAGATCCCAACATTTCTAATGCCCAGCCAGCATATCATGAAAGCAAATATAACGAATCGCTTGGATTTGGGTTTTGTGTTAAATGAAAACACCGGTTGGTCATTAAACAGAAGGGCCAAGTTGCCGTCTTGTTTGCACTGGTGGAAAAGTGGTGCAGGTCTCCCACAGCTCCCCAGGCATCAAGCTTCATTTGGGGGAAGAAGTGACCCAAAGCCAAAGCACAGAGCAAGCCAGGAAGGTGGAAAGCATGGTGAGGTGAGAAAACATCTCTGCGTGGATCCCATCTCTGTAAGGGACGTGCCCAAGGCGACACAGAGCCTCCAAAAAGCACATTTCACCTCCTGAATGCCAACGCAGAGCCCTTGGCAGGCAGATGTGAGATCGCATTGCACAGCTACACACAGACTGAAGTGCTCTGCTCCGTGCATGGTTGATCTGATACATAACCCCAAAAGAGAAATAGTAAGAGCCATAGGAAGCCGCTTTCCCCATCAGCTCGGTGCAGCCAGCCCGTGATGCACTCACTTTCATCTCAACCAGAGGGATTTTTCATCTCCCAATTTACGATCTTTCTTTCACAAGGAGAGGTTGGGGCTGGGCAGGGGGGCTGCATGCTATCATTATAACGAGAACAATCAGAGGCGAGCAGTTATTAATCACCCCATCATATCGCCCATTAAAACAAATTCTTATTAACCACAAGACATATGTTTTTCTCCTGAACTCCAGAGATAATGCCCGAAAGCAGATGGAAGAACTGCACTCACAAATTAAATTTGATGGGGCTTTTAAAAATAAATTAAGTCTGGCAGGCCTCTCCTGTGCTAATTACCCTGCTAAGTAACTTCAGGAACATACCTGTTGCTTGCTACAGGTGTTGCCAAGAGCTCTATTTTCTACTTATTTTTCACTGCTGGGTGCTTCAAAGACAATGAGCTGAATCCTCAGCTGTTGTACAGGAACAGGACTGGGGGAGCAGGCAGAGCCCTGGTGAGCCCCTGCAGCTGATCCCCTGCTTCTGGCCAAATATCTCTGTGCTGTCCTGTAACTCATGCCCATAGGTTCAGTTCTGATGTATCTGCCAGCTCCAGGTCTCACCCTGTCTCTCCATGGAGTAACTCAGGGTGGCTGTTAAGCACTGGTACACTCCTGCCCTGCTCAGATGCATCTCCCTGCGCATGGCCTACAACCACAGCAACACAGCTACCTGGAAAATCCACCTGCCTGTGGGATGAAGCAGCTGTCTGCCAAGGGCACTGTGAGCATAGGTTGGGGTTGCTGCAGGAAATACCTTAGGGAGACATACAGCCTCACCAACTGGCTTACACTAAACGCCTCATTTTTGGCAACTAAATTTAAAAGAAATGAATTGCTTTGCCTGTGTATCATTCCCTAGATGAATGCAGCGAGGGCCCAAATCTAGCCCAAATTATTTCTATATAGATTCAAATCAATATTCTTAGATCGATTTTTCTTTTTTTATAAGAGCATTTTCCCCAGGATATGCCCAGCACAGCTCAGGATGGAAGTACATTTCCACATAGAACAGCAAAGCAAAAGAGCTTTGGAGTATAAATTTAGGAGGTGGACTCAGTGACATACTACAGGGGAAATTTAAAGTCAAGACAAGGAGAAGAAAGTGCCTCAGGAACAGTGAGTGCTATATCAAAGGATTCCTCTGCTCCTTTCATATCCTCTTTTTATCCTCAGCCCTTACTAATCACCACTGTTTCCATTACCTAAGAGGCCCTTTTTGCCTTCAGAAAGCAGAACGCGAATTGCTCAAGTATTTGGAGAGCTATTTATATCTCTCACTGAACTCAGGGCAGGTTTAAATGCGAGGAATCTGCCCCTCCTTTCACCCCAGCATGGCGTACATGCGTTTGCAGAGCTAACCTGCAGTAATGACATGTTTAATCAGAGGAGTTATTTGAACGCATTTGTTCGATGTGCCTGGAAGTATTGAAGGTGTGTACACAGGCGTTTCTCAAGGGTGCCAAACACAGCTGGGATGAGTGGCTATTGCAATGGATCTCTGCTCTCCCCCACTCCTTGATGCCTTCGAGATGTTCCCTCTGCTCGCCCCACAGCAGCCACGCACTGAAATGGGTCTGACAGCTTCTCCTCTCTGTTTCTCCTTCCATAAGAATCGTTTTCAGATGTAGTGGTGTGTCTTCAGTGTATTGGCAGCTGCGCGTTGCTGTGAACAGGGAGATTAACTCACCTACATCAAGCCCCATCCACACCACCACAACGGATAGCTGTTGGGATGCTTCAGATGTGGCAGTGCAGCAGGACCTGGTGCCTTCCTGGTGATTCAGTCCCACAGATACCTCCATCTGCTGCAGATCAGCAGCTCTGTCACACGCCAGCATCAACGCATCCTCTCTGGTTTGGTACTTTGCATCCACTGTCTGCTAACAGGGCAGCCCATTGCACCCCCAGTGCTGAGTGCTGGATGAATAGAGGTTCCCTCGGTTAGCATCAACCTGATCCTCTACCAAGGGTATCCGTGAGGACAGAACCACAGAAACACCAAGGTTGGAAAAGATCTACAAGATCATCCAGTCCAACCATCCACCTGTCACCAACGGCTCTCTGTAAATCATATCCCTCAACACAAAATCTAAACAGACAAACAGTGGCAGTCAATGTATTAGAATGCATTTGATTTCGTAGCTGGTCTTCTAACCCAGACTGTAAGCCTTGGTATGCTTAACTCAAGGACACCTAGAAGCAGGGGACCTCCAGCAGCTCTGCACAAACAGCTCCAGCAAATGTACTCACTGTGTTCCTCTTGTCCCAAAAAGACAGTCCTACCCAGGTGACAGTTCCTCTCATCCTAAAAGGAATCCTAGCAGCAAGGAACCACCACAGAGCTGTAAACTGAGAGCAAATTGCCCCAAATGGATATTGGCAGTCTGAGCACCAGGCTTGATTTATCACTGGAGGACCACTTCAGTATCACAACAGAAAGGCACTAATCACTCTCCAAGCACTCTGTGCCTGTTTAACATCAGCCTCCATGTCTTACACAATTCTTGTCTTTTTTTTTTTCTCCATTCTGAATTACAACCCAAAGCCCCAGTCAAGTGCCAAAATAAAACCTGCCTGATTAAAGGGCAAGAAAATTAGCATATGACAGTAGAGATCAAGAAGAGTTTTATTTATTGTACTTATCTAAAACAGGAAGACAACTTAGCACTTGGCAGACATAGTCCTCCCCCTTAAACATTGCCGTGTCAAGGCAAAGTGTCTGTTGGCTGGCTTACTGCTGCAACGGACAACGAAGTATGTCCTTGATCTTCTAAAGAGCCCAGAACTTCTCTATACTATGTAAGAAATGCATGATATCATCTGAACACCACCGGCCACATTATGGGCCTTGTGGGGGACCTTTTATGACACTTGTGGGACCTCAGGAGCTGCACTGTCCTGAGGAGGGGGGTGAACTTCTGTTTGCTGTACTCAGCAGTTCCAATACTTCACCAGGAAGCTCTGCTGATTATTCACTGTGGCTGGAATAGCAAAAGCACAGCTCTTTTCTGTGTCTCACATTGAACTGCAGATCTTCAGACCTGCTCTGGATTGCAGGACGTGTGGCAAACAGAAACCAAGGCAGCAGCCAGGCTGCTTCCAGAACAGAAGGATTTTGCAGTGGATACAGATGTCATTTCCCAAAGACGGGTAGCTGGCTCCTAACTTTACTGCACCTCCACATCCTTCTCTTAAGCCAGAACTTGTAGGAAAAACGATATGCACATTTTTCTGCTCTGTTGTTAAAAGAGCAACGGTGTTAGGACTCCATTACTGTCAGTGCAAGAAACAGACATGGGGATTTCTGCAGCCACACTTAAACAGCACTGGAGTATGTCAGGTGCTGTAAAAATTGCTTGTCTCTTCTATCATCACTGTAACCGCTGCTCAGCAGCACTATCACTGACCATTGCATCACCAGGAACATGTGCTTGGCGTGTTGCCACAGAAGTCTGTCTCCAGGAGCTGATAGCAAAGGTTTTCTCTGTATTTTGAGGTGTCAGCAGACAGCCAGAGCTGCTGGCAGAAAAACAATCACAGGTTTTTAACAAGTGGCAGCAGCAACAGGAGGAGAAAACAGGAGAAACAGTATTATGGAAGTGGGACAGAGTAACTGACTGCAGGTTATTTTTGTATCAAGAGTGTCCAGTCCTTGAGATGATATTACTGGGGAAGGTAGTGCAGCCAAGCAGCACGTGCTGAAAGACGGGTATACCAAACCCACCCAAACCTGAGCCAGGTGCTGCAGAAGCCAACTAGACGTTTGCTTGTGGTTTAACATAACCCAGCTCTAGGTTACATCTGGAGGAACAAACAGGGCATCACTGGGAAATCAATAGTGGGTTGTGGTTCAGTAAGCTGAGGTTTGGACAGAAGGAAGCAAGGGTCCATTCCTTCCCCCAGCAGCCCCTAACAAGCACCAGCCCAAAGCCACAAGGTGCCCAAAGCAGGAGGTGCTGCACCTCTGCCCAGCAGTGGTTCTGAGCCACTGAACAACACCAGGGCCCAGATCTCCCATTAAGGGGATGTGGAGTGTGCTGTACCATCAGGACAGAGGTGACCATTAAGTTTGCAGCTTATAAAACAGTAACTTTGGAAAGATGACAGATTTCTGATGGATTATGGATGAACTGCAGAGATCACTATGCTCCACGCACTGCAGCAATCCCTACGTCTCTCCCTCCCGCAGTCCTCTGTGGGAGTCAAGAAAATATGAAATTTATGCTATTTTTATGGGCTGACCTTGTCACACACGCAGCTTTGAACAAGCAGTGTAATGGCATCTATTAGACGCAGTCCAGATCCTCTGTAAGCTTATCATGCATTTGATTTACTGCCCACAAATAGAGGTCCACAATGAAATGCAAAGCCAAGGTAAACATGCCCAGGCACAGGTCCTGCTGCCAAGCTTGCACCAAGGCCAGCCTCTGCGAGGTTTGATTAATCGTGGGCAAAGCACCAAGCAAGCCTACTGCAACTGTAACACAAATCCATGTTTCACACCAAAACAAAGCAAACTTTGGAAGCTGGGCCTGAATTTCCTCGGCCAAAACCTTTCCACCAGAATACTTTGGGTGCTCCCCAAGCTCTGCTAGCAGGTATACCTGCTCCTGCCTGGCTGCTTCATCAGGTGGGAGTTCTCTGGGTGTGGTGTGAGATGTCAGACCATCGCCTGTCCTGAAACTGTGCTACCTGGCTCAAAGATTGCTCAGGTGAAATCCTGCCATCCTCAGGACATGGGAGCAGAATGACATGGGGAGGTTTCAAGGACAGAAAGGAGCACTGTGCTCTCACGATCCAACAAACCCAATTCCTGCAGCAGCGTTCTGCCCCACCATGCACTCAAGTGATACTTTAAGCTGGAAGCCAGGCTGATAAAATGGCATTAGGAAAACATTAGAAACGCACCACACAGGAATGTTTTCCTTCTGATTTCACAGCAGAAGAAGCATCAGGCACTATTTCAGGATCCAAATGCTGCCCTAAGCACACCCCAACAGTGCTGCAACAAGCCAGAGAATCTTAGCAACTGTTATTCAAGTCCGCTTCTTAAGTGTTTGTCATTTGTACCAATTAGCCACATTTCTGCATTTGTAAGCATTAAGAATCTTTTTTTATTCATCTTTTCATCTTTCTGCCTCCAGTCCCTTTAAAGTTTCCAACCGGTGTGATCTTTACTGCCCCATTCTTTGTTCAGATTACAATAATTCGTCATTTGTGTGCAGACAGATTCTTAACTGCTCCTGTGCTAGGAATAACCTTCGCAGCAATATTGGTTCTCTCATCTCCAGGGTCCTGCAAAGCACAAAACTATCAAATAGCAAGGCATTAAGGATGCAAGGAGGCCCCCATAAGGCAACGCATTCAGTGTAAGCCCTTTTGCTATGGAAATGGAGCGATCGTATGGTACAATTTCTTAAATTCAGCCTGCATTAGGAGTAAGGCCTTGCTTGAAATAGGTTCATGGCATTGGCCTTGCTTTATCATCTGTAACCTGAATTTCAGTGGCTGGGAAATTATGATTTTTTTTTTTTTTTTTTGCTATTATTTTATCAACAGTTGGGTGCAATCACTCATCATTTTGCATTCTCTTTCCCACAGCACGGTCATGGATGGAGTCACAAGCTTCACGGCCAGACAGGAGCACGGTTAGGGTGATCTAGATTTAGTTGCTGTGTAACAGAGGGTAAGGAGAGACCACACCACCAAACCCTATCAAATCTGTGCAGTGATCCCCCAGAGTCCTCCCCAAAAAAACCCCAGCAGATCGGGACCTCTGGGCTTAAATTTTATTTTCTGTTTCCCAAGTCTTCAAGAAGTCCTAAGGGATTTGATTGCAGCATCTTAATTCCAATGTTTAAAAGGGCAAAATGAGTGACCTGCAAAACTACAGCACAATTAGCAGTGATGCCAGCACAGTAGAATAGCACATTAAAAACTACCAGGAACTTACAGGCTAACGTGCAATCGAGTGCAAGCCACTGCAAACCCTGCTTTTGGTGGAGGTGTCAAATCAAGGCTGTCTTTCGTTTTTGGCGTGATTATGGGCTCGCTGGATAAGCCAGTTCTGCCAAGAGAATGCACCTGTATCTCTCCAAGGCATTCAGTTTTGCATCAGGTGATGGCTTTGTTAAAAATATTCATCCTATGTAATACATGTTACTCTGCATACATTGCATTACAAACTGCCTTGTCAGCACACCCTACAACCAGCATGCTGCCCTGGGACTTGCTCTTGGGTTGAGGATTCTCCCTCCACCTTTTGGAGCTGCAGACATGGAAAACTAATTATTCACAGAGGGGAAGTCCCCCCTTTCCCACTTGCACAGCACTGAATGCGTTTATCACAGCTCCTATGCCCAATACAGGTGCAGGTTCTCCTAGGAGGGCAGGGCTGTTCTCCAGCCCCTTCTACAAAAAATTAGCACTGTTGGCACACGTGGGGGACACAAGGGGCAGCCCTCAGCCCCACAGAGCTCCCCAGCCACAGCACAGCTTCCCACCCATTGGGGATCACTGCCCTGGACCCAGGAGAGGAAGTCAGAATGCTCAGCTGCACAGCTCCCAAAGGAACCTTGAAGCTCCCACCACTGAAAATCAGAAAGAATAAATGACACAAAAGTCTCTTAGTCTGATAGAGATGGAGCTGATTGTGTATGTGTTGTGGGCTGGACCAGATGCCCTCTTGAAAGCTCTTTAAGCTCCACTTCCTACAGTTCCTTTGACATGCAAATCTGGGATCCAGCCATTTCAAAAATTAAAAGCTCCTGATTTTATATATGCCCAGCAAACAGAAGAGCAAAGAGTTACATGATACAGATGCTGCCCCGCAGATAGCAGATGCCCTCACTTAGGGTTGCAGTAAGTCTGCTACCTGCAGGCACCTGGCCTTGTACACAGCTGACTAAAGACACCACTCTATGAGCCCTAGCTAAGATCAATTTGCTCAATATCTCTTCAATCCACGCTAAACTTAACTTCTTCATCTGTCATAGTTTCCTGCACTGTTTGCAGGAAGACATTTCCTGTCTACAACGCAGCTCTACATCTGAATGGTGCACACTGCCATTTTCCCAAGACCAGCTGATGGACATGTTATAGCACAGCTAAGAGCTGTAATCTCCCTTATTTTGTCCTTCAGCACATGTTGTGCCTTGCTGCCTTGTTACTGGTCCCTTGAGTTCTCCCTTAAACCACACACAACCAGAAAACACCCACAGAGAGCAACAAGCTTCCTTGGGACCTAAATACCATCATTTACCACTCTAGTTCAGCATGATGCCACAGGTAGGCTCAGCTGGAACTTCTCCCATGTTGGCAGGACATGCCCTGACCCCAGGCTTCTCCTCAGGGAAAATGATAAACTACCTCAGAGGTGCAGCCCCTCTTGCCCTGGCTACCAAAAGTGACAGATGCCAAGGGCAGTGGAAGTGGAATACAGCTGAAAGTACGTCTGCTATGATGCTCGTGGGATTTTGGAGCCAAGACTTGCTGATTTTGGTATTACAGGATGCTTGTTTTTTCCAAAACATCCCAAAACAAGATGGGGAAAAATCTCCTCTCTGGGGTGTGTTTGTTTGCTCTCTACTGTCAAGCCCAGAGGAAGATGAATGGCACTTAGAAGCCACTGGTCAGAGAAGGAAGAGGGTCAGAGCACAAAGGCCATCTGTCGCCATGTGAAGTCACCAGCTGAACAAAGCAGGACCGAGCCCTGAGCACCAGGCCCATGCTGGGAGCCCCTGGGGAGCTGTAGCCTTCATCAGTCAAGCAGGGCAGAGGAGGGAACGCATCAGCATCTGCCACAGTCCCCAGTAAGAGAGTAGCAGGTTCCTGAATACGTGCAAAGCGTCACATCAAAGGGATTTTTCTCAAGTCATAGTCCAAGAGCTATTTCTGCCTGCCACTACTTTGAGATACATGTGTAGGTGCAGCACATTGCAAAGAGCCTTCTGCTACAAACCCCAGGAGCGGCCGCTAAGCCCTGCTGGGTGCTTCAGCCTTTTGGGAAGCTCACATGAATTACATGACTCAAATCCCAAGCAACGCAGAAGAGATTTTGTGGTATAAATACATTCAGTCATAACCATCCCAGGCTTCAGCAGCATTATGTATAACCGAGGAGGAATGCGGGCAGCCCTGTCCATGCATGCCTGGGGAATTATTTTAAACATGTTCAAGGGATTTAGAGACAGCGTTTATGAAATAGTTGAGGCGTGTGGTAAGAACTGTAACAATTAAAATGCTGATGAGTAACAGGTTAAGTCCGTGATGTTAGCTGGAGGCTGGCCAGCACCAGGCTACCAGCAGTGCAGAGATCACCCCCAGGGTACTGATGTCCCACAGTCAAACGAGAGGCTCTTCACCACTAGCAGAACTAGGAGAAACCCAACTGTTTCCATCTGGTCTTCTCCTACCTTACCTGGAGTTGGCAGCAGGACAGTGACCCACTGTCATCTCCCTGTTTTCCTATGGGCTCCATCCCACCTCCCTTCACTCTTCAGGGAAGCCTAGTTTTCAGCAGACCTGCCAGCAAAGCCTATTGCTATGTGCAGAACCCTCATGGCAATCCATCAACAGTTTATCAGCAACTCTTTCCAGTGGCAGCACAGCCAGCCTGTTGCACAAGGACAGGTCTGTCCTCATCTCATCCTCAGCACAGAAGGGACATATGCTTAGATGAAGATTGGAGACACATCCTGGAAATGGAGGCACCCCATAAAGACAGGATCCCAAACAGAAGATGCATATAGGGAGCACAAGTCTTATAGGCAGCAGCTGAGGGAAGTGGGATGGGTCAGTCTGGAGAAGAGGAGGCTCAGAGGTGACCTTATTGCTCTCTACAGCTCTCTGACAGGGTGTGGTGAGGTGGGTGTTAGTCTCTGCTCCCAGGTAACAGTGATAGGGTGAGAAGTGATGGCCTCAAGTTTCACCAAGGCAGGTCCAGGTTTGGATATTAAGAATAATTTCTTATCAGAAGGAGTGGTGGTGTATTAAAACAGGCTGCCCAGGGAGGTGGTGCAGTCACCGTCCCTGGAGGTGTCCAAGGATGGTGGAGATGTGGTATTTAAGGTCATGTTTTAATGGGCAGTAGTGGTGGTAGGTGGATGGTTGGACTAATTAATCTTGGACATCTTTTCCATCCTTAATGACTCTATGATTCTATCTAACACATCTCGAATGCTAGTGAGAACCAATCCCCAGCACCAGGCTAGAAACATCAAAAGCCCTGAGCATCTGCTCCTCAGTATCCACAGTTTCTTCTCACAGCTCACTCTTATCACAACACATTGGCCACCAACACACAGCATCTTCAGCTCACAGGGTGCAACCATAGCACACAAGGAGGAAAGCTGCTCACCTCTGCCAGCCAGGGAGCATGCAGCCAACCCTGCAGGACTTCCAGAAGAATCCACTGCTGCCATCCACAGTTTCTCATTTCCAAGGCTTGAGAAGCTTTGACAGTATGTAAATCCCTGATGAAATAAAACATTTCTAATTAATAACCAGTTTGGAAGACCCTCAGGTTTTTCCCTGCTGTAAACAAGCAGCGGGGATGTTTTTCCATGACATCCCATGGTTCAGTTTGTCAGTATAACATGCTAATTTATAACAGGATAAAAATAGATCTACTAGAGAATTCTATTATCTCTACTAACACTTCTTGCATTAGAACTTCCCAGCATCCTTCATTATCGCCGCCCAGACTGAAAATAATGTCTCTAGATCAGTATATTACCCTAACTCCATTTAATGCAGAATTTAATTCACATGCCTTTTTTAATAGCATTTGCCACAACAGTATTCCCATTGACAAATGGAAGCTGACAGCTCACTTTTATACCAATTCAAGCTAAACACTGACTTAAGTTTTAAAATAAAACTTACTGATGTTTAAGGACTATTCGATTGCCTACACAGCCACTGGGGCATTATGAACCACAGCACTTCTGTAACCAAGAGGAGCTAATTAAAGGACTTAAAAACCATAAGAGAGGAATGAATTTAAAATCTGGTGGTGGTTTTTTTTTCTTTCTGCTAGAGAACTCTCCTTACACAACCTTTCGTTATACAGTGAGCACTAAGCCCATGCAATAATTCCATACCACAATCCCCTGTAAGGAGCTCTCAGCCAGCCAGGTGTTCAGCTTATCAGGAGAGCAGCACCTCCAAACACTCACACGAAGGGAGAAGGACTTCCACACGAAATAACCAGCCAGAAAAACCCTCTGGAGCACACTGCCTCTCATCTCACGTGTTCCTCTTCTCATCTTCAAGCAAGCCTCCACCATGCCCTACCTCCTGAGATGCTCAGCCCTCTGCCAGAGCCACTCACAGGCACTCAGAGCAGCTTTCCCACAGAGCTGCCACAGCACACCTTCCTCCATCCCCCAAGCCCTTCCAACAGCTGCTGCTTCCTCCTTTATCTCCTCCCGGCCCCTGCACCTGGTGGAGCCAAGCAGGTTCTGTGAAAGGGTCTGCAGTCCCTATGATGCGACCAGGAGATGTGTCCTGCCAGGACAAGCCAGGAGTCAATTCCTGAAGCTTCTGAGTGCTTTCTGCTTGGATCCCTCAGGAAAGTGAGAAGTCAGTGCTGCTCCAGGCAGGATGGGCAGCGTTACAGAGCTGCTTGCTGTGAAGAATGCATTTTCCATTCTTGTTTTCGCTTGCTTTGCTCTGTGAAGATTTAGCATGCCACATGCAGCCTTGTGAATCTTTCTACCTCTAGTGTAAACGATAGACTTTGGATCTACAGATCCTGGGTTTTTAGCCCCTGTAAGCTGCCAGCTGAATACTGTGGCCAACATATTGCTCCCTCCTCTGAGTGAGGGATGCTGGATCCCACCCAGCTCCATAGGAGGCTGCTCTGGTCTGCAGGAGAGCAGGGCCTATCACACAGCGCAGATTCAAAGCGTGGAGGGATGGAAACTCCAGGGGCTGCTATCTGGGGGTTCATTTCAGGCCATCGGTAATCCTTAACGATGCTCCCTGGAGAAGAGGAGCCCATGCATGTAACAAAATGATGGACTGAAATTACATAATCAGCATCTCCCTTCAGTACAAAGGGAAGCAGCCAGCATGTTTCTATGCTACTATTTTTCTCCTTCCAAAGATGGAATTGTAAAGATTGGGACTGCTGTTTTTGAAGCCAGCAGGTCTGCTTAGCAGGGCTTGTTTCAACCTCCTCACTCCCTGATTCCCACATGGCAGAGAGGCATTACAGTCAAAATGAAGTAATCCTTTGATAAAGTGCAGTCATTTATTTGAAAAGTGTAGTCTCACCATTAAAATGCAAATGAAATGAGTGCTAATATATTAACTTGGGATGGGAGTTGAAATGGCTTATGACAAGTGTGCTTTCATGTGGAATATAGTTAAGTGATAACAGTGGGTGTGTAAGAGAAAGTAATATTCAGATATACGTGTTTGTTTATTGAAGATATTAATGAAGGACAGTGCCTAAAGTGTGTTATTACTCTCTCAGCTTGTCTTTCTTTCGTCCCTCCCTGGTTCAAGCCTGCAAGTGAGAGGTTCCTCCCAAGGGGAGTTTGATCAAAAGTCATCTTTGATGAATGATCTGAGTCCACACAACAGCCTACACAAAAGCTGAAATGTATTTAATGATCTCTTTGAAGAGGAGCAGAAGGTCCCCCCAGTGGATATCCCATGTGCAGCTTTTGGCACGAGAGCTTTATAGTCATTCAGAAATAAATGGGAAACCTTGAGCACTTCCATTCATTTTCCAAGGACGTCCCCTGGGAGCATGCCCAAAATCGGGGTGTCTCTGGGTCTTCTCTCTTCCTTTCTGCCCTCACTGCTGCCCCTTTGCAGAGCAGTGACCTCAGGATCCTCCAAAGCCCTTTTAATCCAATGGAAACCCCTTGAAGCAAAAGCCACTCAGGCAGACAGGAGATGTTCTGTGAATTGCCACTTCCAGACTGGGCTCCTCCAGACCAGAAGCATGAAAAACAACACAGAAAGCCATTTCCAGAGCAGAATGGCCTCAGTGTAGTTTCTCATCCATATGCAAAGCAATGCTAATCACACGGGATGTTTGCTTCTTAGATTTGCTTATTCTTTGCATTTTCTTGGCAGCTGTCCTCAGAGAGCACAGCTCCCCAGGCTTTACCCCTCACCCTGAGCACTGCTCTGAGCCTCCCAGTGCAGGGGTGCTTTGCACAGGATGCTCACAGGCAGCTGAACAACTCTGCCAGAAAACACCCACCTGCAGAGACCTACAGCACCGTGTTCTGGCCAAGATGTTCTGACCAGAGGCTGCGACTTGATCTGTCTCTATAAAGTTAAGTCTGCACGCAGGGAAGGTCAGTTCTGGAACACCGATATCGTATGTTATCAGTCTCACTGAGATGCTATCAAGCACTTCTTGTATTTCATCCAAATAAGACTGATGTTATCAGCTTGAACCTCATTATGGTGGAAAATGAAGAGCTGAAACTGTATTGAACTTCGAATGTTTGATGCTTTCTTTCACAAAGGAAAAGGGAACTGATGTTCCTGGAGGACTGGTTTTCTTTGCTAGGTGCTATTCACACTCAGCAGAGGTGGTTTTCAGCTGGGCTGTGAAAGCTGGATTATGCATCCTGCCTCTGTGTAATGCTGAGCATCACATAAAGCAGCCAGGGCTTTGGTGCCATGGACAGATAACCCCTCAGGCTCAGCAGCAGACAGCTGGGGAGGGAAGGCTCCCCTTTCTCCAGGTAGCCCCTGATGGCTCTGTAAAGGCATGGCCACATGGCTTGCATATCCTCCTTCATTGCCCCACATGGCACTTCTCAGGGACACGGTGAGCAGGGCTGGCACACAGACGTGCACCCTGTCCTCTTCTCTAAGTGAACTCTGGGTCAGGAGGGGGAGATTTTGCCTCTGACCCCGTTATCTGCAATAGCTGCTTGGTGCTTTGAAATGAAATCCTCTCGCTTCTGCCGTCACCTCCCCTATCAGCTCCATTTATGCACACACAGGTTTGTTATTGTAAGGTTGCTCATAAGTGCTCCGGCTTTGTCTCCGTTGCTCAGAAGGTTTCTTTCCATCAAAACAGCTTATTAAAGTTCATTCTCTTGTTGTGAGGTCATTGTCTAGACAAAGAATTACAGATTTCACCTAGATACACCTGGTCAGGACAAACCCAGCCAGTCACAGTCAGGTAATGCTATCTTATCACAACCCTCCAACGTGGGTATCTCCAGTTAATCTTCCCCACGTAAAGACACCTCTCCTTTTGTAGTGAAGGCATAACATGAGTTATACACGCTGGATCTGCCTACATTTGGTTGTTTTTATAAAGTTGTCATCAAATTCACCTACATTCTGTGGTTACTTTACTGCTATAAGCCAGGACAAGACTGCCAAAAATTATTTGCAGTCTTTGATTTGCATCAAGAAATACAACCATACTCCAGCAGCACTGGGGATCATGTGGTTCAATTTTGCAAACATTCATGGGAAGGAAATGGTACTTGTAAGGCTCTTTTTGGAAACGGGAACCATCAGGAGCACTCAGAGGTACACTTGCTGGTGGCTCTGCCTTTTCCCAGGGGTTCAGAGCATTTGTAGCCCCCAAACCCAGAGAGTAGAGGGGACCCCTGCCCTACAGGCTGCTTCCAGTGGCCTTATCCATCAGCAGCCAGGCTCGGGATGTGCATACCCTGTGCAGTCCTGGCTGCAGAACCCACAGTGGCTGCCCAGCCCTGCAGGCTGCAGCATCTCCTCTATCATCTTAACTCATTCCTCCCACGCATCGCCCCAGCATTGCCCAATGCACAGTGCAATACTGGGGTAAGATCTGCTTTTGTGCCATGTGTGGAATGTACGTGCACTGGAGCAGTTCCTGCTGGTTAGATATTTCCATGTTGTCAGGACAGAGACAACTGATGCTGCAAAGTGCAATGTAGCAAACGCCTCTGCAGAGATGACCAGTATTTGATGATGCAAGCTGCGCCCAAGTTTAGAGATGAGACTGGAAATTCCTTTGGTCTCATACATCTTCACCACTGAGGTTCTCGGTGTTGCCTGCAGCCATCCAGGAAGCTGAGGAGCTTTGAAGCCTGAGACCTTTGCTGCTGACCAAGCAGATGATGCCAAGTCACCAAACCGCCTGCTGACTCACATTCACAGTGCACACATCCATTAGAGAGACAGACAGCTGTCTGGAGAACTTCGTCATCTTTGGACAAAAGGTGTTTCAAGCCAGCAATGTATCTGTTATAACTTCAGAGAGAGCAAAGATCCCACAGCTCGGGTCAGAGCATCCCCAGCTGGTGACAGCACTTACGTTGGTTTCTGCCTGCTTTTGCTTTCCAGCCCTTGCAAGTGCAGGATACCTGATCCATGCCAACCCAAGCTGATTGCCATTTTCATACAGAGCTGCAGAGCTTTCCAAAGTTCAAAACCAATAATTAAAAAAAAAACAACAGCTCTTTTCTCAGGAAAATCAAACAGGGCCCTTTCCTTTAAATAGTGATGCCAGCAGTAAAACTCCAGCTCCAGTCCTTAGTGCACCACTGGCATCAATGGCACTGCTCACAGCGATCACCAGCAGTGCTGTAGCACTCCCCCAGAGGTGGGTTTCATTGCAGTTTGTTGTAGTTTTGACTGCAGTGGAACAATACAGTATACTTTGAATTACTGCTGTTCACAGAAAATCAGATATCCCATTTTTTGTGGCTCTGGGCAGCCTGGTCTGGTGATTGGCAACCCTGAACATAGCAGGGGTGTTGAAACTTGGTGATCATTGTGGTCCCTTTCAACCCAGGCCATTCTGTGATTCTATGATTCTATGATTCTATGATTTGGGATGGAGGCACAGTGATACCTGAAGGGCTCACATGAGCAGAGCACAGAGCTCCAGCATGGCAGTGGGGGTCTCTCCTGGTGCAAGACAGAGCAGAGCCTTGCCAGTAAGGAACACTGCCATGCATTGCACAGAATGAGCTCTTCCTATATTCCCCACTACTCAGAGTGCAATTCTTTCAGGTTTCTCTAAACCAAGACAAAAGGTCTGCAACATCCAAAAGTGGACCTCCAATCCACTTAGCACTGACCCAGTGTTGAAATGCCAGCAGTGCACCTATGGGGTTATAAGCAGTGCTGTCTCTTTATGTGCCACCTCTGAGTCGCATTTTGAGCCAAAACAGCCTGAAAGCTATGTGGGAATTCACTGCCCTCCTCTGCACAGCTTTGGAAACTTCCCCTTGGCTGGGCTTGTCCCGATGGAGCCTGACAGCACCACACAGTTGTTGCAGTTGCTGGAACACATTCAGAACCCCAGAAACGGGAGCAAGCAAGCCTGGGAGCCCCACAGAGCTGGTCTTAAGTTTCCCATTCAAACCCAAGCATAACACTCACAAAATGCACTTCACCCACTTTACCCCACTCGTCCCATATCAGCATTTACAGGGCCAGATCCTGCATGGTGCCAAGGCTTCAACCCACAGCTCTGCAGGTTCCTGGCCATGCTGGAAGTGGTGCTGAGCCCCCAGGATCAGGCCCTGCCAAAAGACAGAGGGCAGCAGCAGTAGCACGAGCAACAGGGAGACAAAAGTCAATTGTTCGGCAACAATTCGGAGGGAGGGAGCCCTGAAGTCCCTCCAAGGCGCGTGATTTATGGCTCGCAATAATATGTTTTGGAGCACCACAACCCAGAGTGCTGTGCGGCCTGACCTGTAAAAATAAGTCTATTAACCCTAATCAATCTCCCATTATCCACCCTCGTCGGCAATTTAGCCAGCAAAGGAGTCACCAAGGCCTCTCAACTCAGTCTGAACTAATCCCATTGTCTTTCCTAATCAGAGGCCATGAAAGAGGAGCGGCTTCTCCGCAGTGCAAAATTATCACTCGGTGTTTATGTAATAAAGAAAAATAAAATACGGAAAGAAAAAAATACAAAAAAGCTGTGGGGGAAGGCTCTCCTCATCTCCCCCTCTTCTCTTTCATCTTTTAATGAGAAAAATGGATTATTGTTTTCAGCTGGAATCGACAGGGCTAATTGAAGCCCGAGCTGTGGTCGGAATGGGGCTGGTGGGTATCAGTTCCCAGGGCACAGGCACAGCAGTAGGCAAACAGCCCCAACCAAACTTCCTCTTGTAATTGGTAAGAGCATTTATCTGGATTAAGTGCTCTATTACAGAAGCCAATTATGAAGTTCATCAGGGGTGGATGTGGCTGGGAAGGGGCTGGCTCAGCGCCTCAGCTCCATCCCAGCACCAATGGGGAAGGCAGCTACAGCCCCTGGGGGACAAAAAGACCTGGTGTGTCATTGTATGCCCAATGGGAATGGGTTCAGCCACAAATGGTGCTTGAACCCAGACCAGGAAAACCAGGAACACAAAGGATCCTTCCGAGGCTTTTTCTTTCCTTCTGACCCCTTTCCCCCACCCCAAATAAATACATTAATAAATAAGTGAAGTGGAGGTCCTATCAAGCTGCAAATGCCTCAAACAGCAGTAAATCAGGAAACCCTGCAATGTGCCCTGTCGGGGGGCAATAAAAATGCGCTCCGTAGTGAAACATCCACTAAATCAATCCGGTGGCAAATTAATTTTCTTTTTGCTCTTTTACATTAATCAAAGAGGAAAAGACAAAGAGGAAATGTTATCTTGCCAGAACCAAAAACAATCCTCACAAAATTCCCCCCTTTCAGCATGAGTTAGAGCAGGAGGAAACACACCGGGAGATATTTCAGGATTAATGATTACATTTGTGAACAGATCAGCATTTCCTTGCATAATTAAATCTCTCAAACACCTCTCTTGCGAGCACAAAGGTCCGTTGTTACCCCACGGTGTCCCATGGGGTCAGAGGAGCTGTGTGGCAGTGGGAGTTTCTCTCTCAAGGGCACAGAATCCTCACATGGGCTCTGAGCAGAGGGAGGCAGTTCCCCAAACCCTCCACTTTGGAGCTGGGGAAATGGTTCCCAGATCGAGGATGCTGGTGGATGGAATTTATCACTGTTGAGGCCTAGCGTGGATTATTGCACAATGCAAAAGCTGGGGGGAAAGCAGCCAATGCACACAGGTGCCCACGTACAGCAGATGAGCTTTTAAGTAGGAAGGATCCCAGCTAGGATGATGGGGCAATACAGCAAATCTTGGTGTTGCACCCTCTCACAAAAGGGATGGAGCTTGAAGCAAGTCATCTGGGCTCCACAGTGCTTCCAAGGGCCCATTTCTCTGCAGCATCCTCTCCACAGGATCAGGGCACACAGTGACCAGCTGGCGTGAGAAATTGTGCCCATTAACAGAGTTGGGGCACAGGGACTATCCGGGGTGACAGAAGAGATGCATACCTACAAACCACCATCTAGAAATTTCAAGACCAGGTTGGATGGGCAACGTGGCCTAGTACCAGATCTGGAGATTGGTGGCCGTGACTGTGGCAGGGGTGTTGGAGCTTTATGATCCTTGGGGTCCATTCCAACCCAAGCCATTCTATGATTTACAGTTCTGCAATCCTATGATTCTATAATTCTACGGTCCTAGAGCTCCCCATACTCTTGGATGCTTGAACATACACCCTTTGCTTTATACATAAAGGTGGGGAGGTGTGGGTAATCATATCTTCCTATGCCATGTGCTCAGTGTATGTCTTGAAAGAGGGGAAAGCACCAATGTGATTTCTAGGAGGGGTGTTGACAATGCTGTGCGTTAGGGATTGGAGGCATCATTAGATTTATTTAATGAATTAGGATCCTGACGTGCTATTTACAGTATGTCTTTGGAGATAAAGCTGTAACTCATGGCCTGCCATGGGAAATTCGCCACACTGAGGCCTTGAGAAGAAAGCATTCATTTTTTTACGGTGTCTGTTGGGGAGGGAAATTAATGCTAAGAAGGCGGTGATAATTTGCTTCTTTATAGGACTGACTTATCACCCTGTCAGCACAGAGACGAAAACCCTGAGCCACGAACAAATCCACCTTTGCACCTGAAGCTGGCTGGGGCAGCCACAGCAAGCTCCCATCACTTTGTGTCAGCTCTGCCGTTGCAGTAATTAATGCTGAAGGCTGGTGGATTTCACCTTGTCCTTTCACTCGCTGGCCATGCCTCCATTTGGCATTTCGGTATTCCGGGCTCCTTCTCCGGGCTCATAATTCACATGCAAAGCCTTCCTGAGAACAGAAAGGGATCTGTTCTCCTCCCGACACACACGCACGGCTTCCCGGAGTTAATGCAAGCTTGGCTCATAGACGGGAGCGATGGATGCACCCCACGGACCTTGAGTTGCTGGCAGAAAAATAATTGCAAGAGAAACAGCTGTCTGAAAAGTGGGAGCACTGTGTCTTTGCATCAAATCTGTTACGCCTTATTATAAGGTTGTTTTCCTTAGTGTTATTTCTCCCGCAGTTGCTGGGAGGTGGAGTCCTCACCTGTGCTCTGCCTCTCCTTGCTCCATTTCTTACTGTCACTTCTCCCCGCCACATTCACTGATTTTTCTCTGATTGCTCCCAGATGTTGAAGAAAGGTCTTTTGTCCTGCAAGTGCACCGGAGTCTGAGGGATGTGGAGTATGAGATGGGGTGTTAGAGGAGGAGGTGGATGTGGGCCACAATTTTCCTCAAGCTGAGCATCCCCACTGATGGGCTTGTGCATCACCTGAAGGCTTCCAGACTTCTATGCTGGATGTTCAGTTTGGAAAGGTGTACATTTATCTTGAACACAATGGACATACCTCTTTCCTTCAGAAGAAATGCAGTTGCTGTTGGTTCCTCTGAAATTTGTCAAGGCAGCCAGGCAAGGGTGAACCTGCTTCCTGCAGCCCCATCTCCATGCTGTGTCTGACCTGGAGCGCAGATGGGGACAAACCAGGGCCACTGTGTGCGAGGAGACTGAGCTGGTATCTCATAGTCCTAGAATTATAGAATGGTTTGGGTTGGAAGGGATCCTTAAGATCATCTACTTCCAACCCCCCTGCTATATGCAGGGACTCCTCCCTCTAGATCAGTTGCCTACAGTTATCCCACTAGACCAGTTGACTAGTTGTGTACAAAATATTCAGAATACAGCTAAAGCAGACACACACCTCTTCTCAGCATCCTCCCAGGTACATACAGATACAGAACTACACAGAGGGACAATCAATGTTGCTCTTCTATAAAGATGTAAGGGACTTTTATGAGGGCATGCAGTGACAGGATGAGGGGAAATGGCTTTCACTAGATATTAGGAAGAAATTCTTTACTATGAGGGTGGCGAAACAGCAGAACAGGTTGCCCAGTGAGGCTGTGGATGCCCCCTGCCTGGAGGTGTTCAAGGCCAGGCTGGATGGGACTGTGAGCAACGTGGTCTAGAGGGAGGTGTCCCTGCCTATAGCAGAGGTTGGAACTAGATGTTGTTAAAGATCCCTTCCAACCCAAACCATCCCATGATTCAATGATAACAAAATACCCAGAGGGTTCCACACAGCAGAAGGACCACGTGGGATGAGGACAAGATGCCCTCACCCCCATACAGCACACATCCACCATTTCCCATGTCCCACACCACCCTGCCAGCTCAGCTGCTCGCTGCTGCCTGGGATTTCCTTACAGCTCCTGCAGCAGGTATAGCAGCCAGGTCAGTGGTCTGAGTGTTTTGGCTGATGGCAGATTCAGCAGCACAGACATTTTCCTTGCACAGGCAGAGAAGAAAACCCAGAAGTGTTGCTCTGCTTGTTTACCAGGGCTGTGGGAGCTGGGGCATCTCCCTGTTCTCTGCTGTTCCACATAACCACCTGTTCTGACAGATGAGCTCCAGCTCGTTCTAATGCCTGCTGATGACCTGAGATGCACTTTTTTCCCATCCCCTAAATGCTCATTCATCAAAAATGGAAATTGTTCTAATTGGTGCCAGTTGCAGCAGGCCAGGCAGCGTTTAAGAAAAGGGCTGCTTTGATATTTTTGAGTTGTGGGATGCTTCACTTAACACAGCTTAAGCTCAGACATTTCAGGTGGATTTACAGCAAATCACTACGCAAAAATAAAGGTTTAAATAGTTCATTTTGATGCGTTTATAGAGATGAGGTTTTTCTGAGTGTTCAAGGATTTGAATATTAAATGCCCATTTGGAAATGAAGTCCTTTGCAAACCCTTGGAAATTTTTGTAGGGAAAAAAAGCCATCTCCCACTCAACCCTGGTAGCAACAGGCAGGACTTTCAAAATGCCCATTGGAGAAATGGCTGCCCACTGCTCAGAGATGGGGAAACAGCACTTTGTTCATCAATATTTGCAAAAAGCTCTGGTATCCCTAGATTCAGGCAGTTCTGGATGGGTCATGGGTAATTATTTGTACAAAAAGAACCACAGGGACAATGTTGTTTAGCCCTGAAGTCACTGAAAGATGTCAGCAAATTTGGCTGCTGTGGCGGTGCAGAATGAGTGAGAAAGCCAATTACACAGCCTGGATTCTCCATGAGCGCTTCCAGCACTCCCATTTAGCTTTCATTTGTTCTGCAGGAAGCCCAGTGGTAAATCAGAAGCAGGCAGCCTTCAAACACACCTTCAGCCAGCCAGCCAACAGAAAGCTCAGAGCTTCATTTGCATGGATGCTAACCACGACGTAATTTCTGATGTGCAATCCTTTTCTCCATGCTGTACTTCTCAAAGGGCCTTGCTTTAGTAGGATTAGTGTACAGGAGAGGTACTTCATAGCAAAAACCCCATCTGCATAAACCGGCATTGCCTCGAACACAAGAAACAACCCCCTGTGCCAGTGCTCTGCCCAGCCCTTATTCCTGCAACCAGCTCTCGCTCCGCAGGGCCCAGAGGGATTCCCATCTGTCCCAGCAGAAACTTGAGAAAAAAAGGAAGAAGCAGGTCAAGGTCTGGCCATCCTTCAGCTGCACGGCCCATTCATCATCACTCCCTGCCTGGCTCAGCGTTCCTGCGCTCTATCTGATCGTCTTTCATGCTGCAGGAAATAAAGCAGCTTCCAGAACAAGAAAACGGTGATGGGAGCAGTTATCTGGATGGTGAACGCTGCATCCATCCATCACAAAGATGGGAACAGCTCTGACACCATGTCACAGGGCTGCTGGCTTCTGGAAGCTGCTCAGCACAGCTGTGGCACCGAGCACTGCGTACTCTCAGGGTTTGCATATGCTCTCTGTGCTCTGTCTGATCACTGATTTCTCTGTAATGCAGGAACACAGTCCTCAAACTTGCATCCTCTATTTTGCTGAGGGATTTTGAAAGCGTTTGCAAGTGCTACAAATTGTCATGACCTTCTGTGGAGCCAATACAGATTACAAGACAGGCTTCCAAAGCACTCACTGCATGCAACCTGTGTGATCCCTCTCCAACCTGCATTTCTTCCAATTGATAGCAAAGTTCTTATCCCGATGCTCAGGACTGCCCCTGAAATGCACAGTTTGCTCAGTGTCAATGAAACAGCTCCCATGGAGTGGCAGATTGACTGGAAAATGGTCCAGGTTCAGAGAAACAACAGCCCTGAGCACTGCTGCAACAGAATAATTCATCTCAGAGACATTTTTCCTTGTCAGAGTAAATGTATTTATGTATGTGACATGAAGGGATAGCTCACTGTGCGGAGAAGCCGATCACAGCAGACCTGTGTCACCAAGGACGAGTTTTCCTGTGAAATTTCTGGTGTCTAACGAATCACTGAGTCATTAAGGTTGAAAAAGATTCAAAGATCATCAAGTCCAACCATCTGTGTCCCTGCCACTAGCCACATCCCTAACTACCACACCTACCTGTTCCTTTAACACCTCTGGGGACAGTGACCCCACCACCCTGGGCAGCCTGTACCAATGCATTTCCACTCTTTCCGAGAAGTTCTTCCTAACATCCAGCCTGAAAGCAGAGCTTCTGCTGGTTTTCTCCTAGTAAAGCCATTGCTAGTTTCTCATTCCCCTGCTTGTCTTCGTGTAACAGGAAAATCTTTCCATCTCCAGACATCCAGCCTCCCTGACATACATTACAAGGGAGAATACTATTGTCAGTGGTTTCCAAAACTCTTAACAAAAGAAGAGTGCTTTCCATTTGAAAGCCTTTAGTGCTGCCATGCTCCTTGCAGCTGCTCATCACTCAAAGAGGTGGGGAGAAAAAAACCAACACAGCAACAAACAGGTGATGGTAGCAGATCAATTTGCCTGCGTTGAAGACATGGGATACAGAACTTTTGTATTTTGCTTTCTTTTTCAATCTAAGACCCAAGATTTGGCTAAGACACAGAAAAAGCTTGGTGGGAAACCAAACAAAAAGGGCTTGTGTCCAACAGGGCAGTTGAGGGCTGCCCAATACTTCGGGCAAGGATCCAGATAGATTTCCAGCAAAGAAGCAAAAATCAGTCAACACAACACAAATTTTGCAGCACCAAATTCCCCAATTGGCAGCAATTCCCACGCTCACACAACGTTCCTTCTCATTGCTTTTCCCATTCTTTCTTCTACTCCCATCTCCGCAGAGGAAGAAGAGTGCCCAGGGAACTCTCACTTGAAGCTGAGAGTTCAGGAGAGAAAATTAGAATCCTAGAATGATAGAATAATGGATCATAAAGGATGGAAAAGACCGCTAAGATCACTGAGTTCAACCTCAGCCCTCCTCCACCATGCCCACTGCCCACATCCCTCAGTGCCACATCTCCATGGTTTTTGAACACCTCCAGGGACAGTGACCCCACACCTTCCTGGGCAGGCTTTGCAGAAGAGGCGTTCTGCATGTCCTGATGGGCACAGGGGCGGCTCAGCCCTGCGCAAACACCGTAGGAGCTCATGTACCAGTGTCCTACCCCAACAGAGGTAAAAATAATGAATGCAGACAGCCTCTAATGGATATTTCCTGAAATTGCTGGAACTCACAGAAAGCTGGTGAGCATTTAGACAATGGGAATTCCTCGGAAATTGACTCTTCATTCTTACACATCATTAGCTTCTGCAGATTTCGGTGGGGTGGGAATATGGGGTAAAGGACGGGGATGTGGGGTATGGGGTGGGGGTCCGGGGGGGATATGGGGTGTGGGAAGGATGTATAAGGTGGGAATATGAGGTCTGGGGGGAATGTGGGGGAGGGGTGTGGGGTTTGGGGGGGGTTATGGGGTATGGGGGGGGTGTAGGGTGGGAGTGTGGTGTATGGGGGAATATGAGGGGGAAAGGAAGGGGGGGTATGGGGTGGGGATGAGGTTCTTCAGTCCCAGCCATTCCTAGGGCACTGCTGGAGCTGGTGTGGCAGTGCCAGCACGGCGCTCAGCTCTCTGTGCAGCAGGTACCCGTGGGGCATGTGCGCAGCTGCCTGGAGGATCAAAGCCCAAGTGAGGAGCTCTGTGTTGCTGAGGCAGCCCTACCAGCCAATGCTCACCACATGTGTGAACCAAAATGCTTATGACAATAACCTATTGACTGTAACTTGCTTCTCCAAACTTTGAATGCTTCTCTGTTGATTCATTCTGTTCTTGTAGCCTGCCCTCACAGCCTGAGCTCAAAGCCTCTCCTCAGGCTGCATTTTCTTTCAACAAAATCCCACCTACCTCGTTTCATTGTGTTCCTCCCTCCTGCTTTCTCCTGCTTTACAAGTGTCCATTCTTTTTGGGATTAAGGGATTCAGTGGGACATGCTTGCTCAAGATGCAAACCAGGAATCATGAGAATTGCAGCTCTTCTCCTCTGTAACATTAAATTTCATCCTAAAACTTAGACGTGCTGCCTATAACTTTTTTTTTTTTTTTTTTGGCAGGCAGAAATGCTATCCTGAGGCTCTACCCAGTTTTCTGTGGTTCATGTCTAAGAAAAAACTCACCTGTTGGCCAACAGCTTCAAGAGAGACAAATTACTTCCCTGCACAATGCCACTTCCAGATGGAAGACTGGAAGTACCAACGCTGTGTGCACATTACCAAGCTACAGAAGGGCTGAGCATGTCTGCCCAACTTGACTGGTTTCTGCTTTTAGCACTAAGAGGCCACTCAAAAGGGAATAATCAGTGACACTGATGCCAACAGAAGGCATGAAGAGGTAGCACTGCCCTTCCAAAATATGTGACTTTGTGAGGGTTGTGCCTGGTGTTACAGACTCCTGGGACTGAGTTGTCCAACACCTGCAGTGACATTAAGGCTTGATGGGTTGTCTCTAAGCTTCTCCTCCACTGAGCATCATCACCTTCCAGTGGCACTTTAAGGCCTAAACACAGCCCTGCTCTTGTCAACCACGACATCTCATCCCACCACTGAGATGCTGGAGAAGTTCAGAGCTCATGGATTTGTATCTCTCTTCGCTGTTGGGTATCTACAACAGTCAAGTATCAACAACTAATTAAAAAAAATAAATCTGGGCCCAACATTCAGATGCTGTAAATTAGTACAAACGGAGCAACATCACACACATTTTATCACCCGGGGATCTTTGCAGATAACTTTAATTAGGAGGGTGGGATTTCATTAGCAGAAGTGAAAGGAATTTACCTTTAAGACTTTCTAGCTTCCAAATCCATCAATATCCTCATGCATACATTGATTTTTAGATAGAAATAAAGAGGACCAAACTTCTCCAATCGGACATCTGATAGATGTTATTTTTCTATTAAATAATGATATCCTTTAGGGAAGGACCCACAGTACAACATTGCCACGTCCAGATCCTTTGGGCTGCAGGGGCAGAGTGAAGATTCAATTAGGGCACCCCTGCAGGTCTGGGAATACTTAACTGCTGATCTGCCACAGACCCCACTAATTGTCTTGTTCATGCTGAAAAATGCATCTCTCCTGCTCATTAACACAACAACTGCATCTTTCAGATCCCTAAGGGAAAATGTGCAAGGAGCAAGAGCATCCAAACCAATTGCATTCACCCTGGAGCATCCGAGTTGGGCAGCTTCTCCAAGTGCCTGGTCAAAGCCCACTGAAGGAAATGAGGGCTTTCCTGGAGACTTCAAGAGTTTCCAGAGTCCCACATTAGCCTGGTTTGGCATGAAAGGACCAAACAGAGCCCAGGATGCCTACATACACCTGAGGACCTGAAATGCAGCCTGTATGCTTTGGAAGCACAAAGTAACAAAGCTAAACCAACATTACTCCTGCTGAGCAGCAGCCAACAAAGTGATCTGCTAAGGAAAGGCAAAGAGAACGACGATCTTTCAGGAGTAAAAGCTCTGGCCTATTGCAGAGGGCAGCTAAAAAAAACCCACAAGACTATGTATATATGAACATACAGGCTCACATGTAGGGCCGAAAAAACTAGGTCTGATACATTTCAGGAGCAAGCATATTGTGCTTATTATCTCTTCTGCTCCCAGTCTTTTACGTGAGGAGGAAAAAGAAAACAAAAAAAATACTAAAACACATTCCATTCCATTAAGAACCTTTGTTTCTTAAGCACATTTTTCTATCAAAAGACTTCCATGCACTTTACCAGTGTGTGAATCAGACAGACAACTCTCAGATGACTGCAGTAGCTTCCCTAGCACATCCAATCGGTGGTGCTTCCACTTCCAAACCCCACGCCTGACTCTGACATTGACAGCTGTCTTCCATGGGGAGGACTGGAAGGCAAACTCATTCCTTCATTAAAATTCAGGGATTGATCCTCTTTGGGGGAAGGTGGAGGGAGTTGTTCACATCACCATCTCCACTGCCCAGATACCCTCCTTAGCAAAAAGGTGCACGGGATGGGTTTAAAATATATTGCTTTTCCACCCTCTCACAATGCATGGAAAACCAGCGTGCACGTGGAACCTTTCTCTTTATGGCTCTAAACCTCAGGGATCTGCACTTTCTACTTTGGTGAGCTTGCTGAAAACCCAAAGTCCACCTTTAGCCAAAATCTTGAAAGCCCCCAAGCGCATTGATTTGCATTACTGGCCTTCCAGATTTGCATAAAAACCACTTTACAAGACAGCTCAGAAAGCACCAAACACGAGAAGAGGGCCTTCCTCTCTCCTCTCTTTGCAGCCCAGCCCTGCAAGCCCCAGTTTGTCCTCCTGCCTGGCAATGGGACTCAGCAGCCGTCACATCCCATTTCTGAAAGCATCGCTTATTGCTGCCACCGTGGATTGAAACACGGAGGGAGAAGGAGGAAATTCAAGAGAGGCCAGAAAGTAGAGAATAATTCAGAACATTACGGAGATGAAAAAAATATAATCCAATTGGTTTAAACCCAGATGAACTGCAAAAGGGAAACATTAAGCGACGAAGCAGCAAGGAAGAGGGAGATGGGAGGAGGGGAAGGTGGGATGTGCTCAATGTTGGAGGGGATTTAATGGGGTGAGAAGGCAGGAGAAACATATCCCTGCACTGGGCCCTTTAAGAACTGGTGCAGTCGAAATGGAAGAATTAAGAGCGCAGCAGCTGAGGGCTGGAATAAGATTGATTTAAGACTAGATACAATTTAAAGGCAAGGCAGAGGTGGAAGCAGGGGCTGGAATGAAATCAATTTGCACCAAGATGCGATTTAAACTGATGAACTCGGGATGTGAGAACTGAAGCTGGGGGAGGGAAAGGAGGGTGGGGAGGCAGTGGGGGGGTGTGGGGGCTGGTCCTGGAAACTGAAAACACAGATCAGTGCAGCCTGGAAGGGCTGCCTGCCTCCATGGCCTGAATGACCGTTAGTCGAACCTTGTCCTTCTGTATCTAAGCCCCCAGGGCCCAGTGATACTGGTGATGTTTATTCTATGCCAAAGTTTCGCCACACCAAGGGAAGTGCCAGAAAGGACCAGACTCAACCAAAATTTAGTGCTTTCCAGGCACACTGTGTAAAACCCAGTAGTTCAACAGAAGGGTCAGTGATGCTTCACAGGTTGTTGAGGTGCATGTCCTGTGGGTACAGGGCTGCACTCCTGCTTCAAGGCTGACAGATGCTTTGGAGGAGATGTGGGGCACCCAGACCTGCCTGCACCAGCAAGTCCATCCCCAGAGGTGAGGTCTCTGAACTCCCTGGAATGCAGATGGGCACAAAGCCTTCACACAAGGGGCAGTTATCTCAGCAAGCCTCAAGAAGAAAGGGCAACATCCAGGATCCCTAAGGGTCTTTGCACTATTTGAATTGAAACATGTTCAGAAATGGCAGCGGATTTGTGAGGGAACACGGGTTTCAGCAGGATTAAGGTCATGGTTACTCTGTGTTAAATGGCACGGCTTGAAAATTTGATTTGGCCTCAAACACCAAGTCAAGAAAGTGCATTGAAATCTGTGCTGGTGCAGAGGTGTGGAAGGAGTCTGACTGGACACAGGCACCGGGTGCAGGGCAGCAGAAGGTGCCCTGGAATGGGGTGGCTGTGCATCCAGCAAATGTGGCAAGGAGAGACCCCGAGGACCTCATTCTGCGCTTCCCCTCAGTGGAAACAAGAGCAAAAAGAACTGATCCTTGTCCTGCTTGCACAGGTGAGCATCAGGAGCAGCCTCACCTTCAGGTCAGTGAAGAACAAGACTTAGAAAATACACTGTGCCACTGCCTTTACCAGAGTCTGTGCCAATTGGTTCTTTCTCCTCCTGCTCTCATTTAAGAGAGGTAAGGAGGGACACGTGCTTCCATCCTCATCCCCCCACCAGCGTTTTTCACTTTCATTTATTTATTTAAAAAGCACTGAAAACATTTCCTTTCTAATCACCCTTTTATTGGTGGTTTGCTTTGCTTTTCTTTTCTTTTTTTTTTTCTTTGGCTCCAGGGTGGCAAAAGGGGAGCCGTGCATGACAGAATGATTGGGGCACCTTAGAAGGTCCCTTCAGTAGTGCAGGAAGCAGCGTGGGTGTGCAATGTAGAGGAGATGCCCTATAAATAAAGCCGGGGATCGCCTGGAGGAAGAACAGGGAACAACAAAGGCTGCCCAGAACAAAGCGGCTGCGGAACACAACGTGCTAAACCTGAAAATCAGCAGAGAATGGACTGGATGTGAAAAGAAAATACAGATGAGGAAAGCCTAATACCCTAGGGAGGGGAGATGTTTACACGGCAAAGTCTTTTATGGAAACAGAAAAAAATATTTTAAATGAAGGCAGGAGTAATTAGTGGTCCAACGAAATGCTCGCTGGGCAGTCTGGATTTAGTTCAGGAAGAACAGAGGATGTTGGATGTTATTCTTGTCAAGATAGAAATTTATTTCCTTTATGTGCATTTCAACAAGGAATGCTGAGTCTAAATGGATGGGCTGGTGGCAGTGAGGGGGACACAACGGCCAGGGCATGCACACTCACACAAGCACTGGATGTTATAAACATCATCCCCCAGCTTACTGGAAGTTTGTAGGCCTTTGTAATAATTGTAGAGTCATAAAGGCTGGAAAAGACCTCCAAAATTAACCCATCAACCCACAGACACCATGCCACTGACCATGTCCCTCAGTGCCAGCTCTCTACAGCTCCTGAACTCCAGTGACGGTGACACCCCGCCTCCCTGGGCAGCTGTGCCAGCACATCACCGCTCCTCCTGAGAAGAAATTCTTCCTAATATCCAACCTGGAAGAGACATTATTTCTTACCTCTATGTTATTCCTTGTGATTTGGGTCTGGTGAACAGCTGGATAGTTTTGGGGTGGTGTGGAGGAACTGTCTCACTGCTGATACGTCCATGGGTTGGAGACACAGCAAGGCAGCCAGGATGCTCAGGGTGAAGCTCCAGCTGGACTTGGGAGCTAGCACATGAGGAAGAGATAGGCCTATCTCATCTCATACAGGAAAACCCAGGTAACAATGGGCCAGGCCAACTGCAAGGTCCCAGATGGTAAGCTAAGTAAGAAAAATCAAGGAGGAGAAGATCTGAGTGACACAGAAGAGCTACAAGCATAACGTCAGATTTCCCACATCACAGTGAGATTTAAGGGATTCCTTGAGATGCCTCAATACCTAATACTGATACCTAAGGTTGTTTTCTGAGTCAACCGAAAGCCAGCTATTACCACTTCCTCTGCTGATGAACAAGAACAAAGTGGGTACATCCTGTCTGTTTGTGAGAATCAAATTGGTTCTAGTGGAGATTTGGATAGAAGTGAGACAGCATGAGTGCCATTTCATAGAATCATAGAATTATTAAGGTTGGAAAAGACCACTAAGATCATCTAGTCCAACCATCAGCACATCTCCACTATTATTCCCCTGGCTTTGCAGTGCCTTGGCTGAGAAAAAGAGCCCCTCACTACCCACACCTCACCTCTCAGGTGTTTAAGGAGGAGGAAGGGTTCCTTAGGGAAGACAAGAAGACAGGCATTTTGGTGGGCTGCTGACGCTGGCCTCTCTTACCCCACTGCTGCACAGCACTGGGTGAAGGATCCCTATAACGCTTCTCCTGGGCTCACTTCCCATCAGCTGCCAGAGGAAAGAGCATAAACTTATTTTAAGAAGATTCAGTGCCCCAGCCTCCTACAGGAAGGCATTTCAGGTCCCAGCAAGCAGAGGGGCAATGAAAGGATGACAGCATCCTCCAGAGAACTCAGCAACCATGCCTGAAACACGCTCACAGGAGCGTGGGTGTGTGGGCACATGTGCACAAATACCCCGTTTGCCATATCCCAGCTCCAGTAAATCTATCACCAACCCACGAAGTCACCGCGCCACTGAGTCTCAGAGTCTAGACTAAACAAAAAACCATGGAGGAGCTCAGCCCCACACAGTTCCCAGAGGATTAGCTGGCTCTGCAGCAGGCAGGCTGGAGCTAAGGCAGATCTACGGAGTGCAGTGCAAACAGCTGGGGTCAGCCAGCACCATGCAGTGTGCCACACAGCTCCCAGCCCACGTGGTCGGAGCACATTCCTTGGGTCAAGGCTTGCTTTGCAGGTGGTGCCATTAACACCCATCCCTACATGGGACTGTGGATTCTCATCCTGTTGCCCATGCTGGGAAGGGAAGGGAAGGGAAGGGAAGGGAAGGGAAGGGATCACCCTACTGGGTAGGAAATGAGGTTCAGCTCTCTAGCAAGAGAGACTAACAAGCTGGTACCCCTGGAGCTAAGCAACCCTAGTACCATTGGAAAGGGAGCAAGTTCCAGTGCTGGGTTGCCCCTGGCCATCTCTGGGTCTCAGGGGAGCACCTGGTGGATTTGGGTCCTTGCCATTAATCATATCTGGAGTTGCCGTATTTCCTCTTTTCAGGACTTCCCTCAAACATCAACTCATCTCTCTGTGCCTTTTAAACTCACCCTAAAATCATCACTCTTTGGGAGATCAATGACAAATCATAGGTCTGTGTCTAAAGAAACCACTTCTGCCTTCCCAGAAATCCAACACAGCTGCTTACAAATTCCCATCCCTGTTTGAGCATCAGCACTGAGCAGAGGAGTCTCTCTCCCCGGTGTCCCTTTGCTGAGCTTGTGAATGCAATGCAGTTTTCTTGTCCTTTGCCATTAGCTTGATTTTGAACAGGCCGAGAATGAAAGAAAACCAGACGTTTCCAGTACTTTTAAGCCCCATTTAAGTCTGATTAAAGAAGTCTTAAAAAAAAAAAAAAAAAGAGAGAGAGAGAGAGAAAAAAAGGAGGGGGAAAGCAATAACTTTTTAAAACTTGTCCTGAATGCAAAGGAAAATGGAGTCCACTGTATGAGTAATTCAGGATTAATTGTAGACTTACGTTAATCACGCACTGCTGGTTGGGGGAAAGAACAAGCACTCTTGAAAGAAAACCCCAGTAAAATATTACTTAGCTGATGTGTGTAGTCTCACTGGCCCTTAAGGGAATGCGTGTGGCAGAAATGGCCAATTTATAGCTCATAGTTTGTCCATAAATACGTAGTCCAGAGCTACCTCCCTCTGTAGATACGAGGAAAGGGGGATGTTTGTCTGCAGGATATTATGGCTAACCTCAGACTGTGCTTCAGCAAAGCACAGCGTGTAATTAATGCAAAGTCACTGAGATTGAGATGAGGCTTCAGATCACGTGCGGTTTCCCTCTTGCCCTGCAAATGCTTGTTTGCCTCTGTGATATGTGAATTCAAGCTTAATATTTTTTTTTAAAGGAAAATGATTTCAAGATGTCTTAAAGTCCCGTTTCCACCAGCGCGATGATGGGGCAGCTGCACCCCCACCCTCCAGGTCCCAGCTCTGAGGGAATGCACCGAGTTTTGGCCTCCCTTGTCAGCCCTCTCACAGTTGCCCTGGGCAGAAAGGTGAAGTCTGGGAGGATAAAGGGCAGCAGCCAAGCACAGCAAAACCCACATGTATTCCCAACTGCTGTCAATGGGTCTGCAGTCCCGTACTGAGGACTTTTGCTCCTGGAAAGCACCATGCATCCATCCTGGCATGGCTCACTGCCTCCTGTCCGCAACTCTTCCCTCCTAACACTGGGATGACATCTAAAGCACTGATCCCAAAGCAATCCCATGTCAGCAGCAGTGCATTTTAGTGGAGCAGTGTGACAGCCAGAGCAGCCTGGGGACAGCCAGCAGGCACAGGACACACATGGTGGGCAGAGGATCCCATCAGACTGCAAATGAAAATTCCAGTGCAACTGACCCGTTTCTTTTCAGCCCCAATGTATCTTGACAAATTTGAGCATACTGAAAATACCTCACAGCATGGCATGGACTTCAAACGCACCCATTGGCTCCCTTGGGAATGATTTAAATACCTGCTAGAGTGCTGCCATGTGGCATGGCGGGGTGTAACTGTGTGTAATGAGATGAAATTGGGCAAAGGAAAATTAAAGCCAAGTAACAGGAATAAATTCCTTGGGAATGAGGTCTCCCATCCCCACTGCAGAGCCAGGCAGGGGTGGCTGAGCTGCAGTGGGTGGTGTTGGGGTGCTGCTTTCTGCCCACACGCAATGGTTCCCACCTCTAAGCCGGAGATCTGGAGGGCACAGCTATTTGTCTTGAAGCAGAGCATCCCACAGAGCATCCCACGGCTAACAGGGAGGGCTGGGGGTACTGGGCAGAAGCAGCGGTCTGTCTGAATGGAGGAAGATGGAGAGAAAACAAAAGGATAAAGAGAAAACCCCAAATGATAGCAAACAAGTGACAGGCCTTCGTCCTTCTCTGCTGGTATTTTAGGAGCATCTGACTGAGGAGACACCCACACCACGCAGACCAGGTCTCCATCCACACGCATACCTTTGAGTTCAAACCTTCAGCAACCAACAGCACGGTTCAGATCCCAGATCAAAAGTTGTAAAAGCAACGTGCTGCACTCAGCCATGCATGTACACACACCATATGTGGGACACTTAAGGCCCTGTCATATAAGCCACAGGCTTCTCCTGCACCCACCCCAGCCATGGCTCCACAGCTCCTTTGCTTCGCCTTTAACCCCAAATGAAGAAAAATTTCCTCCTGGTGAGTCAGGGAATCTGATGCAGCAGTTTCCTCCTTCCCAGCTTTTCCTGCCAAAGCTCATTTGTGCTCCATGAGGTGTACAAGGGAACAGCCCACACCTGATTTTCATCGGGAGTTGACTCCTGGAGTCCATTTCAACAAATATGGACAGTTTTAGAGGGGGTTTACATCCTGCCAAGGTGACTGGGGGGTGTCCATGGTTGCATCTCATCCAGCACTGCTGAGGAAACATACACAACCTGTGCAGGGATGTTTTGCAGCAGAGACCTTGCCTCCATGCCTGGATGGTGCTGGGTGCTTTCAGCACCTGTTCAGCCCCTCTCAAAGCCCAGCCATGTATTTCAGTGCATGTTCCAGTTGTGCTACAGAAAACCTTTGTAAGGCACTGGCCAGCTGCCTAGAAAATGACTGCATGAGAACACTCTGTTTTCTGGCCATGGAATAATCGGTTACCTGGCTATCTTCGGCTGCTCCACTGCATGTCATTGAAGAACAATTCCTTCATTCATTCACAGCAAACTCCATTAACCACGTATGTGAGCCAAAAGGGTTCTGTGTCTTCAAGATGCCCCATGAGTCTCTCCCTGACACTAGCTAATTATCTCCTCATTAACAACAACATTAGCATTCCATTTGATATATACAAGTTAATTTGTTAATTGCACTTTAATTACAAAGTTATTAAGAGCTCAGAGGCATTCAACAGAAGATTGCAATTAACACAAGCTGCAAAATTGCTCCCAGCAATTTGGAGATGTTATCGGAAACTGATTCTCTGCGTTCAAGTGAAGATGGAAAAGATGGAAGATTTATGGGCTGACATCACAAATTCCCTTTGCTCCCTCTGAAGATGTTCTTGTTTGCACTCTGGGGAGCAGCAGGAGCTGCCAAGTTCAGACACTGCTCATGGGACTGATGGCTCTGGCTCCTGGTGCCAAAAACTCCATCCCTTGCCACGCAGCCAGCAGAGGATGGAGGGAGGAAGTGACAAAAGAGGCATGCATGGAACTCAAGAAGTTTCATGAAACATTTGGCATCTTGCAGGTCAGGTCTGCGCATAGACACAAACCTGTAGGTGCCTTCTGCTGTTGTGGAGAGGTCATACTCCTATCCAGTGTTGAGTTGTGCCTGCACACTGCATTATCACTGTGCTGCTGAGGGTGCTGAGCACCTCCCAACCATCAGCTCAGCATAGCAGCTCATGTTGCCCCTGCAGTGCTGGGCAAGCCTTAGTTTTGGTTTGGATATTTATGTCCCTGGGTGGACATCCCAGTGACGAGGCTGCACTTGGCTGTGCTCCTGCCCATCCCCATTCACACCAGCATCTCCCAGCTCCCCTCCAACTCAAAAAGTTTTAATTGACTGAGGCAGAAATGTCAGATTTTTGGAACCCTAATGATTTAAAATAAAATAGCCTGGTGTAACCAGAGATTGTGCACCGGATTACGGCTGAGGCTCTGCTCCTTTCTAGCATGCTGGGTTTCACAACCAACACCCCAATCTGCTCCACGCCTCCTGGAGAAAACCAGGCAGCAGAGGCTCTCCTGGGCTCAGCCAGATTTCCTGTTCCCTTTTTCTTTCTTTCCACTTATCTGAAGCCCCTTACTGCAGCTTCATTCCCCAGACTATAGCTGTCCGATCTGCTGGCAAAAAAGCACTGCTGAATATGGCCATCATCCACCCAGCCAGGTGGAGCAGAGCCCTGCCACTCCTGCATAGATGGGGATGGAAAAAGGCAGGACACTGACCAGAGTGTGTTCCAAAGGCAGAATTGAATGGCAAACGCAGAGGATTTACAGATGGATATAAGATAAAATTCCACTCTTCCACTCGCCTTACTAATGGTGATTTTCTTAAATGCTTTCAGCCCGTACCTTATGAAAGGCTGTGAGTTATGAAATGCCAGTGGCACTTTATTAAAATGGCCCTGAAGAAGTTTTCTAACGTCTTTGAAAAAAAGAACTTATAGGGAATAATCACCAGCCAAAGGATTAGGGCATCCCAAAGAATGGGGGAAAGAAGAGAATTACATCCCTCCTTGAGAATTCCATAAAATAGTTCAGAAACCATGCAGATACAGAAAGGAATTTATTCCCTATAAATTATATATACGTGGGCTCATTTCTATCGGTCTGCACTGTGCACATTTCAGCTGGCTTCTGTTCCTTTCATCCCAATGTGTTTTTATTGCACTGTTACCTATGGGAATCCATCCCACTTCTGAAATATGACACACATCTCTGGAAGTACTGAATTTTCCCTATTACCCTGGACCTGAGCTTTGCCCAAGGAGGCTGTGGATGCCCCATCCCTGCAGGCATTCAAGGCCAGGCTGGATGTGGCTCTGGGCAGCCTGGTCTGCGGTTGGCGACCTGCACATAGCAGGGGGTTGAAAACACATGATCATTGTGGTCCTTTTCAACCCAGGCCATTCTATGTTTCTATGATTCTATGACTCTGTGACTCCCTGTTGCCTTCAGTGCTCCTCACCCAGGCTCCCTCTGCTTCACCAGCTCGTGGGGCCAGGTAAAAACCCCCCAAAATTAGCCCTGCAGCACTGAAAAAAAACCTTTCTTCCAGCTTGCCACTCAGCAAGAACAGGAATATAACAAGATGTAAGACAATAGACAACTCATAGTGAAACCCTGAACACGAGAAGGTCATCGTGTTACTCATAAAGCTGCGCTTCTTCCAGCTTTCTGATGCTGAGGAGCTGGTGGGCAAAGAGGAGGGAAAGTGGTTCCCAGAGGGGAGGGCATGGTTGCATTTGTTTTGCATTTTGCTGCGCTAAAGGAATTTCATTCCAGCTAGTTTGTAGCTATCAAAGGTAGAAATAATAATAATAATTACAATTTCTCCTACATTATCACTTTGAAAAAGAGCTAATTCCAGCAGAAAAGTGTCTTTGATATGCTAAGAAGTATTCTCGCACTCATCACATATTTCAGTCCATAGCAGGGGGAATATATTCACAAAACCAAGCTGTTTCAAAGGATCATCCAGATCTCCTTGGACAAACACTCAGTGATACTGATAAAAAAAAATGGGGGAAAATGCAAGCAAATACAGGCCTGCGTAATACCTGAACCTCTGCTTGGTGAAGATTCATGATCCTCGGGGTCCCTTCCAACCCACTCTATGACTCTATGATTGATTCTATAATTCTATGACTGGGGATACTCTGTATCCTTAAGAAAGAAAAGTCAAAAATGTGGGGGAGAAGGGGCACCTTGGGTTGAGAGGTCACCAAATTGTTGGGAGTGGGCTCCTAGGGAGGGGGAATTTGTATCTACACGGCTGGGGCTCCTCAGCCTGCTCCACACCTGGATGTCTGCAGGGACCCAAAGGTGTTGCTCCCACATCTTCCCTGGAATTCAGCAGTGGGCAAACAGAGCTGTCAGACACCAGGACTGTCTGCACTGTGCAGCTGGAAGCAATGGCTAGCATTGAATGGGACGGAGGCTCTGAAGTTAAAAGACAAATCAGCTCTCAACTTGAAGCTGGCTTAATTCACCTGTTTTCAGGAGAGATTGAACCACTTGAAACACAAGCTTGGCTGCTTGAGCCTAAGTGTCGTCTTCAGGGCAAAGGCATGGGATTGAGTAAGCCTGAGAGAGGTCAGCATTTCCAGTAACCACAACGTCAAAATCTGTGCCTGCTCCGCCAGCTGCAGCAAGCCAGAATCTTCAGGTCAAGGCATTCCTCCAGCAGACTCCTTTGACCCGATGGAAATACTCATCCCAGTCACATCCTATCAAAGCCCAAAGGCTTTCAGGACTTTGACAACTGAAAAATGAAATGTGTTGACCAACCAAAGGAAAAATGTCAGTGAGACATATTTATTTTGATGAAGTGGCTAATTGTCTTCTATTTGAATTGCCAGAGAACTGCCTGAAATGCATTCTGTTGGTTGGTAAAACCCAGGAATATTCAGCCTTCGGTGTTCAGTCAAAAGCCAAATAATTTTAGGTACAATTGATCAGTATTCTTCTCCCCAGAAATTGTCTACATCCCATCTACTTTCCATCTGCTTTCATATTATTTGCAAAGCACAGGAGCCTGTGTGGTGCAGACCCTTCCTGCACACTCTGGGGCACTCCAGTAGACAAGTTATGTACAGCAAGGCTCTGTTTGTAACAGCAGGTAAGAAAAAATGGACTATTTTCATATGAGCAGTACTGACATGCCACTGGACGTGGATTCCTGCTTTTGCAGGATGCTAAAATCTCCCTCTGCTGCTGCCTGGCTCCATTAAAATCCAATGACCAAGCAGCACATGAAACACCATCAGAATGCAAGAAATAGGGGCTAACTCTGCAAGCACACAGCTGCAGAGCTGACTGAGTGTTGGGAGACCCAAATGGAGCCCCCAGTTGCAAGCAGGGCAATGGGAGCAGACCCTGATGGGGATAACTGGGAGCTCAGCCCTGCTCCAGCACAGAGCTGTGCAGGAATGCGGTGGGGAGCCAAGGAATTGTCAGACTCGCTCCCACTGCAGGTCTGCCAGGAGGTCCATAAAAATGTCATTGTCTCTCAGCTGCTGGTGATTATATTCCCCTTTACTATGACTGCTGGTAATATGTATGTGTGTGTATATAAGGGGGAATATCATTCCTGCGCAGCGCTGGCCTCCCCCTGGCCTTTTTCAAACAATAATAGACTAAATATAAAGAGACAGAAGCAGTTACTGGGCTCTTTAAGCAGTGCCAAGGAAAATGAATAATTAAGAGCATATTACTTGCAATGAATTTATATTGATGCTTTTAAGTTAGGACCCACTCAGATCCTTTATAAAATACATCATTCCCCCTTCATCTTTCATACAGAGTTCATATTCCAACCTAATACTTTATAGCAGCTACTGTTCAGAACTGAGTTAAAAGAAAGGCAGGCTCTGGGTTTCCATTACACGCCAGAAAGGAGCTCGGTGTAAAGGAATGAGGCAGTTAATCTGTTTTGTCTGTATTATACCTGCCTGCAACTTTGCATCTCATCAGGCAGAAAAGATTACTTTGGCATCCGAAAGCTGCTGCAAGCTGCTGGCAGCACGGTGCTGAAGAGAGAAAGGATGGAAGCACCCATCAGCATTACACAGTGTGGGTGCTGGTGGCAAATGTGATGGTGCTGAGGAGCAGCTGGTCCCAGAGGAGGCTATAGGCTCATTTCACATCCCCACTTATTTATTTTTTTTAATTATTCTCTACTTTTTGAAATATTTTGCTATGAATTCTGCAGGTGCAAAATGTAGTGGCTTGTTTATTTATTTAAGGAGAACATCGCTCTCTTTTTCTGGTGCCCACTCACACTATTACTGACAGTCACCCTCCCAGGGACCCACCACAAGACCAAGGTTGCACAGGATGCTGATCCAGCAGCCTGGAAGATGCATTGATGGCCAGGGAACCCCGGGATATGCTGTCTAATGCAGCCTGCTGCCTTTGGGGTCTAAGTGCACTAAGTGTTTGGCCAGGTGGGGATTCAGCAGTCAGCTGCCCAGTGTGGGAAGCTCTGTGCTGTGAAACCATGACAGCAAAAGGCTCAGGATGCTCTGTTTGCTGGGCTTATTGAGGAAAAGGCTGAGAGATGACCTCCTGAGACAGCTGTGACATGAACAGACAACATTACAGCAAGCTTTGGTGGCTGCTAACCAAAGTTAAACAAAACTGTCTGGGAACAAGTGCAAACTCAGCTGTCTCTGTACATGTGTTCAGTCCTGCACCAGCAGGTTCACTCAAACACTCTGTGGGATCACGGGCCTGAATCATGCAACAGGTCGGAGTGGAGCAGCATCAGGTTCTGTTTTGGCCATTGGCTTTGCTAAGATAGTTCTTGCAGAGGACATCAGACAAGTCTTATTCCCAGCTTTAGAACCCAGCAGTCCTCCATTGGTGACCAAGAGTGCAAGACCAATGTTCAGGAGCCAGTGGCAACATAAAGGCACAGCATGCAGCTCTGCCCACTGGGCTCAGGTTGACCAGAGGTGTTTGCTCTGCACCTTTGGCTGCTCAGAAAGAAACCATCTCCCAGCTGGCTGCTTGCCTTCCTAAATATCTGCTGACCCAGGCCCCTGCAGTGTGGAGGAGACTGCAGCAAGTGCAAAACAGACAGAAAAGTCCTTTTTATGCAGTCAGCTGAGCAGCAGGTCCTTGCAATTGGTGCACTTCATACTCATTACAGACATCTAAGAGCCATTAACTACACATCGTTTGTGGTGTTTCTCTGGATAACTCCCCTGTGATGCTCTGAGATGTATCATCACAAGAGGAAGCCAGGAGAAGCGGTCAGTACAAACCCACTGCCTTTACCAAATCCAAGACAGCACCTTTCCACTGGATCCAAAGCCCTCCTAGAGCTTTCCTTCAGAAGCCAGAGCTAGCAGAGGGACCCTGCCCCCGAGACATGCACTTCTGAATGTGCGCTGCTTGAGCTGCTAGAACCAACAAAGGAAACCAATTACATCATCATTTCAGAAGAGCAATAAAACTCTTCCAAATTGCATTGCTTTTCATTCAAAGGAACATTTGCGGAGCATCATCTGCGGCCACCAGGAATCTCCCACTCACAGCTGCTTTCTGGCAGTGCTGCTGCAGCAGCCAGCAAAGCTTTGTGCTCAATGGGTCTGCACGTCCATCAAGTCTCATGAATCAAAAGTTTCTCATGAATCAGAGCTGAGCTAGGAAATGCACTGAGCCCCTAAATGTTTTGCCTAAAACACCTCCCTTTTGGAAGAGCTGTAGCTGAGGTTTCTTGCTTTCTGCTCTGTCCTTCCTTTCTGTTCAGCTTTGAGAAGTGGCTGAACCACAGTGACGCTCTGCAGGCTCACCCAGCTCAGCACTGTGTGCCATCACCCCAAGGAGGGGAACAGACAGGGATGCCCTGCTCATGTGGGAGAGCAGGACCTCAACTGGGTTCCATAGCACACCTTAGCTCCCCGCTGTGAGAGCTGACAACAGAAAAAGCTTCAGCCAAGTCCTCCTGCAGCCCAACCTGCATGGATGCTCTTTGTTCTTCAGGTTCCACAAACATCTGAGGCACCTCCTGTGCTCAGCAAGGTAGTGCAGGCTGCCTCAACCTCCTAGGAAAACAGTGCTTAGCGTGGAGAATTAACCCCAACAGCATCAAGATGGGGAGCTCCCAGATCTCCCCAGCACCAACAGCTCAACAGGAACCACGGGGAAACTGAAGCCATTGCTGCTGATGGAGTCCCACATCCATCACAAGAAAAGCATGAGTGCAAACACCACGCTGCCCTACTCCAACAGTTGCCCTTTTTTTTTCCACTCCCCTCCAAAACAAGCTTGTAATAAATAAGGTCTTAAGCTGCAATCACTCTTTGGAGAAAGGAATTTCCACCGGGTGAGTCTGACACACAGGAGCAGTCTTTGCAGCACTTGATGGCTCTGATCCCAGAGGCGTTAACCACACCATCAGTACCCAGGCAATTTTACATTGCTGTTTGAATATTCCTACAAGTGCCACTCCTGAGTTGATTTAGCACTGCGGCTGTGGCGTCTAATAGCTCTCCAGTGATTAATAACAGTCATTTGTTCAAAGCTAACAGCCCCAGTGTGACAGTAACAGATAAATTAGCAACATTAAAAATATGCTAAAGAAAACATTTATGTACTGGATCAGTGCAGTGTGTGATAGTAATACACATCAGTTGTGCCAATAACTAGCTATTAATGATGAGTGCTATATGGTTAAGCAATTTTTGGCCTGTTCTCTTGTAATTGTTCTGACATGGCTCATATTTAATTTGATGAGATGGGCCAGTTCTTATGGACATTAATGCTGGTTTTTACGTGCTCAGACAAATATTCAGACAGATGGTGGGAGGACCAAGAAGAAGGTATGGCATTGTGTCCCCATCAGTTCCATTTGTCACAGGGGAGCCAACCTGCCAAGTAATATTTGGGCATCAATTACAAGGCTGTTTACCAAATTACATCCCTAGCATTAAACACCATGAAGAACATTTTAATAATGCAAATTAAAATGCTTCCGTTCAGCACAGCCCGAGATGCTGTGCTTGCTTATCAGAACTCATTGCACCATGCTTGCATCACCAGGGACAGACCAGCAGCCAGGACCATGCCTGGGGCCCCAGTCCAGCCCAGAGAAAAGTTATTTTGTCTGTGTTTCAATGGAAGCCTGGTCACATCCTCAGGGCAGCAGAAGAGCAATGTGCATCTTCTGGAGCCTGGGGGATGCATTGCCACAGCCACCTGCAAAGAAACAGTCAACCCAGCTGGGTGAATCCTTGCTTTGTGCTCTCATCATCTGCTCATGGAGCACAGCAGATGCTAGAGGAAGACATTGGACTACCACGATTTGTTCAGCTCTTTAGGCAAGAAGCTGTTCTCCTACCAAAGTTACTCATTGCAGGACCATGCCTCTGCAGCACTCTGCACATTTATGGGGATGGATTGGCTTTCATGAGTTTCCACCGCTGACATCCGGATGTGTGCCGTGGGGCAGCACAATCTGCAGTTCTCCCTGTGCATGTAATTCACAGCGTGCAGTAGATGCTGCCACTTGCTTGGTTTTGATGCAAACAGGGTTATGATAAGAAACAATATTCCAGAGCAAACCCTACAAGGCAGGCATTAAACCCGAAACTTGGGACTAAGCAGCAGAAAACCTCACCAACAGGCCAAACCCATCCCCAGAGGTGCACATGCAACCATCAGCCATGTGAGTAACAACTGCAATCTGTAGTTGTTTTGTGCTCTTCATCCTCCAAAGGTCCATTGCGACTGAGACAGTCGAGTAATATTTCTCTCTTCTGTCACAACACTGTGGGCCACTATGATCAGGCATGTCTAATTTCCTCCAAACACTGACACAGCTTCAAAATTCTGTTTGTTTCAACCCTCCCATTTCCCTCCATGGGCCTCTGGTGGCTTTTGCATGGCAGGGGACTCAGGCTGGTGCACAGCCCCATCCATGTCACTGCTGGCTGAGCAGAGCTGCCTGCTTCCCACCACCAGAGAGATGAGGGACAGCCACCTTCTTCCCAGCAGGATCTCCAGGCCTGACAGTTCCTTGGCTCCAGTACATGGGAAAACAAGCATTTCCTCTTGCTCCACAGTTTCAAAGTCACGGCTCCCAGTCTCATCCACCACCAGAGGAAGTGAAGGGTATCAAGACAATTGAATGAACTGATGAGCAGAAAGACAAAGACCTTCACCTATCGCTTGCTGTTATTGATGGCAAAGCACTTCCTAACCCAAACCCCATTACTCTCACCTGCAGCCCTCTTCCTCCCGCCTGCTATCAATAACAGCTCCTCTTTTCAGCTTTGCCCTGCATAACATCTCAGTGCTGTTATCTACAGATGGGACAGCTTGTCAGTGCCCATTCCAAGGCTACCTGTGCACAGACAGGAAGACATCTCCCAAAACTCACTCCTGAATTACACAGTAGAAAATGCATGCCATGAACCCCAGCTTACGGCCCTGGAACAGCAGAGGAATATCAATGAGTCACCTCAGGGGGAATGATTGCATCTGGTTTATAACCTCTCTCCATACGAGCAAGAGAATCAAATTTGCAAAGATCTGAGGCAAAAAAAAAAAAAAAAAAAAGCAAGGAAGTGCATTTACCTAAGGAGAGAGCATGTGAATAATGGACCAGGCAATGACAGAGTAAATGAACACTTACAAATTACTGAGCTATACAGTATTGGTCTTGAAAACATCGTTGGACCTTTGAATCTAGTGGTTCTGCAGCTTTGTTTCCCAGCGAGAGTTTCTGCCTAGACACAATCCAGCATGTCGAGACTTTCCAGCGTGCCAAAAACAAATGCCATCTGCCCAGCACAGCCTCTGCAGCTCCTCTCTGCTCCTCAGCACTGAAAGGCTGTCCTGTGATTCAGCATCTCTGTTGGCTGTCACGCAAAGCTGCCTTTTGCTCCCACATCTCACCCCACCCCAGACTGTTTGCACAGGGAGAAATGTGTCGAGCTGCTTGCTGGGAAGATCCATCCTTGGCAGGGCATCCCTGCAAGTCCTGAGCTGCAGGGCACTTGCACAAAGCATCCCACAAAGCGCCTCTGATGGATTAGCATGGTGCACACGCTCTGTAGTGGCTGAGGACTGTCAGCTGTGGCAGATTCGTGGGAAGGACAGCTGTGATCCAAAGGCTTTGGAGGGGGGGGGGGGGATAGCAGAGCCACAGAACCTTCTCCAGATTTAATGGCCGTGAGGCTCTGCACCGAAACTTGGCAGCTTGGCTTTGCTTTGAAGGCATGAGTTATGGTTTGTTCCCAAACAAGCAGGAGCAGACGTATCTCAAGATAGGGACTGTGCCAGAACTCAGCCCTAAACAGCTCCTGGCTGTTGGTGAGCACTGCTTCAGCTGACCAATGCTGTGCAAGCAAGGCAGGTACAGGCTCCAATGGCAAATGTCTTACAGCCCGGGTCCTGTTAAGCATGTATTTCATCTCTGCTATCGACCCAGCCAGAAGCTGTGGTTGGCTGTGCTGCTGTTAGGAAGAGACTTCCACATTTCATTCATTCAAGCCAAATTTCAACCTGGCTAAGAAAACACAGAGCAATCCAGATCGGGTTTATCAATCACTTGGGTTGGCTTTTACATTTCTTGCAGGCAGCGAAATCCTTAATAAATATCAACTGCTGGAGATTTCTGACATTGCTGGAGAAGTTTCCCAGCTCGCTGGTGGAGCAGAAGTTAACCAGAACGCAGTGCACATCCTGGAGCCCCAAGGCTGAGAAATGGAGAGGACCACAGGGAACTGAGCAGCAGCCAAGTGTGCACAAACCACCCAGAGACTCATGGTGTGAGGAACAGAGGGGAACAGGAGCAGCTATAAAGGCAGGAAAAGCAGTGCAGGGAACTGTGTGGTGGCATCGGAGGACAATAAAACCCAAAATGTGCCGTTCAGATTCAGGTTAACTCTTCATTGCAAAGGAAGTCAAACTTCTGCCTTCAAGAAAAGTCTGTTCTTTAACCCTGAGATCCTACACAGTGAATTTAAGTTCCTGGGAACAGCTAATGTTGATCACCCAAGCAGCAGCTCCCTGGACCCTAGCACCTATTCAAAGCACACATCTCTGCACCTGGCCAGAGATGTTTTTATGCCAAGATAAACCAAGCTGGAGCATGCAAGCTAAAAAACAAGGGAGCTCCAGGGCACACCTGTAGCATTGCCAAAGCCCAGACATACACGTGGGCAGGAGCTGTGCCCTGAAAACCAGGGCTGGAGGAGGGGCAGCCCCTTGCAACCCGGCACCCAGGCTCTCTCCTCCTCATTCACACACAGGCGTTGCAACACAGCTGATCAGCAAGTGCCCAAATATTTCCTGCAGCAGCAATAGGCAGGAAGTCTGCCTACATTAGTGGTGCAAGCTCACATTGCAGACCTTTGCCCCTTTGGTGTGAACATTGCACGTTCCATGTGAGGTGGTGCAAGACGCTTACTCTTTTCTGGCTTGTTTCAGACCAAGACTCATTTGCAAGGGCCCAACTGTCATCACATTTATTTTTCTTCCTTGTGCTTTTCTTGGCCTGGTCTGCTGGGCAGTGATGGAATGCGGGCTCGAGGGAGCCCAGATGTGCTATGAAATGACGCAGAAGCACCAATATTTTCACATTGAACGGATGGGTTTTTCTGCAGATCACCAACTCGGTGCGGTCAAGGTTGTTTAAGGGCTCAGGCGAGAAGGAAAGCACTGCTGGAAACAAAGGAGGAAAGAAATGCATGAATGCAACGGTCTGGGGGAGATTACTTGGTTTTAACAGGGCTGATTACGATACACAAGCAGAAACGGAGCTGCTGAAAACCGGCTCCCCCAACCTGACTGCTGCTAAATCTCTGCTCTGAGTGCCTCAGGCAGCACCCGGGGAGAGGAACGCAGCTTGTAGCTCCATTTTAAAGGCATTGCTTCCACCAAAGCCCTCTGAAGGCACTGCGAGGGCAGGGCCTGATCCTGCCACAACAGATTTCTGATCATGGGAATACTCCCACGGAGAGAAGGGATGGGTGCTGCCTGGTATGGAGCCAGAAACGGTGTGCTAAGGCACAAAGCAGGCAGCAAGGCTCCGGGGCAGGTCTGGGGCTCAAGTACCCAATGGTGTGCAGATCATCGGCAGCAGCTTCTCAAACTTTTTAAAGGAGATAAAAATCATTCCCTCTCACAGCAGCGGAGGATTGACAGGAATGAGAGCAGGGTGAACAAGTCCCCAAAAACCCTCAGAGAAACGCCTGGTTCTGGATGGGACCAGCCTGGCTCAGCTCAGCTGTGGGGCAGCACAGAGATGCACCCTGCTTTAGCTGGGCTGTGCCACCAGGCAGAGACAAGGTGGGAACAGGGTGCACTTACTCAAGTCATTCCCATGCCTCAGATTCTCATTTAAAAAATCAGGACAGCAACACCAATCCGTTTTGAAGAGTAACTGAAAAGCACTGAATCATGTTTTTGCTGTTATTGTTAGTGCAATACTGGCATATGCTGGTTCAAACTGTAGAATGGCTGAGCTGTAATTAAGCAAAGCAAAACCTAGTGACCAAGTGCAGCTTGATCTGCAGCCTGTGTTACATGACGTTCCATTCTGGAAGAGGACCAGGTGCTCATGTTATAGCATCCTGCTATCTGCCAGGAGATCCCAGCTGTGTGGGGACCATAGAGCCATCCATTCCTAGCTTCAGCACCCCCAGATTTTAAGCCAAGCACCCTCGATGTGATTGCTTTGGACCTGCTTATTACACAAGACATCTGTATACAAGATCATCTGGTTTTGGTAGTTCTGTGACACTGGGGAACAGAAACTGGGGCCTCCTTCTAATGCAGTTCCAGAACACATTAACACCAAGACTGGGAAAGCATTCCTAAGTAATAACAATCATTAAATAAAAGAGAGAGAAGTGCAAGCCAAAAACTGACAGAACAGAAGTTGATAAAAAAAATATAATGAATAAAGGAGAACAAACACACTGAACAGACTCAAGACACTGCAGGGCATTTTGCCTGCTTGCAGTAAGTGGGGGGTTCACAAAGTCCTACCTGCCACCAAGGGGAAGTGTGAAACCATCACAGGACACTGAAGGAAGAATTATGCCCTGAGCCAGGTGCTTACAGCAAACCCCCATACTTTCTCATTCATGATGAAACTTACCAATCCTCCCTGTGCTGAACTTCTATAAGAACAGACCCAACTTCACAGATGATCTCTGAAAGAATCTCCCCCTTTCAGATCTTTTTGTTGGTGTTTAAGACTCAGATAAGAAATACATTCAATGTTTTTGCTAAGAACAAAAAGGTGTTCTGCATTCCCAGCCGTACAGAGGAGATAGGCAGCCCCATGAACAGCAGAGTGATGTACTCTATTTTCCTGTGGATACGTGCCTCTCCTTTGATTTACTTTATAACTGAATCAGGGCTGAGATGGCTGTCATCTCTATCTGTGCCCATAACATTCCTCTCTCGGTCCTCCCTCACGTCCCCTCGCAGGAGATGCTGGCTGCAGCATGTCAGCCCCCGGGCTCGGCTGGGGAGTCAGCCCAAAGCAATTACAGCAGACGTGAGATGGCCAGAACCTCAGCCAACTTCCCATGCAGGTACACACATTTGTTATTTCGATATTTACCTTCCTGTCAAATTCACTTGAAATCAGCCAGTGCGTTCATGCATGAGAAGGGGAATGAGGACAGGTGTGTCTTTCCACCAGCTGGCTGCCTGGAGTCTCTTTCCTTTGTACAGGGAGAAAAATTTCAGCGAGGTAGCTGCTCACACAAATAAAACACTGACAGTCATAAGGATCCCTGCTGGAACTGCAAACGGTGCTCCCCAGTGCCTTGATGTCATCAGTGTCTTCAAACTTTGGGTAAAATGCAATTTATTCCTCTTTACCTGAAAACAGCATTTTGTGATGGGACCGTGTACAAGTTCCCTCATTTCCCTTACTTGAGTAAGAAGCAGCAGTTGGATTCTGCCCTCCCCTGCACGCCATCCTTGCATTACCAACCTTGCAGCTCTCCTGCTGTTGGATGTCTTTTTTTCCCCACTAAAACTCCTCTATTTGAATGCATCTGAACAGCCTCACTCCCTGCAGCCCACACCTCCGTGTCTCCTTGCTTTCTAGAGAAGGAGCTAAATTGGGTTTCTGATGGAGATGGCAGTGTGTGTCTCTCTGCTTATTTCTTTTGCTCTACAGAAAACCTGTTGCTTTTGGACAATTCCTATTAAATTTCCCATTTTCTAAAAAAAAACCAAAAAACAAAAAACAAACAAATGGTAGAAAAGAAGACCTGGGGAACCACAGACCAGTGAGCCTCAACTCTGTGTTTGGGAAGCTCATGGAGCAGATCCTCCTGGAAGAGATGCTGAGGGACATGAGAGATGAGGAGGTGATCTGAGACAGCCAGCATGGTTTCACCAAGGGTAGATCATGCCTCACCAATCTGGTGGCCTCCTACGATGGAGTGAGGCATTGGTGGACAGAGGAAGAGCAATCGGTGCTGTCTGCCTGGACTTGTGCAAAATGCTTGATACGGTCTCACTCCGCATTCTTATCTCTAAATGGCAGAGAGATTGATTTGAAGAGTTGACTGCTCAGTGGATAAGGAATTTGTCACAGCCAAAGAGTCGCAGTCAATGGCTCTATGCCCAGGTGGAGGCTGGCAATGATTGGTGTCCCTCAGGGGTTCATCTTGAGACTTCTGCTCTTTGACATCTTTATCAGTGACATAGACAGTGGTATCGAGTGGCACCTTCAGCAAGTCTGCAGATGACACCAAGCTGAGAGGTGCAGATGATACAGTAGATGGAAGGGATGCCATCCAGAGGAGCCAGAACAGGATTGATAAGTGGTCTAGTAGGTGGCAACCCTGCCCACCCTGCCCACAGCACGGAATTAGAACTAGATGACTGTCCGTGTTCCTTCCAACCCAAGCCATTGTATGGTGATTCAATGATTCCCAGAGCAGAGGCAGTTCCGAAGATCACCTTTTTTCTTAAACACTGAGAAGAGAGTGTGAAGGGCAGACAAAAGAGATTCCCTGTGTTCATCAGCACCCAGTCCCTACCCTTAGGGAAGCCAGGCAAGTACACAACCCTACCTTGATCCCTATGTAGGAAGAACCCTAGAAACTGGGTTGCTCCCCATGCTACTGAAAGAGGCAAACAGCTCCTATTTCACTCGCCAGTCAGATCAGGAAGTTGGGGGTGAGGATGGGAAGGACCTTTCCCAAAGGCAGGTTTGATGTCCAGTTATGGCAGCATCCAGACAGCACTGCCAGCTGCACTGCTCTCCCACAGTTACTCACAGTATAAGATTTTCATTACCAACAGCTTCTTTTTTCCTTCTTTCTCTGCAACATCACTTAACTCTGACTTAATGTTCTAAACCAAAGAAATATCCGTGGGGCTAGCAAAGCTTTCCCTTTGGACTGGTGGCTCGTGGCCGGTTTACCAAAAGGTCATTGAAATCTTGTAATATTCCTCATAAAACTGCAGGGAAGGAAGTGGGAAGGAACTCAAGGAACTCAGGGATACCATTCCTCAAGCATTTTGAGCCAAAATCTTCTCTAAGAATAAAAGAAACTATTGACCATTTGATGGTTCCCTTTCGTAATCAATTCAGAACGAGGCTTTGAATATTCATGTTGTTATTTCTGCTCCCCACATTTCACTTGCTTGAATGGAAATGTATAGAGAGCATTTCTGTATTTATTTGCAGTCCCTTCACAAAGTACCCTCTGAAACCCTACCATTGGGAGGTACCCCAGGACCACCAAGCTGAAATACCAGGACCAGGCTGGTCCCCTTTGTCCCAACCCGGGACTGACTTATTGTGACCCATTCCTGGCAAGAAAAACAAGGCACCCAAGACTGGTTGTTCCCCTGCTGCTCATCCCAACAGTCCTTTCCATAGTCTCATGCTGAAACACATCCTGAGCAGCCAGTTTCCTTTTAGCATGGCAAGAAGAAACATCATTTTTTAAACCACGCAAACAAGGAACAAGATCTGTGTATAAAATAAACAGACAAGCCATTTTTCACCTATAATTGTTTCTTTGCCACATTAATAAAAACATGGTGTGTGTTATGGTTAATGAATATGTAAATGAGAGATGATTAATAACTCATTTGGAGAGAAATGAGAAGATTCATTTACCTTCTGCAATTCCTCTGTGCTTCCCATCCCGTTCGATGTCCCTTCTCTCAATGTTTAAATCAGGTCTCTGTACACAGTGAAATAGTAGAACGAATACTGCCAATATTCCACTTGAGACCATGCCCAAAGTGTTTGTTTTTCCTTCCTCTTGAGGGCATATATTCCCTGCACGGAGTAAATTTCCAGTCACCCAAAAATACTTGGGCTAAACATCCTGCTCTGGACATAAAGGCTTGGGATCCATGTCCCAGCTGGATAAATAAAACCCCTTGCCAAGGTGTGCTCCCATGGGGTGTAAGCGTGGGCTGGTTGGAGTCTTTCCTCTGAAAAGCTCCTTTGAGAGGTGCTTTTTTCCAGCCTTTATGAGATCCATGCCTATGGGCAATACTTTTTTTTTTTTTTTTTTTTTTAACAGTATTATGGGATTTTGCTTTTAAGCTGGAAGTTTTCTTTACAAAGCGGAGGGTGAAACATTTCCCTCTCTCTCCCTCCCCATTTTTGCACAAAGCACCTCCTGTCTGTGCTGCCTTTACTGCTCAGCCCCCTCCCAACCTTGCTCCACACTCTGTGGCACTGCCACAGCCGCATGCATCCCACCAAAACCCTGAGCCTTCGCCCTGAGAACAGGAATCTCCTGAGAGATGGAGTGACCCCCCAAGCACTGTGTTGCATTCATGGGGGCAGCTGCAGCCTCCAAAGCACATCTGCCTCCCTTCCCTGTTCATCATCATTTCATGTAGGAGCTACCTTGGGCTGGAGCCATTCCTGGAGAGTCTCCCACATCCTCCCAGCATCACTTCTTCATCTTCTCTTTCTTAGACAAGAGATCCAGATCAAAAAAAAATGACCCATGGCCAAAAAAAAATGAATATTTTCACCCAAACCAGCGTCTCCACCAGTGACACAGAGTGTCTCCACTCTCCTTCATTCTCTCTGCATTTCAGGAGCACAGTTGCCCTTCTCCAGCTCTTTCCCAAAGACAGGCTGCCCATCTTTGATATGATCCAGCTGCAGACGAAGACTAAGCATATGGGTATACTGACCCATGCTGCTGTGGGGCTCAGGAAGGTGCTGGGAGTGAGGAGAGGGTCCTGAGCTAGACTGCTGTGCTACATGCCCCTGGATGATGCTGTAACTCTGCAACGCCAAAGCCAAAATTGTTCCAGGAGCATGGGAAGGGAAGGCAGGACAGAGCTCTCCTCTCCTCCTCAGTTGGGGAGCTGAGGGGTTCAGAGATCTGAGCCAGACCTCAGCTGGGGGACCCCAGCTCTGCAGTGTGACCAAGCAAAGCACACAGCGCAGCTTCCAGCCCTGCAGCAATCTGCCTCTTGCAGGCGAAGTCTCTCCATTAAGTTCTCTTCCCAAATCTTTGTCCCTTGAGTTATTAAGGTTTCACTTCAACTGCTCCCTAGGTTTTCCCAGCCTGCGAAACACAGAGTCAGCATGCATTGGGACCAGTGCAGTGCAGTGCAGTGCACTCAGGGTTTGCCTGCAACCTGGGGTAACCAGAGGAAGCAGGGATTGCTTACAACTGAGTATTTGCATCATTTAGCAGTGGATGTTATTGATACTCAGTTTTTTTTTGTTTTTTTTTGTTTTTTTTTTAATATAATACCCCTAGTGATACTGATGCTCTCCTACAACAAATACACCAGTGCTGCTTCTGGAGTCAAAAGAATTTCCTGTTTGTTTCACTACTGTTAAACAGGTGAAACAGAACCAAAGCCAGTGACTTTTTGCACATTATCTGACTTACTCTGCAGAGTGCTAAGAGTTGGCTGGGCTGCTCAGAGTCTTTAATTTCCCTCTATTTCCTCAGGACAAACAGAGCCTGGCTGCACAGTGTTTCTTAGTACCTTCCACTAATTCCTTTGCACTGCTTTTATGCTGGGGAGCTCAACTATAAGGACAAAAGCACCCTCTCGTGGCTGCAGCTTTGCATTCAAGAAGTGACGGCTCTGCTCTTGCAGAGTGTTTGGATGGGCTGCTGAACTGGGTGGATGTTTCCTAAGGGCCAGGGATGCTTTATTGAGGTAGAATTCAGGGTTTGATTCTGAACTGGTTTAAAAATGAATCCTGCCAGTCTGTATTCATGTCTCCCCCTCTCAGTCCCAGGGCTCTGCCATACAGTGCTCTCCCATTTCTCCCATTTTACAGCGCTTGTGGTTTCATCACACCAGTGCGAACCAGTGTGCTCTTCACCTTCCTTAAATGTGTTACTCCTTGAGAACCTCCGCTTTCCAGAAACACACACAACTCACTTTTAGCTCTCCTAGAAACTGGAAAACAACAACCCAAAGGACACAGCTCCACTCACACGTGAGGCTCCAAAAGACCACAAGGAACCCAGGAAGGGTCAGCTGCTGCACAGTCCTCCCCCTGTGCTCCCTGCTTCCCTGGGTCAGTGCTGAGCCCAGCAACCTGCAGCATCCCAGAGCAAACCCAGTCACTGCCCAAACTCTGGGTGAGCCCAAGCAGAGACACCCAGCAGCACCGCGTGCATCCCATCAACATTGGAATTTGGCTGGAGGCACGTCACTGGAAATGCATTTCTTTTTTTTTTTTCTTTTTTCCAGGGAAAAAATAAAGTCATAATTAATCATTTGTTCCAATTTTTTCACTAGAAGAAAGAATTTTCTTTAAAGTACATGTTGGTTACAGAAAAGCAGCTGCTTGTTTTGTTTTCTGTAATGAAAACCAGAAGATTTTTCCTGAAAAAAAGGTTTGAAATCCAGCTGCTCCGGTCAGTAAAGCAAAAACAAAAGGAAACTGTTGCAACTACTAAAGTAAATGTTGTTTTGTTGTTTTGCTGTGAACTTCCAAGAAAATAAAGAGGGGCCCTGATGTGATTGATTGCCACCAGGACTGAGCAGACACAACGGACTTGCTGCAGCACAAACCTCCCCAGACCTCTTGCACTCCAGGTGAGCTCAGTTTCAGCAGGAGCAATGCAGCAGGGTGGGCTAACAGCTCAGGACAACAGCTCTGGACTAGCAGAGAAATTCCCTTGCTTGGGTTCTTGTGAACCACTATTGTACTGTGCAGATGTTGGATCTGAAACCCTGCCGAGCAGCCACCCAGTGCTGAGTGCATGGGAAGTGCCTGCATTGCTGCTGGGTACAGGTGGGATCTCTGGAACCCCCAGCCCAGCTGCACTGGGGGAGATGCAAGAGGAAAACACAATCTCCTTGTATTTTCTCCGTTACCCAGACCAGTTTCCATCTCGCCTCCCTTGTAAAAGGTTTTCCAAGCCCGATGAGGCTGAATGGATCGCTTCTATGAATGCATCTCTGCCTTACATGAAGAATTTCAGCCTCTAGGAAAAATAAAATAAAATAAAATGCAATAAATAAATAAATATAAGACATCTTGCTGGATCTTAGGTTAGATATATTGATTATTGTGTTTGACAATCAAAGCACTGTCCTCAAGCCAAACACTTCCTCATTAATGTACCTTCAGTGAATTCCCTTCTCTATCAATCAATCAAGACGTAAATAATTAAAACAACATTTCAGAATAAAATGTTCCGTTTGTAGGAAGGCCTGGGATGTGCGAATTACGAAGCATGAATTCATGCCCAGTTCTATTAATGGCCCTCGACCTTCGGCCTCACGTCTAGTGGCAATGAAGTGCTCATTAATTCACCGTATTTCATGCACTGTCAACTCATCCCATTTGCATGGAGCTCAGCCCCCCAGAAGGTCTCCCTGCAGGGACAGCAGACGCAGGTGGTGATGGCTTGACCACAGATCTCAGCAGGGCTCAGGGTTGGCTCAGCCCTGAGGTTCCACTGGCACCAGGCAGAGCTCAGGACCTTCCCCCCTGCACAGCCCAGGGCTTTATTTAACACAAAACCAGCAAAATGGGCTTGGGATCTTCTTGCAGGTTAAGCTGCCATCATCCATCCTATTGCTTAGGCAGGGAAGTTCTGTCTGTATGCGGCATCAGAGTGGCCACCACAGGAGATCCAGAGCTTAGACTTCCAGTTCCCACATAGAAACCAGGACGGATTTTTGAAAGACACTGATAGAAACAGGAGATGATGTTCCTAGACAGAAACCACAATGGAATTTCAGAGGTCACAGACGGAAATGGGCAGATGAAGCTTCAGCCCCCCGTGGCCTCTCTGCTCCCTCCGTCACGTTCTCTAAGCAGAGACCTGACGTCCCACCACTTCCTCAGTTCCTTGGCACGGTCACAGAGGAGCAGAGGCCACCCTGAGGCCAGCACAGCCCCCCAGCAGCAGGTCTCACAGCCTCCAGCCAGCACGCGGGGGTCTCACACAGGGCCACGGCCCTCATCCAAGGGATTCTTCAAAGGCAAGGATGCAAATTCTATTATCCATCCCTCAAGGTTTCCTCTGTTAAAATCAAATCTGGACCCGGAACATGTCTGTGCTCCTGCGCTCTGAGATGAGCTTTAATTAAGAGGTAAAATTATTAAAGCTGCAAGTTATTATAGCCTCAGGACCCCGGCCCGGTGATATGAAGCAGATGGTCCAGCGGCAAGCAAGAGCCCTTTAATAAAGAAGCGTTTGCAATTCATGAGCATTAATTATGTCCACTTCTCTCATTTTAAAATGTTATGCTTGTCATCCCTGGTATTGTGTGGAAAGCAAGCATGATGAATTAGGCAAACCCCTTCTGGTTCAGGACATATTCTTTGTGTGCCGAAAATTAAAAGTATTATCTCCCAGAAGATAGAGCAGTCAGAATATTTAAGGCTCGCTCCCTGCCTCCCTCCGGGTTTCTCCACATCACCTCACAGCCCTGCCCAGGTTTTGGTGCTGTTGGGACCTGGGCACCTCCAGCGGGGCAGCAGGGAGAGGGACAGCCAGCCCCAGGATGGGGACTGAGAGCATGGGGTGCTTCAAACAGCTGCTTACGGGGAAATCACTGCCAGCTTGGGCCAGCTGCTTACCCTCTCACCTCACTCCCTGCCTGGCCCATCTATTGTTTACAAGCCCATAAAGCAAAGAATGAGGGAGAGGATGGATCCTGGCTGAACAGTCCACTCTGCCACTGTCACCAACGTGCTTCCACTTCAGATTTCCATAGGTGTGAAAAATCTCTAGGGACTCATTGCCAGGGCTGGGCACACCAAGGGGACACGGCGAGGGAGAACAGAACAGAGGTGAAGACACCAGCCTGAAACTCAGAAATCACAGCTTCAGGACTCAGCTGAGGGAGAAAACAGCCGCAGGGCTAAAGGGACTGCTGAGGGCTTTTAGTAGAAGGAAGCACCCAGGATACAAATCTAGTCACAACCCTGAGGAAGACCAAGTCTGAAGCAAATGCTTTTTCCAGTGAGCACCACGTATTAAGCTTTTGTCAGTCTTTCAAAGGGAGAAAATACCAGATCCAAGCTCCTCTTCCCAGAGAACTGCCACGAATGTGTGAATGCTGGTAAATGCAAACATGAGAACGCCCACCCCCCCACCACTCCCCTCTGGGATGCAATGGGTAGGAGAATCTTGTTAACTTGATGGGATGAGACTGAATCGGTGCCAGGTGGGATCTGCTCACCACAGGGATGGATGGACTGGAGGAGCTAGTTGTTTCTGATGGTAAGAGGTAGGCTTGAGAGCAGGCTGGTCTGGAACAGATGGCCCAAGCAGGTGTGGGAAGCACAAGGAGGGTTTGGCAAAAGCAGTCGGGATGCTCAGCCAGTCTACCTTCACATGAAGCTCCAAAACATGCTACAAATAAGCGATCAATCTGATGCCTCAGTAATCCCTGAAAAGCCAAGTGACAGCATCACTTTCTTATTCTCATCTTCTTCTTTCTGTCCTCACCTCTTTTGCCCAGTCACTTGTAGCTCTCAGTAACCACTTAAGATGTAAGAGACAACAAATCATGCCTCCTACCGCACCCAGCAAATAGAATTTCCTTTCCATTATTCCAATTCACATCTACAAATCTTCTCCTTTTATTTTCCTAGGTACAAACTCAGGATTTCCATGCAGAGGAAGTCTGGTACCATGCCTGATGTTACAAGGCTGGTGGGAAAGGGCTATTAACCTGCTGAGACAGACTGCTTGCAGCCCCACAAGGCATCAGATAACCCAGTCTGACCTTACAGCGTGAAGCTGCCCGCCCCCCTGGTAATAGCTTCACCCACTACACAGCCTTGGTTAAAGATGACACTGTTTACATTCATTGAGATTTATTGGCTTTTCCTTTTGTCTGGAATTAAGGCCCCAGTGAGGGACAACTTGGTTTTACAGGCAGAGGAGCCCAGGACTGGAGGAGGCAGGAGGAAGTGTGTGCAGTTCCCCCAGGGATAGCATCAGGTTTGGGGAGGATGCCAAACCCCACTGGAAAGGGACCTATTCCACATCCCAAAAACATTCCCACACACTGAGCTTATTGTGAAGCATCAATCCGAATGGGCTAGCATTGAATATCAGCCAAAAAGTTGATGTCTTGAAATAAAATTCGTCCTGCCTGAGCATCCTTACACATAATGAGCAAGATGTAAATAATTGGGTTCAGCTTCATTCAGCCAGCCCCAGAGCAGGGCTGCTCAGTGCAGGTGTTAACAAAAGCCTTTTGGAAAGCACTCCGAGATCACTCAAGGTGCAGGAAGCAAGTTGCACAGGATCCAGACAAACAGGAAAAAAAGGTGATGTTAAAACTGGAACAGGCTTGTGGCACCATGACACCAGCAAAGGCAGGGCAGGTGTCTGCACGACCCAGTGCCAAAATGTCACATTGGCCACCAGGCCCCTGCAGCCTGGCACAAAGAAGAACCTGCTGCCCTCTGCTTGCTTCCAAGGATCAGAGATTTTGTTTGTTTGCCTGTCAGCTTCGTGGCATTTTGTTTTTTTGCTTCATGAATTAATTTGGCCATGATTTATTTACAGTCACACAAAATATGCAGTCCCTTCTGAAGTCTATGTCCACGTGAACACTTTCAGGGACCAAAATAATTGCCACAAATGCTACCAGGCAAACATAGCCCTGGAAGAAATGCTCCCAGGACTGTGAATCATCCTCCCTGTGGCTGGGAAATTCAGCCAGGCAGCACCCAACACAGCTCTTTGGTATTAACATCAAATTTCACACTTGTTTCCATTCTTGCTTTTATTAGCCACGTCCTGACACTTCTGCTCGTGCTCTGTCAGAAAAAAGCTCAGCTGGTGCCAACATCAGAGCTCTTCAGAGGCCACTGACACAGCAGAAGTCATCTCAGCACAATGACACTCACCTCAACGGTGTCCCCAAGCGTTGCTCCGATCCTCTTATGGAAAAGGGATAACTGGTCCTGCTGCAGAGGTTTGTAAATGAGCAAAGGCCAGAGGTTGGCATGCCAGCAAGCACCTAAGGCAGCCTGAACCCTGGCACAAATCTTGCCCAAAGAACCACGAGCTGGAACCTGGCAAAACTCAGGCCAGTCTTCACACCCTGCTCTGTTCTGCCAGGGACTCATCTCACACCCAGCCTTCACAGGGCACTGGAAGCACTAGGACAAGCAACCGGTACGGCCAGCAGAAACACAGGGCTCATTTTGCTGCCCATTCAGCAACTCAGAGCCCATCTAGATCCCAGGACACTCAGTCAGGCCAGGGAATGGCTCAGGACCCCCATGTGAGATGTAAATTTTAGAAGAACCTGAAGCCAGCCCCAGCACCAGGGCAGCGAGGCATGCAGCGTTCCAGCTGCCCCCCAGTTACCAGGTACACAGCTACTTCCTGGCACTGGCAGGTCATTTACATATGCAACACTTTCCTTGCACGTGTATGCATATAATTGCTCACACAGTTATCTCCTGATGCCAGTATCTGTCAAGAGCCTGCATGTATACTGCAACCCTACCCAGCCTGCTGCTTGCACGGCCTCCTGCTGCTTTCTACATACAACACTGGGCCAAAGGAGGGTTAAATCTTCCCAGCTTTCATTCTCCCCCCACTAAAATAACATGCTTTTTGATTAGGCTCTATGCCAGCATAGCTCATCCCAGTCTGTGGGCAAGTTTGGTCTGTTCCTGGAATCCTGGGTGACCCCCAAAAAGGGGTTTAATTGGAAAGCACAACCGGCAGAGCTCTGACACCTTTAGGGTTAGGAAAGTTCCTCTGCTGCTCCTGAGCTGTGAAGAGGTCGACTGGCAGCTCCATCTTCACCATCACAGTGAAGTGCATTGGGTGCTGGGTCGCCCCAGGCTCAGAAAGTCTCTTATTATGAGGAAAGAAAAAAGAAGAGCAAGATTAAATGCTAAACACCAAGAAAATGAGAAGGAAAAATAATTTATCATCTCAGTTTCTTCCCAGGGCTTATGAAATACTCTCCATCCCCTTGGCTGGGTGGTAGGAAGCACTGTCCTGAGAGGGCAGATGGCATCGCCTCCAGATTACCCCCAGGTGCTTCACGGTCAATTAGAGGCGAGCTGGGAGTAAGGGAGCAGGGTTAAAGATTACGCAAAGGGCCAGGCTGGTGGCACAGCAGGGAGCTGCTCTGTTCATCTGTATTATAGACACTAATTTGGTTTAATTTACTTCAAAGGCTTTCTTGTAGGATGTGGCGTGTGCAGCGTTGGGATCTATTTTTCTCCAAAGAGGTTTGAAAGGGGCTGGGGCCTTTCTCTTGAAAGCATCCCAAGGAGAGTGCTTTGGGTTTGGGATTTTTTTTTTTTATTTTTTATTTTTTACAAGGGCTGTCTCCAAAGGCAGATAAGAGGGAGCCCTGGGAAATGAAAGCCCCCAAAAAAGTATATATAAAAGGAAACACGATCAACAAAGGCTGAAATGAAGCAGCTAAAGCACTTTAAAATAAAGCCTGTCTCCCCTCTGTGCCATAAAACATCCTGCAAAGAGCTGGTCAAAGATTCCCCAGGAAAAGTCCTTTGGTGAAAGGGAAATATGTTGAATTATCCCTCAGGAAGTGAATAACCCAGGCACAACTCGGACACTTTTATCCTTTCATCAGCCCAGGGAGAAGTGGCTTTTAATGCTGGGAGGCTTAGTGGGAATGTAAATCCAAGGAAATAGCCATGGGGCTGCGAGGGCTTTGGGCAGCCCCTGCAGGGAGCAACACCGAGGGCTGCAAAACCTCACCAGGAGCAGCCCACAGAGCATCCCACAAGCCATATAATTTCAGCTTGGATCCTACTTGGCTGAAATCAGGATTAGGTCTGCTAACGCTTCTGGGTGCTCCCATGGCACCTCAGGCACCTCCTGGTTTCATTGCGTGGGGTTTCAGTGTCTGCATGCACAGCATCAGGGCTCAGCACCCCAAACTGTGGTGGAGGAAGTGTTCCATATCACTGCACAAAGAAGCTGAGCCCAGGACGGCATCGATAAGGACATTAAATAATTGCAGGAGGAAAAGTTGACTGAGTGAAAATAGGAAGGCTGCAGGGTCAGCACCAGAGGGCAGAGAGGGGAGGAGAGACTGGAGGGCAGCCTGGAGGGATGGCAGGTCTCTGAGGATGGGTAATGGGATGCAAGAAGTTGTGCTATGCTCTGAAAGCAAGCAGTGACTTCTCCAGCCAAGTTCTGAACGGATCCAAAGCTGCAGCCCTAACCACATCACTGCTCGAGCACCTTGGGCAAAAATCCATCCCTGTGCTGGGGGAGGGTTTGGCTGGGGAAGGCTGCGGTGGCAGCTTCTATTTGAGGCTGAACTGTCTTTGGAAGTATTGCTGCTGTTGTTGCTAAAGCATTCCTTTTAATTGATCTGGTTACAAAGGAGCTACAAAATTTGCTCAAGCTGCTTGTGATCAGTCTCTTCTTATACAGGTCCTCAGCAGGGCTGAAGGGGGCAGCTTCCGAGCCCTCCCATCCAGAACAGGCCATCAGACATCACTTGTGGCACGTACAACCAGTGCAAGAAAGTAATGCCACCCTGAATGGCAGTGAGAGAATTGAAAAGGACATGGTTCACCTCACTGTCGTGGTTTTATGTTTTTTGCTTTCAGTTTGGTTTTATACGAAATGTCTACAAGACAATTATTACCATCACTAATTGTGACATTTTATCAGGGTTCATTTAACCTCTAGGTTTTTAATGAAGGCAGCAAAACCAACTGTTTTCTGGTGATACAGAATGTCTTGTTTCTTGAAGCCTTTCTGTGGTTGACCACTTCTTCATTAGTTACCTGCAGCACAGCACCTTCCATTTTAACTGCCAACACCAGGGATGGATTGGTTCTTTCCCTTCATGACTCGAGGGCATCAGAGTGCACTGAGCTCCAGTATCCACCAGTGCCTTATATTGCTGTGGTTCTGATGTGGAACACTGAAAACCAAAAAACTATGATACTTAGTTAATTAGCCACTTCAGCCAAGGTAAAAAATAATAATAATAATAATTAAAAGATGATTTGTATCAGTGCTGATCTGCAGTGCCAGGTTCACTTGCCCACACCGTTTCCTCAATGCAGATTGTGCAGGATAACTAATTGCACGTTGCTAACTAACTTGGCCACTTTACCAATTGCCTTGGGTTTGTTTTGAAGCACGTTTCTGCAAGATTCTGGCCACCTGTGGTGCCTGGCTTCTTCACTGGGAGACCACAGACAAGAGGGTCGCCAAGGACCAGAGCATCTTCAGCTGGCTTTGAGCCCTCCCTGCTCAGGGAACCGTGGCTCCGCGGTGCCACCGTCCGGCTTCATCCCTGCATTGCAAAGCAGACGGCTGCTCTTAGGCAGCGTGTATTTTTTTATTATTATTATTCCTACCATAATTTTTTCAATTTACAAGGCAGTCAATGAAAGAGGAAGATGAGATTTGCTCAGCACGTTTTTCAGAAGTATTTACTGCTGAGGGTACTAGAAAAGCTATTTAAACAATTGCTTTTATGATACAACACACAATAAAGAAACTTCCCCTGTATTTTTTTCACTCCTCTTTGCCACTTCTCCCATATTGCTGCTGTTCTGTTCAGCTAGCTGTTTTATGGGCTACCTTGATTTTAATTGGGCTGTAGCCCCAGAGCGCACTGAAATTTTGGGTTCTCATTTAGCTCAAAGGGTGCACACAGCTGATGGAACAGAAATGCTGGGTCCTGCCTTAATGTCTTTCGTGAGCTGGGAGGGCCTCGTGGGGTGTGTGGAGAGCGTTCAGAGAAGAGATAAGAAGCTGTGAAACTGGAGCACAGGTCTTACGGGGGATGGCAGAGGGAATTGGGATTGTTCAGTCTGGAGAAGAGGAGGCTCCCAGCAGAGCTCATCACCCTCTACAGCTCCCTGACAGGAGGTTGTGGTGTGGTGAGGGTGGGCCTCTGCTCCCAGGTAGCAGCGATAGGATCAGAAGGGATGAGTCAGGTTGATCCTAAGAAATAAAGTACTTCTCCAAAAGAGTGGTGATGCAGTGGCACAGCTGCCCAGGGAAGTGATGGAGTCTCTGTCCCTGGAGGTGTTCCAGAACCATGGAGATGCAGCACTGACATGGGCAGTGGCATGTTGGGTATGGGCTGGGGTTGGGCTTGATGATCTTAGAGCTCTTCTCCACCCTTAATGATTCTATGATTCTGACATAGACTGGTCTGTTTATCAATAGGGATTAGTACATTAGTTTAGGAAACAATACATTAGTTTGGCGAAAGGAATCTGTGAGTGACAGTTCTAAAACGTCCCATTTCAAATTTAGTGGTTGAGTAGTCTTGTTTTCCTTAATAATCTTGCCCTGGGGACGTAATAGAATACTCTTATCTTTTGTCTCAATGATCTTGCCTCACAAGAAGCACTGCAGTCATAATAGAGCACTTTTATCTTTTGCTTCAAAAGGTGCAAGGATATTTGCCTTGGCTACATGTGGTTTTAAGAAGTTTCTCACTATGGCCTAATGAGCAATGGAAATTTTCCAAAGTGGATGAAAGTGAGCCAAAGGCCTCAATGATGAAGCTGATGTTGAAAAATGGGTAAGAAGTAGATGGGCTCTCGACCACCCTAGATAATACTGAGCATGCCCAAAGGGATATTAGCATATATTTATGAGTCTTGAAAAGGAATGAGTATATATTGATATACTGCATATGTACATCTTAACTGATCAGATGTAGAATGTGAACTCTGACAGGGTGTGCTTGCTTGTCAAGTCACCTGGCATCATGAGGAGTAAAGGACTGCTGTTTTTAACACCACATTGGAGTTTTCTTCCTGGATTTCTGATGGCAATTCTATGAATGGATCATCTGAGGTGAAGGAGGTACCTCCATGTCGGGTACTGGTAGTTCCATGTCCACCATGGGGACACACCTGTGCTGGGGATCAGAGAGTGCTCACCAAAGCCAGGGGTGGAACAAGAAACAGGATGTTGGGATGCTCAGGCTGGCATTCAGGCTTCTCCAGTAAGGGGGGAATATCAATACACGCTTGCATTTCTAAGTTCCAAGGCTCAGCCTGAAACACAGCCCAGCACAGTTCAGTGTGGGAGAGAGCTCTGCGGCTCCAGACAGGCAGCAGTGGCAGACCCAGACCCGGACCCAGACCCGGACCCGGCCCTGGACCCAGACCTGGACCCGGACCCAGACCCAGACCCGGACCCGGACCTGGACCTGGACCCAGACATGGACCCGGACCCGGACCCAGACCCTGACCCAGACCCGGACCCGGACCTGGACCCAGACCCGGACCCGGACCCAGACCCAGACCCAGACCCGGACCTGGACCTGGACCCAGACACGGAACCGGACCCGGACCCAGACCCAGACTCAGACCCTGACCCAGACCCTGACCCAGATCCAGACCCTGACCCAGACCCTGACCCGGACCCAGACCCAGACCCAGACCCGGGCCCCGACCCAGACCCTCGGCAGTGCCGCCTGCAGCCGCCGGGTGGCGGCCCCATCCCGCACTGTGTGCCCGCACGGAACCGACTCCATCTCTCCCCCCTTCCACGCGCCCCGAAGCTCCGAGGAGGCCCGACTTGGCTGAATTAAGGCCAAAAATTTCAAAAGATCCCGCTCGAGACCAGCATTGAGTTCTGCCGCTTTCCTCCCCAACCTGAGGGGCTTTGGTGGGGGTCTTTCTGCCCTTGAACCCTCCCCGCCTGAACACCGCTCTGCAGCTGTCCTTTCCATAGGAGATCCAACCCGTGCGCTGTTTTCCCTTCCAAAAATCATCAGCCGTGTTCCTGACTGCTCCACAGATGAGTTGGGAATGGATGTCTGTGTCCTTGCTGGAAGCACGGTGCCAGGCATGGTGTGACCTGGGACCTCCACCTGCCCAGGGCTGCATCTCAAGGGGGCCCTATGGGCAATCAAGATCTCCTGGGCATCCCCAGAGCACCCCAAAATGATCACCCAGGGGAATGGCCTGTGTTGGAAGCCATGGCCAGGGGTCTCTGAGGCCAAGCTGGGCACAGGACTGCCAGGTGAAGCTGAGCAGTGAAGCTGCAGGGCACCTCTTGCTGCTCCCTGGGGACGTGGCTGGGTTTTGAGCCTCAGGACCTTGATGTCAGCAATCAGCCTCAGCACACAGCGCTGCAGGAGCCATTGTGCCTGTGCCAGCACCGCTTGCTACATCAGCTTGGATATTTAATAGCCAAATGAATGAGCAAGCAGAAGCACCAATGTTCCTGTGCCAGCCATGAAGGTTGCACACGTTGCCTACAATGTGCTGTTTCTCTAGCTCTCATTGCATCTCCAGGCTTTGGGGGTTTCAGTGCACAGGAGTGAAAGGCTTCTGCTGTTTGTGCAGGCTGGTAGAGCCGGCTAGGCCCTTCAGCAGCTCGTGCTGACCTGAGACTCCCTGCTCAGGTACATTCTGCTGGCTTTGGTGGCCATATCACAGGGACATCTTAGTGCAGAACCAGAAGGATGGTAGGAATCAGCACAGTGCTGGGCTCAGGCCATGGTCTCACCACGCATGCCAATGAATCGTCACTCCCCCAGCACAGCACGTCTGCCTGCCAGGCAGCCCAGCGAGCTCACAGCCCATCTCAGCAGGAGGATTGAGCCCAAAATCTGCCGCATGGCATCACAGAGCCCATTGGTGGGACAGCTGTAGAAGGAGGCCGGTGGAGCACAGCTTGACTGTAACCTGCAAAAATGTCAAAAACAGAAGCAACGGAGTTATTCTGACTTTTATTTCATTGCTTCTTAGTTCACACACAGTCGGTATAAAATCAGAAAAGCAAAGCAAAAAAAAAAAAAAGAAAAAAAAGAAAGAAAGAAAGAAAAGAAAAACCCAAATGAAACAAAAACGACGACAGCAACGCAGTGTCTGGAGTCCTCAGGAGGCAGCCTGGGGTCTGCACAGGTGCCCATTCATTGCCAGACACGTCTGACACACAGACAGAGGACAGACATCGCGCTCTGGCATTGGGCCAGTGGGGCTCCAGCCAGAGCTGCTTCTGTTCCTCTTGATCATGGGGGGAAAAGGAACCTTGGTTATAAATGCTTTATTAAAAACAATAGTAAGTCGTCTAAGTACAAAAGCAGTTGTAAGCTCATTTATATTACACAGAATTATTTCTCATTTCTAGCTTTGTTGTTTACCTCAAGATTGTTAGCTGAATTTCCAGTGAATAAGGTTAAATTGCTAGCAATATAAGGAATGGTAAATAGATAGCACCATTTCATATATCTGGCATTTGATTTCATAGATATACTGGGTCTGCTTCCTGCTCATCAGCGCTCTACCTCCACACAAAGATCATGTGCATTTCATGATGGGAGTACCCAAGCTTGGGCTGCACCCAGCACACACGGGGAGGGAGCACAGCCCCTGTTTGATTGCATTCAACCTAAGTGATTTAAAAGCCCAAAATCTCAGTGGGTGTGGTGGCAAGGCAGTGGGATTTGGGCAGTCAGTCATTTAGGCACTTTTGGCAATCCCTTGCTTCAAAACCCTTCAAACCTTTTGGAAGTGCCTCCGCCAACCCTGGCACCCCAGCTGCCAAATCACAGCAGGCAGGAGGAGCAGGGACCAAGCCTCCAGCTGACAGCAGCAGGCGAAACTCCAGTGGAGAAGCACTGCTTTGTGCCAGTGTAAGAGCAGCCAGAGCTGCGGGTCCCAGGGCTCAACTGAGGCTGGGATGGAGAAGGACAGATCAGATCAAAGAGGGTTCTGCATGAGAGAGAAATCACCGCGCTCTTGTTACACTGTTAGGAGTAATAATTCCTTAGGCACTTTCTTTAGGCTTTAAAACATAGCGTATGGTCAACAAAAGCGAACAATACTATGTACATATATGTAAAAAGTGTTATAAATAGGTTTTTTAAACCATAGATACTATATACATCTTCAATTAACAAGTAACCCTTTGAGTGTTTCCTTTTGGGGTCGGTTGGGTTTGGTTTGGTTTTTGGTGGGAGGGTTTAATTCCTTTTTTTTTGTTTTTTTTTTTTTTTGTTTTTTTGTTTTTTTGTTTTTTTTGGTTAATTTTCTTTTCCGTTTTCTCGTCTATTTTCCCCCGCCTCCATCTCCTCCATGCATGTCAGCAGTGCCCTGGCTGCACTTCCTGCAGCATCACTCCCGTTTCCGTAGGATGACATAGATGATGCCACTGGCGAGGGCTAGGGGGAAGGCCAGCCATGCCAGGATATAGGCGAAGCCGTAGGAGATGTTTTCCGAGGCTTCGTGCCAGTCCGTGTGCCTCACTGTGAAGATGGCTGCACCACTCATCACGCAGAGCCCTGCGAGGAAGCACACAGGGAATGGGGTGAGTAGCAGCTCCCAGATGGGAACCCACAGCTGGACACGCTGGAGAGGATAACGCCAAACACCAGCATGGAAAACGGCTTTTTGTGCTGCGTGCTTGCAAACTGGGATGTGGAAGGTGGTAAGGCTGTGGTCCCTGGCTGCAGGTGAGGGGGGATATCATTGCCAGGCTCTGAGCAACAAGGCAGCAGCCCCTGGAGCAAGCAAGGTATGAGTATCCCCAGGGTTAACCCAGCCCTTGGGCTGCTGCTCCAGACCAACCTGGACGCCCTGAGTGTCCCATTGAAAACCCTAACTGTAGCCTAAGCCATCCAACCAGAGCTGCTGCAGACACAAGCCATGTTATCATTTTGGGTTAACATGCTATGCAAGTGCAAGTCCCTGCCATGGCTCTGCACAAGCAGAACGTGCTCCTCTCCTCCCCTCCCTGCAGACCCTACTCTGCAACACAAAATTTGCCCCTGCCCCCCATACCCTCAGCCGGCCACAGGCCATCAGCCTCAGTGGGCAGTGTTTTAGCTTTGTTGCAAAAACAACTCATCAGCACTGAGGACTGCCCAGTGCCGACACAAAGCCACCACTATTTCTCCCCAAAAACAAGCTCTTTCAGTCCATCCCAGCAGTTCTATTATACAGTCGCTGGGCTGTTGTCAGCACCACATCCCCTGCACAGATCTCAGGACCACCTACATCGAACCACAGTGATATTTGAGCAGTAATTCCACTTGACACTGCTCCTTTGTTCTGGGAAAGTGCAGAAGTGGGAATACGTTTCATTAACGCGCCACTGGGGCACTTTCCATTCTCTGAGCATGAGAGCAAACTCCCACTGCCCAGCCCATGCAAAGAGAACATAACAATTGTCTGCAAATGCTGGTGGGACTGAGAGCAGGCATGCAGCCACGCCGGTCACCTACAGACTGCAGAACATACAGTGACAATTGTCTGCAGGAGGAATTCAGCAAAATTGGAGGTGATGGCTGCATTTGCATATCTGCAGCATCTGCATTGAGTTTGGCCTTGCGCATATGCTGAGGAAGTGAAGGCCAGCTGCAGTCAGCTGTTGCATTGATGGATGGCAAATGCAGCACCACTTTGGAGCCTGACTTTAAGAATACGCTCCAGTCTTGCCTTGACACACCAGGAGGGCAAACAATCTCTGAAACTTGTTCTGCAGGGCAGTGCTGGCTGCCCAAGTGATGCTGGGGCTGGGGAGAGGGATGGAGAAGCTGGGTCAAGCCCTGGATTTCCACTGTTGTAAGTTGCTGTAGATGAGTACACCATGATGGATCCACTAGACAGAAGCAGCAAGAGTGGGAGAGCTGTCCAGGTGCCTCTTATGGCTGAAATCCCAGCAGGGAAAACCCAGCCAGAGTTCTCATGGACCCAAGCAGTGTGAACAAAGTGCTGGGGATGCATCCTGCTCTGCCCAACACACCCAGCTGACCTTATGCATCTTTTCTTGCCCCTATCTACCCAGCTCTGCTCAGTTGGAGCAGCCACCAATCCTTGCCCTCTGCTCCTGCTCTTAGGGCACTGCTGGCTTGGCTTTGCCACCTGAGAGCACCCAGCAGTCCCACCCTCATCACCCACCCACTGGTTGAAACCAAGCAGTGATGCTAGCCAGATGCTTGGCTTTGCCAAGCTGCAACCCCCAGGAAGGAGGCTGCAGCCTCCTGGAAGGCTCCAGAAGTGGCTTTCTCATCCCTTCCCAGGCATAGGAAGTCCTCTGGGTTTTTCCAGCAAACTGTGAAAAGACCACACCAAGCTCAGCTCCTTGACCAGCTCTGTCTGCTCCACCTCCTGCAAGGTGAGCACAGCCTATAGACCTCAAATTCAGCATCACAGCAAGAATGGACACCAGTTCCCACCTCCATGTGGTTCATCTAACCCTATGCTTACTGCTCTCCAGTCCATGGGAAATCTGTGTGGAGACCAACTCTAACTTTTCCTGACCTCTGCACTGGACTGGAGAAAGATTTGACCCAAGGAAGGAGGCAGCAGATCTGCATCCCGATGCTGCTTCCCCTAGGACACCAAGCAGAGCACAGACAGGAGGGTAAGCTCCCAATTTCGCCTCTGCCAATGAGGATACATCAGCAGTCACTTAGGAGAGAGCAGACTTCTGCTCCCAGTTCGGCTAGACAAGTTCCCAGGCAGATAATTGCTTTATTAATGCCCATTTCCTCTCCTCGTCTCCATGGCTGTAATGTATTTCATCACATCTATCTTCCCAGAGATGAACTGATATGAACTCATTTTTTGCTTTATGGCCAAGCAGAAATTCTTATAATAGAATTCATGTTGTGTTTGCTAAAAGAGGCTAACTCTAAGCTGTTCCTGAATTGCAGTGGCCAGTCCCTTAGAGGATGCTCCATCTGAAGTTCAGTGGGTGAGTTTTTCCCCGATTCAGTAGCAGAACACACATACAGTGGTTTCCAGATGCACCTCTAAAGCTCTCCTAGACAGCGAGTCTCCTCACCAGACAGCTGGGTGTTAGGCTCATACGTTAGCCAGAACCTCCTTGAGCAATTTACTTTTTCTAGCCTGAACACTTGAAAATCCTCTTCACTGGTTTCATACGTGGAAACACAAACAGAGCCGGTGCTTTTGCAGCATCTATATTTGGAGAATTGCAATGTAGTACACGAACTGTGGCTCGTTTCCAGCACTGACTTCTTAAGAGTTAAAAATAGCAGCTGACAGTTCAAAGGCAGCTGGCTCACCCTGTGTGCTCGAGCAGCTCCTCGCCGAGGGGGAAATCACCAGCCCCTAATGGCAAGTTTATAAATAAGCCTTGGGTCCTCTTTGGCCAAAACAGGATCGTCACTACATCCCCAAACACCAACAGCTGCAGTAAATTTGCAATTTGCCCAGCCCAGTGAAGGTGGAACCCAACACTGGCGCTGGCAGTGCTCATCCCAAGCCATGGAACCCCGAGTGCACCTCTCTTGCCCCCCCAGCATCTCCCCAGCTGGAGCAGCAGCCATCCAGGAAGCACAGCCAGAAATTTGGGTGCACAATGTGCCCTGGCAGCTGGGCACCAGTGTAGAGGTAGAAGAGCTCTATGGATCCACATTATGCATAGCCTCTTCCCTTCAAGGAGCCAGCTTGACTGCCCACCTGCTTCTGTACTCAAGAAAGCGCTCGCTTTCCCTCTCCTCTGCTTGAAATCCCATCCCCAGTGCATCTCCACACCCAGACCCATTGATCAGCTCCCACTTACCAGCGAGGATTTGGAAGATCCCAGTAAGGTAAAACCGTCCACCTTTAGTGAGTGTGAAGAGCTGACAGAAGAACAGGAAGAGGGACAAGACGCTGAAGATGACGGAGAGGATCATCATCGCTTGGACAGACTGCAACCATTCTGGGGGAAAAACAGAGACATCAGTGTCAGCAAGTCCCAAGCACAGCATCATTCCTGTGTCATGGTCCTGCCACCCCACGTGGCTCCTTGGTTCCAGTGATGCTTCAGCATGGCCACACTCAGTGTGAAGTTGCCTGGGGATTTTGGACAACATCTGCTTGGATCAGCATGCTGGAAAAAGAAACGATGGGGCCACACTCTTGCTGAAATGCACTTATGATAGAAGTGCGTTTCAGCTGTACTAGGAACACCAAAGCCACGTGCAGCAATGTGGGAGACAGCGAGCCAGCCACGCTCAGAAGCAGAGTAAACAGAGCGAGTGCAAACCTCCCTGCCCTTGTGTGGCAAACCTGCTGGAAGGAGCCAGCAGCAGCTGCCAAGTGCAGCTCTGTCCCAGAGCCGTCCAGTTGAACCAGCCCCTGTGTGAGTCACTGCCCAGCTATTTCCAGGCCTCGTGGGTGTGTAACTCCAGTGTAAAATATATATATATAAATAAACAAGCAAAATGCTTCTCTACCCCATGAACTGCCACAGTCAGACAGAAAGAGGCGGTGCTGTTCACTGCCCAGATGCTGACATATATCATTGCCTTTCTTTACAAACGTTGAGCTCATAATGGATATCTGTAGCGTACCTGCACATCTTGAGTGGTCTTTAATGATATTACACCAATTCATTCAGCAGGAAAATCAGACCCATGCTCCTGCCACAGTTTGACTCCCACCCGCTACACTGCCCAGGCTGCACTCTGCCAGGAACAGCGAACTTCAGCAAAGAGCATTTCTGTAAAAAAGATGGCTGGAACACAGCAAGACTTCCAAAAACAGCTACACATTGGCTTAGCAACCTTCAGCATTCAGTGCAGCAAATGAGGCAGTGTACACAGCAGAGGTGAGCACGCTCTCCCCCCATGTCCCCACCGGCAGCACTGGGAGCTGAATTTGCACCAGGGAGTGCAGTGCAGACTCGTGCCAGGATGGCGATGACGACACACGCCTGAGCCCTTCCAGCAGGCTCCACCAGAGAATAGCAAATCCATGCCCGCAGGGAACATCCTGTGCAATTTAGTAATGTCTGTCTTGTTTGACTTCAGCCCATAAATCCTACCTCTTGTCTCTCCGTTTGGCCTCCTGCTGTTCGTACAATAGAACAAATGCAGTTCCTGCTCACAAAAGCAGACAGAAACCACCCAGCACAGCCCCTGCTCATGGCAGACAGCCTTTCTCCTTCCCTCCTTGCCATACTCCCCATGCCAAATTACTCCGTAGCATCAGTGTGCCTTGCTGAAGAGCTGCTGCATTCCACTTGTTTCAGTGCTGCTGGGTTTACCTCCACATGCAGCAGCTGCTGCAATTCGTTAGGACAGAACTATCAATTCTATCACTTCAGGAAATGCCCGTGCACTTTTCACATGAACGTGCACACCAAACATCCTATATATTTTATCCATCTTATGCTGGCTTGGCAGGAAAGCCCCTGCCTCATGCTTCCATGGGCACCAGAGGGGATGCTCACATCCAGTCCTAACTCACTGCTCAGATTGGGCAGCCAGCTGCTGACTGCCATCCTATTGCCAAGATCCAGATGAATGGCTCCCACACAGGTTCTTCTGTCGTTTCAAGGGCCACGGGACCAGGCTAGCAGAGGAGCCCTGTCTGCTCGGAGGTGGATGTCCAACTGCAGGTTATTTTAGGCAGAGGCTGTCTAGACAGAAAGCTGAGCTGCCCTTTTAATTACATCCGCCTCCCCAGGCCTCATTTTTGGTTCTGAATGCAAATGATTTTATGGGCTTTGCAAAACCCCTTTGTCAGAGAGAGCCATGCCAGGATGCTCAGTTCATTACTCAGAGCTGCAGGTGCAAGCAGCAAGTCCAAGCCTACAGACGTCAGCAGTACTAGCACAGCTAATTGCCTTTAATTCCTTAGAAAGCACTGCTATAACTGCAGCTAGCAGTGCTGCCTCCTCACCCTCAAATACTTTCAACTCCTTCACTATTAGCACTGTGCCCCACCTGGTGGACTGAATTGGGGCAGGTTCCCCCGGAGGTCTGGGTGCCACAGGCTGCACAAGGGGCTGTCAGCACTGGGCACTGCCAGGCTGCTATTTGTGGTTTCCCCAGGCACCACCCGCTTGTTCCTTGTTCCATTTCTCTCCTGTGTCTGTTCAGCTCCTTGTTTATATCTTTGCTCTTCAGGAGGAGGAAGAAAAGGGAGCAGAGTGGAAAGGACAGATAATGCCCTGCCCAGAGCTTCCTGAGAGCGCATCACGGGCAGCCCTACAGCCCTTCAGACAGTCAGGAATTACACAAGAAGCTTTTAAAAAGGAAAGTCTAAAATTTCCCTAAGCTCTGCAAACCCCCAATGTGCTCACACCGCCACTGACAGCCTAACAGCAGGGAAAAGACTTCACCCTGAGATGCTGAAGAATGCATTTATCTATCCTGAAGAGAAAGAAGAAAGAAAGAAAGAAAGAAAGAAAGAAAGAAAGAAAGAAAGAAAGAAAGAAAGAAAGAAAGAAAGAAAGAAAGAAAGAAAGAAAGAAAGAAAGAAAGAAAGAAAGAAAGAAAGAAAGAAAGAAAGAAAGAAAGAAAGAAAGAAAGAAAGAAAGAAAGAAAGAAAGAAAGAAAGAAAGAAAGAAAGAAAGAAAGAAAGAAAGAAAGAAAGA
>NW_024962289.1:3080123-3180980 GCF_019238085.1 Lagopus leucura
AGAAAGAAAGAAAGAAAGAAAGAAAGAAAGAAAGAAAGAAAGAAAGAAAGAAAGAAAGAAAGAAAGAAAGAAAGAAAGAGAAAGGAAGAAAGGAAGAGAGGAAGAAAGGAAGAAAGGAAGAAAGAAAGAAAGGAAGAAAGAAAGAAGAGTAGAAATTGCAGTTGAAACCCCCAGCAGAACAGCAGCTCGCCCACACCCCATCTCAGCAAATCCCCACGCTCCTTGAAGGAAGGTTTCATACCCAATGAAGGTGCAGGATTGATGGGATGAGACAGGATGGGATGGACAGAAAGGTGCCCCTGGCTGAAAGCAGAAGGTTGTAAAGGATGGGTGTTGGCCAGAGTTGAATGTCAGAGACATGCAGTCCTCTTGGGACCCGTCCAAGGAGAAAGAATAAAGTGCACATGGAAGAGTATTAATCTGAGCAACCAGCTCATGCACTTGATGCAAGGCATGGCTAAATTTAGTGCTGTGCTTTAAAACATCTGTGTGCTGAGACCTGCAGCTTGTCTTGCCTCTTACAAGCTGTACATGTGTCACACCCTTGAAATGCAGCCACTTCTGGGGAAGGAAACAACCACTAAGGAGGTCACTGTAGAGTATAATAGCTCCAAAACTAAAATGAATAATCACATGTATGAGGCAAACCTGCTCCTTCAGTGCTGGGAGCTGAAGATCAGCAGGGTCAGGAACGACATGAATATCCATCAGCACGAAGATGCCAGCTGAGGGCTGGCAGCAAAAACTGTGTTGTCCAAAGCATACCCTCAGGTTTCCAGGTCTGAACAAGAACGTGAACTGACCCCACATCCTTGGCTAGGAGGAGGACAGGATACATCACAAGTGATGGGGTTTGCAATGGTTTTGAGCTCCAAGGAATGGCAGCTGCTTTTGCTCCAGTCCCACCAGCACAAAGCCGAACCTCCCCAGCCATGCTGCAAGCTGCACCAGCTAGGAGAAGCAGGGTATGCACCCAACAGCCACTTCTTTCCTGTCCTCATGTGTCTGCTTCCTAGAAAGAACTGTGGTGTGATAGACTGAGGTATTCCTGGAAATTGTCCTCAAAAACAGGGACTTTATAGCTCTCCCAAGGTATTTGCAAGGGGTGCAGATGAGCAAGTGGGAATCACTGAGGCTGCAGGAAGAACTCAGCACTGCAATTGCCTCCCAACTCCTTCCAGTCCTCTTCTGCCATTCCTTCAGAAGGAGATGAAACACCCAAAGCACTCCATTCTCCTCTTGGCCTCTTTTCCTCTTGTTCACCCTTCCGTTTGGCTTAAAGCTCCATCCAAGAAGTCTCCAAGGCTCTATAGCTCTCCAGAACTGTCCATTTCAAACAGGCATTGTCTCTTTGGCACCATATCTCCATTGCTTAGCCCCAGGAACGACCACAGCCATCCTGTCAGGCCATTGAAGCTCACATCCTGGAGGCAAAACCCAGTGCTGCCAAGGCAGCAGCAACCTGCTGGCACCATTGCATCCACCTTCCATCAGGTGCTTGACGTCCACGCTAGCTCCAAGCCCCTTGGGGTGACTCTGACCTCCTCCCAGCTTGTGCTTCAGAGCAAGTGGAGGTGGTAAACGTGTCATTTTGAGACCTCCAGAGGGTTTGTGTGCTGCTGAGTTGAAGTCCATGCCCCTGGTGTAAACAGGGATGGGCAAACCCATTGAGCAATGTGGACATCCAGAGGTCTCAAGTCCCAAAGCTGTTGGGTTAAGGGCCATCCAGCACTGCATGCTGCAGCCCTGGTTTCCTCCCACAATGCCATCTTTCTTTTGCTCCTCTTCTAGGGAAGGCCAACTGACCTCACACAGCCAAGAGCAGGGAAATCAGCACTGCTCCCCAGCCCCTCTGTACCAGATTTGCTTTGTGAGGCAACAACAGAAGCCTGGTTTTAAGCAGAGGAAATCCCTTTCATATCATAGGCAACACATTTATGGCAGAAATCAATACACTGCTGAAAGAAAAGAGCTTCCCATTGATGGGAGCATCTCTGCTCTGGGTGACTCACACATGCTTTGCTTGCAGCTGTCACATCAGCAGATGCAGGAGTGCACCACAGGCTCTCCATCATCACGTGGATTGGCAGGCTGCTCCTCTGCCAATGTTTGGGGTTTTCTTTTCCCATTGAAAAAGCCCCAAACCACCAGCCTGCATTTGACAAAGCCACAGAGCAGCAACACGAGAAACTGGGAGGAGGCAACAGGAGAATCGTCCCATGATGTTACAGAAGGATGTCCCTGCTGGTCCCCATCGCTTCCCTGCATGTGACATTCCCAAAAGCAGAGAAAGAGCAGTAGAGAACAGTAAAACAATTTCACCCACGTTAAAAAAAAAAACCTTCAGATATAGGGAGAAAAGGCCACTTTGGGGAGGAAAAGGGGGGGAAGGGAAGAATATTGCTGGTGCAAATTGGGGGTGGGATCTGTGAAATAGCACTTGAGCAGCTCGCTCCCGTGCCGCATTGGGATGAAGCAACCGGGGGCTGGAGCGCAGCACAATTCTGGGATTCAGAGCTGAATTCCTGAGATAAGTCTTTTCCAGGAATGCCTGACAGTGCAAACGAAGCAAAGATTGCAACATTTTTTCCATAGTTCTTGGCCTCTTGGAAAGAAAAAAAGAAAAAAAAAAAGTCATTATCTAACAAAATGGACGCAGCGTGCGGGCGGTGGTGGAGCGGAGCAGTGGGCAGCAGCTCCCACCCACATTCCCACCTCCTTGTTCCCATCAGGATATGCACAGAGGAGGAATTTGGGAGGTGGGGGCTCAGCGCAGTGACCCTCCCCAAAAATCGCCGTCTGTGTTGAACGCGCCGGCCCAGCCCCGCCTCATCAAACCTATTCCAGCTCTATGCTCAGACCGCTCCTTCCCCAGAAAACAGCAGAAGAAATACCGCACAGCAGCGGCCACTCTGCTGGCCGCAGGAAAAACAGCTGCGTTCACACACGGAGCGATCGCTGCCAAAGCCCCGAGCGATGGCTCCTCGCTCCTTTGGCGCGCAGCGTTAACCGTTGAGCGCCGTCCTTGGCACCGGCACAGGCACCAATTCTTGGGGCTTTCTGCAGCCTGCAAGGCGCACAGCCTGTGCTTTGAGAGGCTGAGACGAGTGAGGTCTGTGGCAGCTGCTATAGGGTAGTTTATATTTTTGAAAGTAAGCAGATTCCTCGTAAAGAGAGCGCGAGGAGCGCAGTGTAACCAAGAGCTGGGGCGGAGAGCTGTAAATGAAGGCTTGAGCACGGTGCAGCTCCGTGCAAAGAGCAGCTCACCGTGGCACCTCGTCAACCAAACCCCAACTGCTCCAACCCGTTTGGCCCATCTTGCCTACAGGCCCTTTAATGATAAGAGCTTTAAGGATAAGAGATCACTGGCAAGGACCCAGAAGGTCCCTGAGGGGCACGCAACACAGCCTCCCCCACACAGGATATTTAGAAGTGGGGGACCCCATCCCAGCCCCATTTTGCAGAAACCGCTCTCACCACTGCCATCTCCCAACACACGTGATCCCACAAACACCCGGAGCAAGCAGTGGAGGTAGCTAGAGCAGAATATCTAGGGAGGTCTTTATGAACTGGGGTACAAATCTCCACCTTTTCCAAGCAGAAATTCGGCAGTTTTTGAGCAAGTGTGCCCAGCAGTGAAGCAGCCACGTGCTGAGGAAGGCTGGGGCTCCATTGGGAGCCAGCAGGATCCAGTGGGATTGCTCCCAGCCTGGGCCTGGCTCCAGCTTTCCTTGCTGGCCCTGATACCAGCAGGCGTCAGCAGAGCCCCGCAGTGCGTTCCTCCCTCCCAGAGCATCAGCCCCCACCCCTGGGTACCAGCAGGCTGCAGGTGGGGGTGAACCATAAGCCCCCAAAGCCGCAGCCATCTCCCCTCACTGCCAAACCCTTTTGTATGCCCACACCAGGACCATGGTGCATCGGTTGGCTCCTGCACCAGAGCACCCTTTGGGCAGTAGCCGTGTGACTGTGCTCCCAGCGACACCAGTACGGTCCACGGATTGCTGCAATGGTTTCACTGAAGAATCTACTCCCAGGGAAAGTGAAACCAGGCTAACTGAAAACAAACACCACTGACACCAGCCCTGTCTCCTGTGAAAACTAAAGCATGGACTGATCTGTATCCCTGCACACAGGATGTGCCCACAAACCACCTGCAAAGGCCAATCCCGCTCAATTTTGAGCCCGGGGGCAGTGACAACAGCAACAGCCGGGGAGGCACTCACCATTCGGGGATGATGTCAGGCACTGGAAGATGGCACCGGTCCCAGAGGTGCAGTTCTGCCACAGGTCCGCTGTCTGCCCGCCATTCACGAGCCATTGCTGCAATGAGATGCAGCCCCGTGAGCAGGAGCCGTGTGCACCCCTTGTCCCAGCCCAACCACGGGCTTTTCTTTAGAAAAAGGTTTGCAGAGCAAATACTTATATTTGATTTTTGCTGCTTTGGCCTCAACGGCAGGAAAAAACAAACAAACAAACAAACAAAAAAAAACAACAAAAACAAAAACAGAAGCTCTTTATTCCCTTTAAACACGGGCCAGGTCCCATGGGGGACGCACGCTCCCCTCCCCACTGCGTCCCGCTGCCTGGCCGGGCAATTTGAATGTTGCCACGTGATTCCTAATGACTCGGAAGGTTTTTGTAAGTTCTTCCACTGCTGCTACTACCAAAAAAGAATTTTAAAAGGAAAGGAAAGAATGTCATGAAGCAAAATTGCAGCTCCACAAAACTGCTGTGTTCTAAACCAGAGTCAAAACTCTTTTTAACCTGACTGGGCTCCATGCTGAGAAAAATGCTTGGAGACCCATGCAGCACCCAGCTCTCATTATTCTAGTGTTTGCTACGCTCATAGCTGGATATCCTGAGTAGGAGATGCTGTCCCTATGCCATGGCCCTAACAGAGCACATGTGGAGAGCAAAACTGGTGGTGTGGAGGCTATAGTACCCGAGCAGTCCCACTCTGCTCCGTTTTGCTCTGACTGGCTGTACTGGTCCCACAGGCTGAGCCCGTTAGCAGCACGGTTTCGCCCACATGGATGCGGTTTAGGTGATGTGAGCTCAAACACAGCGTGGATGCGCTGAGCACCCCTGGCCGCACCCAGCTTCCACCCATGGGACAACAAGAAGAAGAGTTTTCAGTGCAACATACTCAAAATCCCACCGATAGCAAGGCAGTCATCAGGAAATAAACTTTTCCTGCAAAAAGCTGGGCTGGAAAAGGAACCGCAAATAAAACGAACAGCTTCCGTCCTTCCCGATGCCTCGGTGCCGTACTTACGCTGACGACAGTGGAGACGAAGAGGAGCACCAGCACGGTGACGTGGAGCACGATGATCCCCAGCAGCAAGAGCAGCATCCTGGCGGTGGTCTCGGGTACAACTAGACGAGGAGAGGGAGATGCTGCCGAGCATGCGGACGTCTGTGTATGTGTATGTGTGTGTGTGCGTGTGCGGATCGCAGCCCTGAGGGCAGCAGGAGGCGCTCCGCAGGCGGCAGAGCCCGCCCGTCCCGCCGGGAGCCCCGGCCCGGGGCGGGGATGCTGGGGCACAGCTTCGGGGCTTCTCCCGAGCCCTGCGGCGCGGCGGGCACCCGAGAACCGGTGCTTCGGGGTCCTCTGGCCCTCTTCCTCTCGAGGAGTGTTCCTCGACTTCACCTCCCACAAAAACTCCCGGGGCTCCTACGAGTGCTCTCACCGGGGGCATCCATCGGCCCCCTCCCCTGAGGAGTGCCGGGAGGCTCCCCCAGCCCCCCTCCGCTGGGGGGGCTCCGATTGCTTTGCCGCAGATGGGTGGGGGTGCTTCCCCGCTCCATCTTCCCTCCGTGCTCCCCGGGAGGGCTCTCTCCTTGCCCCTCTCCACCGGGTGGAGAGGTCCCAGCCCACCTCCACATGAGACCACCGGGCAGCCCCCACCGGCTCCGCTCCTCCGGGGAAGCATTCCCTCGCCCATCTCTCCCGCGGATCCCCGGGGCGGAGACGCGTCCATCTCCCCACAGAGCTGCCTCGGACCCTTTCCCTCGGAACTGGTCTGCCCCGAATCATCTACCCCGGGTACCCTCAGTGCCCCGAGGTCCCCCCGTGTCCCCGTCCCGGGTCGTGGCCGTACTCACGTCGCGGAGCCGGGAGCGGCGGAGCGGGCAGCGCGCAGCGGAGCGGGCGCAGCGCTGTCAAGGTTCCCCTTTAACCGGGGCCACCGCCCAGCTTGCGTCTGCGGGACAGGGAGGGTCCTGCGGCCGCTCCTCCTATAAGTGCGACGGTAGCTCCCGGCAGTCGGTCGGTGTCCCGTTCTCACTGCTCCCAGTCCGCCCCTGCGCGCAGACCCGGGACCCGCACACAGCCCCGGCTCCAGCCGGCATCCCGCGGCGCTCCACTAAGGGAGGGGCTGGAGATGCGGCGCTCGGAGTGGGGCTCTGCTGTGTGCCCTCACCGCAGTGGGAGCACAGGGATGCGCGGGACAGGACTTGGGGAATGTTGGAAGCTGGCTGTGCCGGAGTCGAGGGGAATTCCATCTCTGGTTGGTACAGCGGGGATGTGTTTGGCAAAGGGACACCTTTGTGACTTGCTGTGCTTTGATGGCCGTTGATTCTGGCTGTCTGGCAGGGAGCCTTGGCCCTTGGAAGCCTCCTCCTGGGGAGCTGGTTACAGGAGAGTATAAGACCTCAGAGAGGAAGGGGTGCTTCACTCAGGTGCTGCAGATCTCCACAGACCCAGAGGGAGTACCACCACCAGCCTCCCCATCACCTCTCCCCTCTGCACACATCAGCTCCAGACTGGTCCTGCCTCGTTGCAGAGGCAGATGAGTTTGACATCCAGCTGCCAAAACTGTAAATCTTGGGAGAAAGAGGGAGAGAAGCGTGCTTGGCTCCTTCCTGCTGGCAAGCAGGCGTGTTCCCTGCAGCACAGGCTTGGCTGTGCTGTGTGTGAGGGGTCCCAACACACGCATCAGTCAGAGGGAGTTTGGAGCACTCTGGGGAGGTGCACAGGGGAGATGGGTCAGCGGCCCCAGGCTTCACACTGTGCTCCAGCCCCTGCTTTGCCACCACCTGCACAATGCCACCGAGCCGTGCTCCAGCAGTACCAGCTCACAGCTGTGCGGAGAGAGTTTAGTCTGAGATCTCCACTCCTGTGTGCCTGCAGCTTTCTGAGCATGTGAGAAATAGCTGAAACTCAGCTCTGACTGGACCAGGCTCTGAGCACCTGCTGGAGTGTGCTGGTGTCCCTGCTCATTGCAGGGAGTTGGACGAGGCGGCCTTTAGTGGTCCCTTCCAACTCAACAATTCTATGGATCAATGAAAGGAGCCACTTGAGAGAAATGAAGCCTGTTTTGGCTGTGAGTTGCAGATTAGAATCCATGGAGGGAGCCCAAAGAGAAGTGCCCATTGATCCAGTGCCCCCTCATGCTCTTGGAAAGGTGCATCATCCAAATGGACTGGGGCTCTGTGAAGCCATCACGAAAGATCAGAACATTCTATGGGATCATTTAAAAGTGCTAGGATGCTTCAGCTTCTAGAGTACGGTAATAAGATGTTGGGAAGGAAATTGTTTGTCATATAACATTAGGAGGCTCAGATGCAAGCAAGGGGCTGTGAGGCTGGGCACGGTGCAAGCTTCAGCAGGCTGCATCCATGGCATCACCAGGACCACACAACACAGGATCTGCCATCTGCCCAGCAAATATGTACACCTCATTCACTGCCTCAGCCAGATGGATGGGAATCTTTTCCAGCGACACAAAAAGGGCAGACTTTCTCTGGATGTCTTCTCTTGGGTGGAGGTCTCCAATCCCAGGACTTTGCTCCATCATCACAATTTCAGGGAGTGGCTTCCTGCTCCCTGCCCTTCTGATTAAGACCACGAGCAATGGAGGATTCGAAAGGCAAAGGGGAAAGGGCAGAAATCTGCACTGCCCTCAGCAAGCCCTGGGATGAGGAAAGGCATCCTGCTATCAAGCAACTAGATGAATAAGGAGAGCAGTAGGCACAGATGCACACTGACAGGCACACACAGGCAAGGAGAGTGCCAAGAAATGGTGGTTTTTACTTTTTCTAACAAAGCCATTTCAAGCAAGAAAAAATGTGAGAGAAGACAGACATTTACATTTAGCAATCTTCTAAAACAGGAGATATAATACATCTTGGAGACGTTTTCTTACTCTTCCTGATGTTTGTTTTCCACCAAACCAAGAGGAATTTGTAAAATATTTCAGTCCTGCCAACTCTGCATTCGTGCCCCAAAACCAATTTTGTCCAACTCTTTTATTCAGCTCCAAGCCAGTTGTCATCACTGATAGAGGCACTGGAGAAATTCCCATTGGCCTCAACGAAACCCAAATTCACTCGCTGACTCCAAAAGAAAGAAACACATCCGTGCTCCCCAGCTGGGACGTGCCTGTGTGCCAGAACATACTCAGACACTTTTAGAAGTCGTGATACGTGTTTGTCTGTTGCATGCTGACAACATGCAAAAGGAGCTAGCCCCCTTGAGCTCCTCTTGAGCCTGCAGAGGATATCACTGAATGGTTTGTGCTGGAAAGGACTCAAAGATCACGTAGTTCCAATAGAGGTCTGAACCAAGCCACCTTTTTGCCGAGGTTATTGAGCTTGACTCCTGTCCCCAGCAGTGCTGGGACTGCTGATCCCTTTTCCCAGGCTGTCCATTGCATTGACTGCCAATGCTTTGAGTGATGCTCCCTGCCCTGCAGTTCCCTGCTGGGACTGGCAGATGCCGAGAGGCTGCATGAGCCCAAGGAATGGCTGGAACGAGATCACATGAAACAAGTCCATTGGGGGCTATTGGATTCAAGGACAGCACTGGCAGCTCAGGAAGTCCTTGACACACGGGTGGCTGGAAGCTGGGAAAGTGGACTGGGAAAGTATTATGGGATGCTTCTGTGCTTCTGTCTGAGCAGTTTCTGTTGGATCTGGCAGAGGCTGAATCTGGGCTTTTGGACTTTGGTCTGAGCCAGCACAGCCATTCCTGTGCTCCTACACTTCCCAAATCTTTAAAAGTTTAGCTCAAATTTTCTTTCTTTTTCTTTCCCCACAATAGGGATGAGCTGTTTTATCATAATGCTGAAGCTGTTTTGGGAATTCTTTCCCTAGAGCATTTCTTCATTTGTTGTGCAATATACTACTAACCACTTTTGGCAAGCTTTCCTCTCACCCTAATTCATCTCAGGCCATTCACTGAGTCTCATTTTCCTAGGCAGCAGAAGCACCCAAGCCTCCTTTCTGAGAATATTGACAGCCTTGGCCATTCCCTGGGTCTGGGAAGGGCATGAAACTTGGCTTGCATGGAGCAATGCTCCCTCGGTTTTATTCCTTTATTTTCTTTGCTCCAGACAGTAGACAATTAGTTTACAAACCCATCTCTGTGGGGTTTATCAGGATGATAGGAGAGAGGGTGGGAATATGTCTGTGGGATGCAAAGGAATTTCTACAAATCAAATTCTTCAGCAACTTGGCTGATAAAAGCAAGCAATAAAAGGGTAATAAGCAGCAATAAAAGCAGGCGTGTCGCCCTGCAGATTGAAGGCATTTGCAGAAAGGAAGCATCCAATCAATGCAGAAAAGCAGCAGAGGCAGACAGGAAGGGCAGAGTTATCTAAATGTGAATTGTGGAAGCAAATCATTTGATTTTACAAATGTAAAGGCACTGAGACTTTGGATGCAGGAGGGCAGGGCAGTGATTTAACGCACTTGATGTGCACCAACTGGAGAGACTGCAGCCCCAAAAGCAACTGCTCGCAAGGAGGAAAATCCATCCGTGTGTGCACAGGGAATGCACAAGAATGTGACTGCATTGGAACTGCTCATTATCAACTTTCCAACAGATCTTAAAACAACTCCAGAATGCAAAGGTATCGTTTAGTTCTACTGGGTCCTTCATCATGATTATAGAGTCATAGAGTCATTAGGGTTGGAAAGATCATTAAGATCATCCAGCTGAACCATCAGCCCTTGCCTGTGACTTCTCTAGACTACATTCCTCAAAGCTACACCTTCATGTTTCTTACACACCTCCAGGGATGGTGACTCCCCCACCTCTGTAGGCAGCCTGTGCCAATTCCTCACCAGGGTCATTGTGTAGTTACATCATATCAGGTACATCATATAACGGTTGGATTTTTGCCTTGAAAATCACTTGTAAGAGTAGGACAAAAAGTGCCAAGGAGCATCCCCGCTTCATCACCTCTGAGTCCACCTGAGCCAAATAACCAAACTGCCATGCAGAAAGCAGCACCACCTCTGAACACAAGCACTCAGGTCACCTGCAAAGGGCCGAGCACATACAGACACAGCAGGTGCCCACAGACCCCAGCGAAGGGCTTTGAAGCTCTCGGGTCATGGCTAGGGCAGTGAGGCAGCCCAGCACGAGCACCACCTCTGGTCTTGATTTGTGGCCACTGTTTTATTTCTACTACTTACAATAAAGCCCCAAAGCCGACAGTGCTGTGTGAGCACTGTGCCAAGGGACTTCCCTGGGGTGCTTGTGCTCCAGCGAGGCTGGAAGAAAATCCTTTCCCCTGGCCAAGCTGCCAAACGTGCCGATGAAGAAACTCTTGGCCGGCAAACTTGCTGCTGCTGATGTTTGATGATCACTCAGCACTTGGGGGAGATGTGGTTTGTTTCCTGTCCGGCTGACACCAGCTGTGCACAAACCAAAATCCTCTCTCCTGTCTGCCCAGGACGCGTTTCCTTACGGACACAGACAGCATCAGGGCTGGGACTGGAGAGAAACCTTTATTTCTACCTGATCACCCGAGTTTTTTTTTGAAGGAGATGAAGAGCTGAGACCCAATGGTTTTTATGGAGTCAAAGGTGCCACATGCAGAACTTGGAATTTTGGTGAGCCTATCAACAATCCAAAAGCAAAATCTTAAATTAGGAACCAATTCATGCTCACTAAAATGAAAACTGACACATTTTCTTCAATTAGCTGGTCATAGCTAATCATAGAATGGCCTGGGTTGAAAAGGACCACAGTGCTCATCCAGTTCCAACCCCCTGCTATGTGCAGGTCACCAACCAGCAGCCCAGGCTGCCCAGAGCCACATGCAGCCTGGCCTTGAATGCCTGCAGGGATGGGGCATCCACAGCCTCCTTGGGCAACCTGTTCCAGTGCCTCACCACCCTCTGGGGAAAACTTCCTTCTTTTAAAATCCCAGTGCTGATATTTTAGACAACAGTTAGATATTTGCAATAGCAAGAATAAATTATCATTAGAAAACAGCACAAAGCACAACTTTTCCTGTTTATGAAGAGAATATACTTCAGTGCTTCTCAGGATGGTTTGTGCTTCTGATGCACTGTTAAAAATACTTCATGGGTGTCAACACCTGATTGACAGCATCACTTCCCCCTGTGCTTTTCCACAAACAGACTCAGAAGGAGGAAGACCTGAGTTTATTTCTCCAAAAATCCGAGAATGAAAGGAGGGGAGAAAAATAATCCAGCGGACCACATAAGACACAAAGCAAACGTTTAATTTCTACTCAGGACTTTCATCAGGAAGATTTGTCGTGGATTTTTGAGTCATCCTATGAAAGATGAGAACATCTCCTCGGATGTTCTGGGGCAGCTCCCAGCCTAGACGAAGCCCACCAGCCGTGCAGTGCAGGGGAAGGTCCTGCGCATCCCCATGCACTTCTCCTGGTCAATGAAGAGAGAGTTGGCTTTGACAGCCAGGTCGTGCTCCAGGACAGCCTTGGCCCGCACCAGTGTCTGCAGCGTGTCCTCAGCATCCCTCAGCCGCTGCTGCAGGCTCTGAATGGTCTCATCAAGATCATGGACCTCGTTGACGAGACTGGGAAAACAGCAAGGAACCCCGTCAAGTACAGAAGAAGAAGGATTTCCCCCTTGGTCTGGTTTACTGAGCTCCCAGTTTCTGGCAGCTGTGAATGGAAGCTGAAGGTGGGAGCTCAGTCTCTCCTTGCTGCATTGGAGCAGCTTCTGGGGACACTCTAATCCTGGCTTCTCCTCCTGCGGGTGATACTAACAAGAGGAGAGTGAAGCTGACACCAAGACATTAGGAAGCAACTGAGGTTTCCCATTTTCTGTTGAAAAAAGGCAAGACCTCTCCATATTCACAAACCTCCCATCCAACAAATTGGCCAGTTTTGGTTTGCTGTTCCATTCACGCCTACTACAGCAGCAAGGTCACCTCCAAGAGTCAGGGAGGCAGTTCCCTTATCTGGGACACATCCACACTGCTGCCTCTCTGGAAGCTGCTGGTTTTGCCTTTCCTTCCTGCCAAAGCACTCGGTACCATGAGAAGGCTGACGGGTGGAGGAGGAGGCTTGGATGGAAGCCCTGGCCAAGGCTCTTCTGCTGATGAGGCAGATAAGGCCTTGAAGGAATGCCAAGGAGCAGCCCAGCCAACTGCCCCAGCCTGCCAGAGGTCTCCCCTGCTCGAGGGGTTTGTGTTTCCCCGTGTCCTCAGGGCGAGTGAAGACAGCCTATCCAGCTACCTGCTGCAAGGGTGCCCTTCTTCCCTCGAAGGGAAGGAGCTCTCAGGGTGATGCTATGGGAGATCAAAGGGTTCATCCTTCCACAATGGGCACATCCAGCCACTGGGAGAGTGTCAGGCATCATTGGGCTGTGGGTGCAGAGCTTTCCCAGCACGCCGCTGGGATGCATGCCCAGTGCTTTCCAACATACTGATGCACTCAAGGAAGGGCTATCTAGCAAAAAAAGGGCCACCATCAGTTTTGTCACCCAGTAGTGCTCTGAGTGCCCACACAGTGACTGCACTCCTGCTCACCGCAGCTGGGCACTGTCCCGGCACAGCTCCACGTTGGGTCTCCGCGTGCGTTCATCCAGCCTGGTCTGAGCCACTTTCAGTGGAGGCACTTTGTCCCTGATGGCTTTACGGATGCTTTCTATGCTCATCTCGATCTGGAAGATTTCCTGCAGTGTCTGCAATAGAAGCAAGTTCGTAAATTAAAAATTATATTAATCAATAACAGCGTCATGCCCCGTTTCTTCAGCCCTGGGCGAGCTCTGCAGGGAGGCTCTCTCTTTGCTGGGAGTCATCATTCAGTTTAGCACCAAAAGGGAAGGGCTGGGGCTACCTTGGCCAGGTGTGTCTGGATCTTGCTCTTGGCATCAGCAGTCTCGGCGATGCGGTTGGTGAAGGCAACGTTGACGGCATTGAACTGGTTCCACATCTCATTGGCAGTCACCACCAGCAGGTTCTCGATGTCCTCCCGCAGCTTGGCTGAGGCTGCCCGCTCGCTCTGGGAGCGCAGGATGTTGTCATCCGTGAACTTGGCCCACGAGTCTGGCACTGAGATGCTGCCGTAGAGAAGAGAGGCAGAGATAGTCACACACTGCCATGGATCCGACCAGGTTGGCTTAAACACAGCCTTCCTGGCATCCACGCTCTTTGACCACTTGAAAGCAAAACATCTGGACACCATTTATGCAGTACAACTTATCAGATGCTGACACATCCACGGCAACAATTGCGACAATTATGAAGGCTCACACAAACAATAGATTCCCACGGAAAAATCGAGATTCTAATCAGACCTCATATTTACGTGTTAACAGCATTCAAGTGCAGAGTCATTCACAGCTCTATGACAACATGCAGACTGCAGCCAATGCATTTTGCTTGTAACTTATCCCAATTTCACACAAAAGCCAACATTACATAACACTGATTCCCTGTCTGTGCGCTCAGGATGGAGTTCACCCCATGCAGCATCCAGAACAAGGTCAACAAAAGCCTCAAATACCACATAAGCTTCACGTAAAACATGCTGATCCTCTACACATTTTGCTCCCTCTGAATTTCAGCATCAATCCATTGCCACTCATTTGCCTGTTGAAATGTCTGAGCTTCATTTTGAAGAATGATTCAAACACAAGAAAAACTGAATCACTCCATGCCCTCTATGAACCACATGGGTCTGTGTGTGGAGCAGATTTATTCCCCGTGCCCTTTGCTGCTTGCAGCATATCTCTGCTTTCGGTCATCGTCCATTTATTGCAGAGCCAAAGCCAAATTCCTGGCACCCAAGAGCAGCTGAACTCCATCCCAGCACCATGCTCTCTTCTTTTATCTTCAAGGCCATCCGGGCTCCCTGCCAGCACTCTGCAGGCAGGGTGAGCCCCCAGACCTTACGTCAATGTGGAGCGCTCGGGCAAGCACTGACACATCTCCCAAAATATGCATGGACCTAATGGGCTGTGTCGAGGTGCTGAGCTGAACTGTCAGGCTAATCTCTGAACCCTGATATGACATTTAATTAGGCAGAACCCACTGTATTATGCTTTTGCCCCCTTCGTTGTCCCACTGAATGTGCTGCTTGGGGTGGGATGGATGTGCCACGCCATGGCCATCAGGATGGGGACAGGCAGTGCTGTGCCACCTCTCCCCAGGCACTCACGTGGCATCCACCCGCTCCACGCCGCGGTAGTAGCTGATGCCATCGGAGGTGTTCCGCAGGTGGTGGCACTTGCCGTCGATGCGGTGGGCTGTCTGCTTGTCAGCCAGGTCCCTTTCCACCTCGTGCTGGGCTGCTCTGTTGGACCTGCAGCACGGCACGGCAGCTGTCAGTGGGACTGTTGGGGAGGCATGCCTTCCCTGGGGATGCTCCCTGGGAGCCTAGGTGATTTTCATAGCTGCAGGGTAGGCAGAGGACAGAGGTCTGCTGTGAGTTCATGTTACAAAGTGACTCATGTTGGATATTAGGAAAAATTTAGTCTCTGGAAGAGTGGTGATGCATTGGCACAGGCTGCACAGGGAGGTGGGGGGAGTCACTGTCCCTGGAGGTGTTCAAGAACTGTGGAGATGTAGGAGATGTGGCACTGAAGGATGTGTTGATGGGCAGAGCGGGGGGAGGTTGGGGCTGGACTTGATGACTTTAGAAGGACTTGATGACCGTAGAGATCTTTTCCAGCCCTAATGATTTTATGATTCTATGACTTCAGCCCTATGGTGTGGGCTGGGGGCTCCTTACGCAAGCTGGGCTTTGGCTCTGTCCAGGTAGCGCTGCATCCTCTCCTGGCACGATCTGATCACATCCACCTCCTGGACAGGGACAAAGCATGACTCCATCAGTACCTCACCCATTGGTCCCAGTCACACGCATCCCCTTGGGCCTCCAATCTGAGTGCAGTGACCCAGAGCAGAGACAGGACCACGCCATGGCCACAGGCACAGTCTGTGCACAGACTTACACGGGGTGACCAAGCATTTTTTCATCTTGACACCTGTGCCAAGTGATGGTTTGTGCCACTGTATGGCAGCAAGGCCAGATCCTGACCTGCTCTGAGTGGTGACTTGGATGAACCACACACCTCCACCCCCAGTTAGGTCCTGACATTTTTGTTCCCTAAATATTTTCTTCCCCAGGAGAAATCCCATACAAACAGGGTAGGAAGACAGAGACTTTGCTTCTGAGTGAATTCCCAGCCATTCCTAAGAATGAGGCTGGAGGAAGACACGTATTGACCTCAACACACCTCCACCACGTTTGTGCAGCCCTAATTACTTTAAGCAGTGATCAGTGCTTCCAAACCACTCATGTTTACACCTTCTCTCTCCCATAACCATCTGAAAATCATGGCCTAAACTTATCCTCACAACACTTACAATCCAGGCTGCCATTATGAAGATACCAACTCTGAATTTCTTTCCTTAAAATCTCATGACCTTTAAGGCAATCTGCTTTTTTAAGGCCTGACTCATAAGAAAAAATCTTCTAATTGGGCTTCACAGTCCCAGGGGCTGCCACTTCCTCCCCAGCTTCACAAGGCCCTTGCAGTGATTGCATTTTGCTGTACCCTGGGTTAGAATCCTGTCTTCTGGGCCAGCTCTCATCTTGTTTGTTTTTTATTCATAATTGCAAGCAGACTATGTAAAGGCAGGGAGGAGGGCACGTTTTTATGATTTCTATAAAATGCACTGCCTAAGTACACAGAGTGGCAGTCCAACTGCAGTCAAGCAAAGCAAAGCTGAGGGTAGATGTAATATCTTTTCTTAAACTGACTAACGGGTTGGGAAAAGCAAACAAGATGCTGGGCACACACTGCTGCTTGAAGGGGCCAAGGGCCCTGCTATATGCCACACAGGGTCTTCAGATAAAAGGGAAAATCTTGCCCCAAAATGTGGTTGTGCTGCTGATGGAAATGCCACCTCCTGGCCTGGGGTTTGAAGCATTTTGTGCCCAAGATCCGGATATGGGACAGGGCTGGAAAACCTGCTTCGGGCAGTTTAGGCAGAAGGAGCTTTAGCCAAACTCACTGTGAAGAGCTGTTTCTCCACGTTGTCATGGACTAGGTCAATGCCCATCCTCTTCTCCCGGTGAAGCAAGCACTCCTGAGCAACCTGTTGGGGACACAGCAAACTGCGTGAGTGGGGCTCCCTAGAGGGGTGGCCCCCACTGTAAGTCATATAAGAGAAGAGAAATTACAGGCGAGGACAGAGAAGAAAAATGTGTCCAAGGCAGGGCTGGGCTGGCAATGAGTGGCCAAGCTGCAACGTCAGCAATGAATCCTATGAGGGAGCACACGTGGCCCTGCGTACCCACAGCTGGATATGGGGACCTCTGTCGAGCTGAATGCCGACCTCACCCGATTCTCATAGCAAGACATGGGCTTTCCCATCCCAATGTGAGATTTTGGATGTACAGCTTATAAAAATATTTGGGTTAGCAAATAGTGTTCTGATGTGCTCAGCATGCGCTGATAGGAGCTGTAAGCAGATGGCGAGGGGCTTGTTTATTGCTGACTTAACTAATGGTCTCTTAGTAAAAGCTTTCTAGACGTTACAGAGCTCCAATGAAACTTAATGAGACGTTTGAATGGCTGCAGATGTTCCAGCAGCTCAGGGCTCACCTGCAGAGGGGCCTCTGTCTCTGCCAAGGCTCTTTCCAGTCGCTTCTTCATGTCTGTGAGCGCGTTGGTCTCCCCGATCATCTCATCCAGCTCATGGCAGAGCTCCGACTTCCAGAACTCAATGTCATTGACACGTTCTCCCAGATTCTTGGTGCTCTCCATTTGGGTTTTCTTCGTCTGCTGGTGCTTGTCCTGGATCAGGCGGGAGGTGTCGACCCTGAGGCTCTCCGAGTTGTGCCGTGAGGTCTCCGACTCCCTATAGTTGGTCAGGTTGGAGCGGTACCAGTCGTCCGGGGTGTAACGGGTGAAGAGGGACGTCCTGTTGGACACGAACGGGAGCATCTTGCTGCGAGTCAGCCCCTGGGAGCCGCTGGAGAAAGGAGCCAACATGGGGTGGTTGGTAGCCGTCCTGTAGTAGGAACTGGGCAGCCAGGGCAGGCTGAGTGTCTGGGGCAAGGGATAATAGGGGAAACGGTTCTTGTAGCTGGAAGTCATGGTGCTGATGGCAGGCAGGAGGTTGGTGGGGGTCGATCGCACGTGGGCACGGGCCGCCGATAAGGATGAGCCAACGAGCTCCATGGGTACCACAATTCGGGTCCTGCACAGCAAGGAGGCAGAGGAAAAGAATCTCACTTCTTGCAGCAAGATGTGCAACTTGTAATACAAACAGCCACACACACAGCACCCACACACTGCCCACACAGGCTTCGACTTCTCCAAAGCAAATCCCTTCAGACAGCGTCCCAAGCATTTGTATATACTGGGATTTGGCTTTGTTGTTAATATTGAGTGTCAGGACTTGAGAAGGAGAGAGAAACAAATCATGGCACTAAGGAGAATGACAGATACTATGCCTTCATTTTCATTCAGCCTGTCATTCCAATGAAATTGGATTCTCTGCTGTTCCTTTGTTTCTTTTGGCCAGCAGATCTTACAGTGCTCCAGATGTGATTTTCTCTTTAAAAGTTCCATTGCCAGCCCAATATCTGCATCCCTACAGACATACAACTGTACCAACCCCAACCCAGTGTGATCTATGGGCAAGGGGCTACATTCTCATCCCTGCACCTTCACTGGCATGAAATGCGTAAGCAAGGATCTGCAGGTGAGCTGAGCTGTGCAGGACTACACCTAGATTTGAAAAACAAAAAACCACCTATTTCACCCTAAAAGAAGAGCTATCTCCTTTGACTTGCAAAGGAAGAAAGGGGACAGTTCTTGTGGAATGAACTTGCTTTTATCCTAGAAGAAAGCATTGATGCAGGAAGTCATCTGAAGGGTTAGTTGTTCCTCTTGGGCTGCCCTAAGCAGTTTGGTTCTGTAGGCAAGCTGAGAGGCTGCTTGCATTTGAAATCATAACATCTCTAGGAAATAGTTTTTCACTTTTAGTCACCTTTGCAACAAAGAGCACCTCTACAAAAGGGCAGTGCCAGCAACAACTCATGGTTTCCTACCCAAAAGCTTAAAAAGAGGAGGATAGGAGACATAGGGACACCAGATCCTGTTCTCCCACCACCTGAGCACATCCTTTTCAGTACAAGAGATATCATCCATATCGTGAGGGGTTATGAGAAGTATCTGCCCTCCAGCACCCCGCCCCTCTGAGTTAAAGCGTATGCTCACCCTCAGCAGCCTGGGTGGGTGCTCAGGAGGTGCCTGTGAGCTGTGCCTCCCTGCTGTGCTGTCAGACTCAGTGGCAGCAGCACTGGGTGTGCAGGACCCCCAGCACCCAGCTGCCCCAGTGGCACAGCACCAGGAGAACGTTGCTATGGGAACTGGGATCCCCACAACTAAATTCTGCCTCGGCAACCTCATGCAGTTGCTATGGCGACCCAGTGATGACACTGGGCAACCCAGTGCTCTGGATGGGCACCGTAATGCCTGCCCAGGGCAACGCACTGTCATCACTGGGCCGTTTGGTAACTGGCCAAATAACCATTGGGCAACCCAGTGCTCTGGATGGGCAACCTAGTGCCTGCCTTGAGCAACCTACTGCTGTCACTGGGCAGCTGGGCAGCTTGGCACTGGACTTGAAACACTTACTACTGACTCTGGGCTACTTGGTGCTGGCCGTGGGCAGATCAGAACAGCCACTGGACAAGCCAAGTGCCCTTGATGGACACCCCAGTGTCAGCCCTGGGTAATGTAGTAACTTTGCTGGGCAACTTGATCCCACCACTGGGCAACAATTGCTCACAGTTTATAACCCAGTGCTGTCTTTGGCATCCTAGTGCCACCCCAGGATTGCCCAGTGTCACTCCCGGGGAACCCAGTGCCCTCATTGGACAACACAGTGCCAGTGCTGGTGCTCCTGGGCCAGCCCTGTGTCATGCTTTTATCAGGGGAATCATTTTCTGCTGCTCCATGTCACTGCTTTGACAAACTGTCAGCAAGGTGGATGGTTCACGAAGTATTCAGGCTAAAGCTTTTGTCCTTTCTTCTCCTTTTTTTTTCATTTTCCCACCAATCTCAGCATCAGACAGGAACTATACCAGAATGCTTTATGACTTCTCGTGAGCTGAAAGCTTTGCCAAAGACCTGACGTCATAAATAATTCCATCCAAATGCTTTGTGTATACAAAGTTCAGCACGCTTTGATTTCACTTTAAACACACGTCTTGCTTTAGCCGAGTGAAGAATCATCTTCATCAAACTGAAATAAAAGCTGAGCACAAAAGCTGCTTTTCTACATCTACACCAGATTGAGTAACCCCAAGCAAGGCTCCTTTGGCTCAGCAGGGACACACACAGCCCAGAACAGCCCCACATCCATCCCCACTGCACGCCCTGCAGTGAATCACAGCAGGATGCCATTCGTCTCTGTGGGCCTCTGCACTGCCTCTGGGGCATTTACTGAAACTGAGCAGTAATAATTAGATGGTGTTGTAATTAGATGGTGAAGCATGCAGGAGCTTCCTAGAGAACAACAAATTGGTGAAAATCACCGAGCCACCGTTGCAGGTTCTCATGGGGCACCCCCAGTTTTGATGGACATATGAGAGCATCGTTTGTCCCAAAGCTGTGACCATTTTAGCTCAGAACCAAAACAGAAAACAAGGGTGGAAATGTGAGGCTGGTGCTGAGCAGTGGTCCCAGCACAGGATCAACCTGAGTGAGCTGGAATTACAGGGAACACATTTAGAATAATAATAAAGTAGAATGGCTTAGATTGGAAGGGACCTTGAAGATCTTTGAGCACCAACTCCCTGCTGTGAGCTGGGTTTAGATGCCCAAGTACAAAAACCTAATGCCAAAAGCTGACAATCTTTCTGCCAGAGTTCTACATTCTGAATGCAAATCAATATAGCACTAGGCTGGGATCAGAAGCCACCCTTCTGAGAATATCCACATCCAGATTTCTTATAGCATCTGTCAGAGGCTACATAGCATTGCCCAATGTTTTGCATTGCTTTGGGTGTTCCTCTCTCTCCTTCCCTGTGTCTGCCTGAAGGAGACCTACTGTGTACGAATACTTTATCAAAGACACATCAATTCACGAAGAATTAAGAAATAAATAGAGCAGGTGTGGTGTGTGCTGTGCTGTCATGCTGAAGGGATGCTCCACCTGGCCCAGGGCTATTTCAGGATCCCAACAGGTTTCAAGATCTGATCTATTTGTGAAAGCAAGGCTGGCTCCTAAGGACAAGCAGCAGCCCACAGCTCCTGCTCTTGCCTCCATCTGTCTGGGAAATAGGAGACACTTCCCAGGATTCTGCTGGGATTCAGCTCCAGTGACAAGTGTGACTGAGCCACGATGGAGGGCCAAGGGCTCTTGAGATGAGACCTGGAATTCTTTGCTCTCTGCACATGGCTATTGGGAAGTTAGAGTTCTGGTCATTGCCAAACCTCTCACTGCTGTGCCAGAGGTGGGACCTGCAGGAGGAGGGCTGCAGGTTGGACACCTGAAGGATATAGAAGGGAGGCTGAGCAGCTGAGCAGGGAGAAAGACGGCTCTGGACTTGCACAGCCACTGGAGAACATCTGGGGCTCATTGCCCTTCTTCTACCAGGGAAGCTCGCGTCCTTCCCCCACACATGGAAAAACATCTCTGCTCTCTGCAGGTGGAGGGTGAGCCCCAGTAAGGCAAATGTCCTCCCCTAAATAAGGGGTGATGGCAAATTCAAATTTGTGGCTAACTGCAGCTCCTTTTAGTCACTTCCTTGGTTTCCTTAAACAGCTACAAAAATGTGGTCCCAACAGGACCAGAGTCCTCTCCCTTGGTCTATTTTAAAGTGAAATGAACTCTGCAATAATAGCAAACCTGTTAATGCTGCAGTGCAGGTGACCCTCATAGGGAAGCCTTGAGAAAACATGTGTACGTGCAGACCCATCCCACGTTCTCACACAGGAGCTATTCATAGAAAAACTGCTAAAAACGTGTGTTGTGAAATCTTTTCTTGCTCTGAGGTGGAAGCCTGCAGCACATACCTTGCTGCTTTGACAGAGGCGTGAGCAATAAACCAAATATTTTGCACAAATCAGTGGTAATGATGTGAGAGAATCATTTATCTATGCACTGTGTGTGCACTTTGTCACATTTCAGAAGGGTACCTACATTTTCTGCCAGAGTTCCTGTCTGCTTTTCCACCCTGACTTCCCCCCTGACAGGGCTTAGCAAAGCCCTGACATTCCTATCAAGAAACTCAAGCTGTACCTCTGCACCAACCACAACTGAACAAGGGCAGGCTGTGTTGAGGGCCCAAAACAAAACCTCAGGTCCTGCCCTGCCTTGCTGATTGTCCTCCAGTTGTCCTGTTGCAAAGGCTGGAGCATTCATGCCCACCCCTCGTGCCCTCATCCCATTGGGGTGACCATGTCCCATCTGAAGCCTTGACCCAGTGCTGTTGGATCAGCCTTCCTGGAAGACAAGCCATTTGTCAAAGGCACAAGAAATGAATGAGTTACATCAGCAAGACACACTCTGTGGAGATCCTAATGCCACTGGGGATGAAGTGACACGTACAACAACAGCTCCTTTCTCCCAGCTTGACCCATGGGGGCATGCTGAGCAGGAGGCATCTCACCTAAGTGTTGCAACATTTTCCTGTGTGCTTGGTGGGAAGAAAGAGCCACCATTTGAACTGCCTTGGTGCTTATTAAGGGTTAGAGGTGCAAGGAAGGCGCATTTCTCCCACATCTCCAAAGTGGTACGAGAATCAGACAGCTAGCTGAGGCACAGCGGATGAACACCACTCTCCCAGATGAATGCCATTTCTATCCTTAGGCCTTCAACAAGGCCAGGCCTGCTGGAAGCTAACCTCCAAGTTCTGCTTTCTGTAGGTATCAAGCATAGAAAACTGCCTCTTTTGTGATCTTCACCTCGAGGCTTTTCATAAAGAGAGCAGCCGATCAAGATTAGAAAGTAGACTGGTCGATGAATTATTTAGTTTAACCGTAGCAGCACAAGTGAGCTTCCCAAACAATAACAGTGGCATGAATAAATCATTACAGATCCCTCTCTGAGCTCTTGGGATGAGTCACAACCACTGAACTGCAACTCCTTTCCCGCAAGGTTGGGGTGCAGATAGTTCATGTCCTCGCAGCCTTTTCTCTCGTAAAACCTAACAGTTCCATTTACTGGGGATGCTCTCAGCAGTTGCTGTAGGAAATAAAAGGGGAATATTTGCAGGAGGTCACTTTTTGAGTTGGCCATTCGGCCACCTCCTTGGCACACAGGGAGTGACATACCACACAGATTCCCTTCGTGCGTCCCGTGCCAATGGGCAGCCCTGGATTTGCCCAGGTTGCATCTCCCAGCACCCCAGGGCTGGTTTGTTTCGAAGAAACCAGGCAGAAACCACTGAGCACCAACCTCACCACAGCTGTGCAACTGATGGAGGGTGAGGAACTGAGAAGAGTTCTCCTTCTCTGCATTTGCCTTGAAGCATCCCACCCATTTACCATGTGCTGTTCGTTAAAATCGCCGCCAGCCCCAACATTTCAGCACGATTTAAACACAAACCTAAAATTAAGCCCGAGCATCTGAGATCTGCTGAGTGGAAATAGATGGTTGGTGTGATTAATGCTAGGCACATGCTTTTGTGCTTAGCTGCAGTGAATTATTGGTGGCCTCTCCATGCTCATACACACTCTTCATTTCTGAGCCAGATGTGAAAGCAATTAGCACAATGGGAAGGCTATCTTTAAGCCTGCGGGGCTTTTTATAGGTTCGTGTTTATTTTCGGACCTACTTTCTTAAGGTGAACCTTGGCAGGCTGTTCAAGGACTGGCTCATGTCATTGGCTATTGTTTAAAGCTTTTTATTGCTTTGGCAAGGCTTTGGGTTGGAAAGGGGAGGGAGAATTTTTGTATTTCTTTTTCTGTCGTCATGTTCAGGCTCCTGTTTAACAGGGAAAGGATCACGGAGTCTCCAGAGCTGATGGGAGCAACCTTGGGTTCTGTCTGCTCAGGAAATGGCGAGAGCTGAAGGCAATCCCACTATGGAAGTGGCCAGGAAGCTCTACTCCTCCAGCAGCAATACCCAGTGCTGAGGCTGTGTGCAGGCAGCAAAGAAGGGTTCTGCCAACCCACACCGCATCCCCCATCCCATGCACTCTGCCCCTCTGGGCTCTGGGTGCACTTGGCTGCAGAGGTGACAAATTCACAGGGGCTGCCTGCCCTTTGCCATCTGCACACCCCACCCTGGGACCTCCCACGGCTGCAGACAGAGCTCAGCAATGCAGACACGAGTTGCTGTTACTTGGATTTTCCACCCACCCTGCAGCCTGTGCCTGAGCAGGGCTGATTTTAGCACTTCCGCAGAGCTCACCTGTAGTGAGTTCTGCTGCAACGAAGCAGTGATTCCACACAGCTGTTATTGTGCAGTATCTACTGCTAGGTGAAGGGATTGTCTATCTCCAGAGGAAATTTCCTTTTATCAGATTTGGGCACTGAAAGCTCTGATAAGCATTAAGCATGGGTACCTCAAAGCCATTCCGATGTGTGATGTGTGACAGGAGCTGGTCTAGCTGGCTGGTGTTACCCAGTCTAGCTGCTGGGTAAGGGCACAAGTGCTGCCAAACTCCAGCACTGGGCTGGAACTGGAGCTGGAATCTTTAATTCCTAATAGAAACACTGTTCTCTCTGTGGCTTTATTACCTATCTCTGTAGTTTTATTACCTATCTGCTCCTACATGCAGCAAGAGGAGCATTCCCTTGCTGCCTGCCTCACTGCAGACCTTCAGCACCATCATTCAGATTTCATTATGTAAATATTTTGCCTGATGCCTCATCTCACGTTACATGCAATTTTTATCCTTGGGACACCGAGGTCCACTCACAGTGTGCACTATCTGCTGCAGGGCTGAACCGATGGGCTCTAAATCCCAAAGGTTCTTCCTGAACCTGAGGGTTTCCCTGAGGATGTTTCACCCGATGTGCTTTGGCACAGAACACATAAATGCTTTCTGACTGCAGATGCAGAGCACTAACAGGAACACATCCACCTCCAAGCACTGGTACGGCCAAGCACACAGACATTCTCCTGCCAGCCCTGCAAAGTGCTCAGGTTCCACCTAGAACAATGCAAATAGATAAAACCAGATGCAGGATGCCAAAGGAAAAAATGCCCAGAAAATATCTGCAGCACATCATGAAATACACACCAGTGGATTAAGGGATTTAGCAGTCGCCTTGCTCACAGCTCTGCTTTGTGCAGGGCTGGCAAGAGAGTACGGTGGGACATGGCACTTCCACATCCTTCTTTTCCCAAGCACACTGTGCAGCTGAGGCTGAAAATAAGGGCAGGAGCACCGCAGGCTGAAACCCTTTGACTGCTCCAATTCCCCCAGTATCTCCTTGCTCCACAAGTGCCAGCAGTGCAGGTAGGAGGCAGCCTGGTTGGACCAAATCTTCCAGGGCTGAAATTTTGGCACCACCTTGACTATCCAGCCTGATTATCCCACCCTCAGCTCCAAAGGGTCTCAGGTTTGCAGCCTGGTGGAGCTCATATCTTTCCACATTATTATTTTTCCCTCTTTCCAATGCATGCAGTTCAACTCCTGGGGGCCTTCCATGTTACGTGCAAGCCGTCCTTCAGATGTGGGGCTGTGTGGTTTTGCTACACCCACCCTGGGTTTTACTTGAGGAAAGCCCAAAGTACAGAATGAGCGATGGCCAAACCCAGGGAGTTTTGCATGGTGTTGGGCCAACATTTTTCAAACCTGACTGAATGCATAAATCTCCACCGTTGTGACATTGGACTGCAAAAGGAGAGGCTGCTTATTCGCTCATTTGGGCATTTCATGGCAGGGATTGATTCTGCCGACCTGCTCTACACCTTCACCCTTGGGTGAGCCAGGCTGTGCCCCACAGGGGCTTGTCCATGAACTTGGCCCGGAGATGCAGAGCTCGTGGCTTTTTGGGGTGTGTATGACTTGTGACAACTGCACTCCTTTGCCAGTGTTGAAAGAAAGGAAACGAGGGCGGAAGGACCTGCATGAGCTGTCAGATTTATTGCTTTATTAAGAGTTCCGTGAAAGTAAGTATTTCGTGGCTTTAGGAGAAATACTTAAAGCCACAATTGCTGGGGTCATAAGGCTACACCAGGAACCCATTTCCCGCTCCAAGATTGCTTTTTAAACCTCCTATTCGCTTACAAACGCATGACAAGGCGACCACAAAAGGGGATTGACAAGACCCAAAGTGTTCAGGTGGTGCCACCTCACAGCACAAGGTCCTCCCACAGCCCCGAGCCCACCAACATCACCACGGATGCTGCAGGGCTGGCAGCCTGATGTCAGAGCTAAACCCATCACATAGCAGAGAGCTCTGACCATTTGGGGCCAGTACCTCACATCTCCCCAGCCTTTTTCCCTCCCCACACATCCTGCCCCAACGCAGCAGGGAAGGGCTATTCTTAGAGCTATCTATTTTGGGACCCGGGCTGGAATGCTGGAATTAAGATCTTTCCTTCCTTTGAGGAAAACAAGCCAAGGGATATTCAGAAAGACTCAGTCTGAAGGCCCTGTGCTCCAGCTGCTGAGCGAAGCAGATTTAGTTGGTGACACCCACTGGGGACGTGCTGTGCCCACCCCCAGGCACAGCCACCCTGGGGCTCTGTGTGATATTTCTCCTTCCACGCACCGCTGCTCTGTGTTTATTCATTCCCTCCTTCTTGGCAATATTTTGTATCGGCCTCACTTCAATTTAGTAAGATATTTTCCATCAAAACTTTTTTTTTTTTTTAAAAAGAAAACCACTTTGGGACACAATGATGCCTTTTATGGAGAAGAAAAAAAAAAAAATAAAGCAAAACCTGTTCAGCTAACTCAGAAGGCTGTTATCAGAAACCCAAAGGTGTTTTCTTCCTCTAAATGTTTCTGGGATGGTGCAGATGGTGGGAGAGCACCCACAGCTGCTTTGTGCTGCCCTGGGGTTTCATCTCACAGCCTTGCAGCTCTTGTCCTTCTCAGAACCGTGCTTGGGATGCTGAGAGCAAAGCACACTTTTCTTCTCAAGGTTTCCCCTAGGGCTGCAGGCAGCCCCGGGGCTGCATGGTAGATACTCAAAGGTGTCCCCAAAGCTTAAGTGGTTTTCCCAGATGACAGTGCTATAGGATTATAGGGCAAGAAGACTTGTGAAAAACTGCCCCAAACCATGTGTGTTCACCTTGCCTTGTTGGTAAATGCTGGCCGAGCCACCAAACCCTGTGGTCCCGTGGGCCGGGATGGAATAATCACCATCAAATCCAATCAGTTGGTGCTGAAGCCGTTGTTTGATGCTGGGCACTCTCCTTGCTCAGTGCCATGGCCTTAAAGCCACCACAAAAAGCCACCCTCTTCCATGCTGGCAATCCCATACCATCCCTTTCTCTTCCATGTGACTCTTCATCATCCCTTTCCTTCCTATATATCTCGTGAATTATGTGCTATGTACACATGGAATTATACAAACTATAAAGAAAATGTATTACAATTTAAAGCCTACGTTACAGAAAATTAATTTAAGTTACAGAACAGAAATGAAATATTCTCCCTCTGCTGAAGTTTTAGTACCATCCAAGCAAAATATTGCAACTTCCTTTTTTGCTGCTGGAAAATGTTGTTGGAGTCAGCACATTCAACTTCAATTAAACTGATTTTTCTTAGGGAAAATTGGAAACACAGAATGGTTGGAGTTGGAAGGGACCCCCAAAGGCCACCTGGTCCCACCCCCTGCCCTGATCAGGAGCACCCACAGCTCCATCAGTGCTCACAGCCCATCCCCTGACCTTGGCTGTCTGCAGGGATGGGGCACCACATCCTCTCTGGTCAACTTGTGCCACTGCTTCACTGCCCTTAATGTAAAAAGCTTCTTCCTTATACCCGATCTAAACCTCCCCTCTTTTAGTTTGAAATTATTTCCCCTTGTCCCATCACAACTGACCCAGCTAAACAGTCTGCCTCTATTCTGAGCACAATTATTCAGGGGTCTGATGTCAAAACGCTGTGCCCACAGATATGCTGCAAGGACAGGAGCAGAGACTTTGTTTCCCCAGCTTTGTATTCCTGTTCTGAACATTGGCATGATAAGGCTGAAGGAAGGCTAGGAGGATCTCCATCCTCACTCCCTTCTACACAGAGTATGATTGATTAAGCACCAATCCCCTGCCAGGCTCATTGTGCAAATCTTCTGCTTTTCTATCCTTTCCTGTCAGGCTGTGTTTGTCAGGATGAGTTTGAGTGAAGCCAGGCCAGGCTGGTGCCTTCCTGCCATCCATCCAACACATCTGCTCTGCCTCAGCCACTGAGCATCTTCCTCCTCATCCTGCAGCTAAATCTTTATCTTTTGCAGGAGTTATGCACAGGTTTGGTTTCCTGCAGCTTATTCCAGCTTCTGGCAGACATTTCTGTATTAATCCCAGGGAGAAAAGACCCATTCCCTACATAAGTCAGGGCTGATTTGACACAGTGCTTCAGTGCTGCAGGATGCATCGCACTTGGGTTTGCTCTGCCACCAGCCAGCCAGAAATTGGTCTGCACCCTTCCCCTGCGTTTCCCATCCCTGCCTGGCGATGAGCTTAAAAGGAGACATGGTCAGATGTAAGAGGGGCTCAACCCATCCCTGGAAATCTTCCAGAACAGAAAGGGGAGATGGCACACGGCATGGAAAATGTAAACTCTAATGGCCGTGCTTCATCAAGATTATAATCAAATAAAAATCTGATGGACGCTGTTAGGCGGCCTCGCCTGCAATAAAAGCTGTCCTCAGGGCCAGAGACAGCTTGTTTGGACGGCTCATAAAGTGCCAAGTACATAAAGACGCACCGTGAGGACTCCAGAGCAGTGCCAGCATCGGTGCCACTTGTGTCTCCTGCACAGTCTGCTGTTCTCTCTCTGCTCTTCAGAAATGACAGTGAGCATTTCCAGCACTGCTCACACTGCACTGCCTCACCCTTGCTTTGGCTCAACTTTATTTAAATGCAGGAACGAACGATCCCATCTCTCCGTCCGTCCACCCCTGCTGCCGGGACACTGGTAACAGGGCTGGGGTGAGAGGTTGGCACCCAGAGCCCTGCAGCACGTCTCTGTGCAGGGGATGCTTGCAGTAAGCAGGGAGCAACTCTGGGTGCCCTGGGAGCACGGCAGCCCGGCGTCACACAGAGGATGCTCTCAGGCGCCAGCACTGTGCCTGCCCGTTGGACCAGGGCTGATAAGGACCATAATGCCACCTCAGCAGAAAGTGCTGCAGGAATCAAAGAGCAGCTGAGTCACCATCCGCCGAGGAGTTGGGTAAACATGACAGCAGGCATCAGCTGGGGACTTCTTGTTAAGAAATACCAGGCACCAGGGGAGCACTCCCTTTGGCAGCTGCCAAAGGCTTCCAAAGCGAGCTCTGCAGCTGAGCGCTGCCTGGTAGCACCACTCAAGGTTGATCACAGCGAGCAGCTCTCTGTCTGAAAAGGAGAGGGAAAAATTATTTCTCCTTATTTCTCACCAGGGTGAGTTCTTGTCGTGGCCAGAATATGCCATTTAATAGAAAAGCACAAGAAAAGATAAATCAAAGTCCTTTGCCAGTACATCAGGAGTGTGTGCAAAACCCAAACAGAAAACACTGGGAGCGTTCACGCAGGGCTGGCCAAGGCTCAAGCACAGAAGCAGCTTTTGTTCAGCAGCAATTAGTGCATTCCTGCAGAGCCAAGGGCTTTCCTTGTTGCTGCCCCTGCCCAACTGCTCCCACCGGGATGCCTGGACAGGGGGAGTGATGATGTATGGCATCACAAAAACAGGCTGGGGATGCTTGGGATGCTGTCCCACCAGCCAAACAATGCTGGGAATGGGAGGATGTGGTGCCAAAAGTCTGGAGAGCAACCCTGGGGATGAAGCAGCCCCAAGGACAGAGCAAACCACTGGGGATGGACGTGTCTAAGAGCTGGATGGAGATGCCTGTCTCTTTCCAGGAACTATACTGCAAGTCCAGGAGGAGAGAGTGGGTGAAACATGCAGCTCTGTGACTGATAAATCAGAAGTAATTCATCTCTCTGTGCATTAAAGCAGCATCTTCCCATGGGTACAATGCACAGATTTACCCAGTGAGTGTCCCCATGGCTGGGGGCCCTGATCGTGCTGTGACCCCACACAGTCATTGACCCCCATGTGCCCAGCAGGGCCAGCCTCAGGAGGCTAAAAAGAGATCTTTGCAAAGCATCAAAGAATCCCAAATGGAAATAATGTAGAAATTCACTTCAGAGTTGAAAATATTACAAAGTTTGAATTCGTTATGTAATCGGAGAGGCTCTGGTTAAAAAGATGTGCATTTGGCTTCTGTTCATCTGGAGCATTACTGCAAAAAAGTGATTTTTTTTTCCCTGTGAGGTGCAAACTGTGTGCTGCTCTCCCCTGACCTGCATGTAATCAGACACGCACACACCTCCACCCATCAGAAATGCAGACCCTGGTTAGCTCTGTGCCACTCTGCAGATCCAAACCAGTGGCACAATTACCACTTTATACAGGGAGAAATTTCTGCTTCTCCATCAGAAGAAGACATATTTTGCAATGAATGGCATCTCCAAGGTGCAGGGGCAGGGCCAGCAGCTGAAGCCCAGGGAGGAGCCCCCGGCCCCACCCCGATGTCACCTTGACTCACAGCCACATCATCCTGTGTGTGACACATCCCTGTGGTGTGTCATGGGGAAAGAGAAAGCCAGGAGATGTCACAGCAAGTGCAGGGCCCTCGGCGATGCTCAGAGGCACATGCCCTGGCTGTGATTCACGTGGCTCAGAGATGGGCAATGAGCCTCTAAAGGTCTCTGCCACCTGAGGGAGTGGTGGCCCCGAGTTCAGCCAAATGTACGAGGACATCACCTGCGGTGTGCCAGCTCATCCTCAGTGCTGCACAGGAAGAAACCATCCCAGGCATTGCCTATCCTACATGAGAAGCCCTCTCCTGCTTGCTCCTTGCAGGCACGGGTGCTGCCCTGAATCCTCACCCACAGGTTGACCAGCTGCATGGGCACATTGCCAGACACACTGCTGTTATCTCCAACACCAGAGCTGAACCACCACGCTCACCACCTGGTGAAGGTGATTTCTAAAGGCTTGGGACCTTCTCAGGCTTTGGGACAGCTGGAGGTGTTGTGCAGAAGCACTGCTGGGGTTGGGGCATCACTCACAACAGCATCCCATCAGCCACAGATTGACTTATGGGAGAGAAGGTTGTCTAATCTCATGTACAGGAAACAGAAGAACGATGCTGTCCCTGCAGACACACCTCAGACAGTGGTACAGCATGGGAAATCCAAAGGGGAGACAGAATCCAAGCATGGAGCTATTCAGTCATGTAACAACAGGATTTCCCTGCTTGAAAGTCAGGTGAAAAAAATGAACAGCCCTTACAGAAAGGTTCCAGAGAAAGCTCTGTGTTCTGCACCAACTGTCATCAGCAACTTTGTGCTGAGCTCCAAGGCTGTCAGTGAGTAGCAGCCTGGGTCTCGTGGAAGGGAAAAGGTTCCAATGATGGGATGGGCAGGTCTGCCTTGGGCCCTGCCTTGCACCAAACGTTCCAGCTGGAGCACCAGGGCTTGCTGGAATGGTTTTGTGCAACACAGTGAAAACACCTTCAAAAAACCTCCATGTACACACAGGAAGGAAAAAAAAAAAAAAAAAGAAAACACAGAGAAAGAAGGGATTCTGAGCATTCATGTGACTTAAATCTTGTATCTGATCAGACCCATTCTGCTGAAACCTCTGACAGAAGAGCGTTAACCAGCTCTGGTTTGTCTCCAGCTAGCACAGTCACTTTGAATGGCTGAATGGAGTTCTCTTATCTCAGCACAAAGGCAGCACGATAACAGCACAGCACAGCAGGGTCAGCAAATGATGGAAACCTCCAAGCTCCACGCCGGCACCTGCATGGGAGGGACGTGTCTCATCAGTATTTTATACCCATTCATTCGGGTTCATCAGATCCCTTGGCCCTGAAATACCATCCTGAGGTGTGGGCAGTGTTATAAATGTGTTAGTCATGCAGCATCTCGGGGAGACTCCGGGTGAGACAGACCTCACCAATGGACCTTGGTAACAAGTGCAAGGTGCCCCTGGCACCCCGCCCCTGGTGCAGGGAGGTGGGGAACCTACCCCAAAAAGTGATGAGCTGTGAGATGGGAACTCTGCAGGTCTGTGAAGATGCTGGGGTGTCTTATTCTGCAGTGCTCGAGGAGAGAGACTCGCAGTGAGGACAGGTGTCCCCTTCCTCTCCCTTTTCTGCATCTCCCAGCTGGCAGGTCACACAAATGCCAGCAAGCTGGTGCCTTTGCTCATTGTTATTTCAACCAGCCTTCTGTTAAGGTGAAAGATCCAGCCTTTTGGATCAAGCAGCTCATATCTGAGTGTGCATTCAGGAAGGCTGCAGGGCCGGCACCCGCATGCATCCGCCAAAACAAACGGTTGTATTACCCAACAGCTTCCTCCCCTGAGACCGCCTCATGAAAGAGACAGTCCAAGCCAAGAAGCCTTAGGTGTGAAGCAGCAACCCTACAGTGGAAAGAGCCTGTGAATTAGACTGCAACACATAACGAGAGTATCTTTGGTTGTTTTCTTCTTCCTGTGCATGAGATTAAAATCTCTGCGTGTCGAAATCGGGGGTTCTGGAGGAAAGTGAGGTTTGCCAGGAGGGCAAAAGGAAGCAGCGATAAAATAATGAGTTGGAGGGGTCCTCACATGAATGCAGATGGAGTTCTACCCTTGAGGGCTGCCACCAGGACCTGGGTGGCTCCCATCTCACATTGCCACATGGTCGCCATCTCTGCCATCACTCCTACATGCAGCAGCAGTGCTCCAGCCCAAAGCCTCATAGACTTTCTCCAAATATCCATCGTATACAGAGGTGCAGGAGTCCTTGCACCTCTGCTACCCAGTCCTTCACCTTCAGCCCCAGCACTCTGCTCACCAGGAAGGATTGCCCAGCACTGCACATTCCCCATATTGCCATCCTTGTGCAGAAACTCCCCCATATGAAAGCCAGTACCTTGCAGGAGACCTGGTGAGACTAGCTGAGGTCCAGCTGTTATGAGAGCAGTACAACTCCAGCTGGGAGATGCTTCCATTTCAACTGGATTAAGTGTTGATTCTTCTACAGCTCGTTGTGACATGGGTGGAAAACACCAAAGGGAACTCAGTGAATCATTGCTCTTGTCCCTGGAAAGCTCCCACCAAGTTCATGCCTGCAATTAATATCTCTCATCCCAGATGCTGAAGTATTCTGGATCTGGTATCTCTTCTGCAGCAATGCTCAGAGAAAGCACAGACATCACTGGAGAGGTAGATGTCCTAACGCTACAGGATGCCCAGAGCTGGGAGACAGATTGCTGGGAAGCTGCACAAACATTTAGCCATGCAAATGGCCTAACATCTCTGTTCTTGCAAAAAGCATCTTAGAATCTTTTAGGGTCCCAAGGATCCTGATTTTATCTCATGTGAAAGACGGTACCTCCCCCTAGCTCCACACCGAGGAACTGGTGCTGTAACATCTCCCAAGACTGTGGCAAATGAAGCTCCCCTGAAGCATTCTTCAGTCTCCACATCCTGCCAGGATATTTTCAGCTGACACTTCAAGATATTTCGTAAGAAGAAAGAAGGAGGATCTAGATTAAAAGGTTTAGTGGGGTGTAGCAGCACAACAGGCCATTGGGTACCACGAATGAGAAAAGATGAGTAGAAAAGGCAGATCTCAGCCTTGGAGGGTCTGTCTTTCAGATCCTTCCTGCATACTCTTTCCCGTGTTCAGCCACATCATAGACAAAAGCAGAGATTTGAAGTGATGGGAGAGAAAAAGCAGATCTCAGAGGAGGTTGTAGTTCTCCAGCAACAGAATGGGCTCAGGAGCACAAGCAACCTATGGAAATCCACAGAGCAGGAGACAGCTGTCCTTTCTGTTAGATTACTGAAAAAGAAATCTTCAAAATTTAAATTGTAGCTGAAAAGCATTGGTGTTTGAATAAAGAAAATTTGAATAAAGAAAATGAATGTCCCATCTTTGGACACGCAAGGCCAGGCTGGACAGGACTCTGAGCACTGATGGAGCTGTGGGTATCCCAGTTCAGTGCAGGGAGTGGGACCAGAGGCCTTTAAGGGTCCTTTCCGACTCAAATCATTCCATGATTCTATGGAAAAAAGTTTTTTTTATATCACTTCCACCCCAAAATTTGCTAAGGGTTGTGTCCACTTTTCCCTTGAGATCAAGAACTACTCGTTGGTATTCACACACATCTTCTACTCTCTCCATCCTCAGCAAATGTCATGAACTTTCTTTGTGCTTTGTCCTTCTCCTCCCCTTTTTTATAGGCTGAAAAAACAAAGATGTTGAGTTGAGTGTGGGTGTGCTCCCTCCTGGGGCTCAGGGTTTGCAATGATGATGGTACAGAAGAACATCAGTACTTGTCCTACACTTGACCAATGCAGTGTTTGTACTCCGATGGTGCTCAGCGGGTGCAACCAATGCAAACTACCAGTGCAACCTAAGGCAAATTACAGCCACAAGATATCTCCCATGGCTTCCCAGCATCCTGCCTTTGCTCCAGAGCTCTGGGAAAGAGATTTGCACTGTGCTGAGCCTGGGAAAAGCAGTTATTTTGGAGTAAAATCCTGCACCGAGCTCTACAAGACACACAATGTTCTGCTTTACCCAGAAGACAATTTCTGCTGTAATCTCCCTCCCCAGCTTGCCCTGTCCCTGCACGTGATGCACAGATAACCCAGTGCTGCTGGGTGTGTGGTTTTTCTCTCTGTGCTGCAGGAGCAGCGAGGGCTCCTGGAAGTGTTGGGGGCTGGATGTCTGGGGTGAAAAGGGCCACCACAGGCGCCCTGAAAGGTTCCTGTGTGACAGATGGTGGCAGGGAAATGCACTCTGTGCGACGGGGTGGTGAGGCATGAAGCTGTGACATGGCTGGAAGAGCTGAAGGCAAAGCAGTGCACACTCCAGGCAGTGGGCAAACAGAGGGACGTGTGCCACCACAGAGGGATCACAGCTGGGTGAAGGAGAAGTGAGAAGATGTCTCAGCACAGCACTGCCATGTTCTGCCAGCCCAGGAAGGAACACGAGGCAACAAGGAGATGAGAGGATGTCAGCGACTCCAAGCCTGGCTTGTTTTCTGGTGTCACAGCTCCAGCGTCTTGAGAAACAGTCCGGGGGAACCAGATGGGGATCCTGAGCTTGGTTTTCTTCTTAGTTCTTAGGGCTTTTTTCTAGTGAAATCTGGGACTTCTGAGTTTTGTCTTTTTCAGACCTTCTTGCTGTCCCTCCCTAAAGGCAGTGTGTGTAATTCACAGCAGTGGGCATAGTGGAGCATGGCTTACACACACCCAGACATCCACCTCCCTCCCTCTGATGGCCTCCTCTGAATCCTGATCTGTATTCAGGTCAGAAGGAGTTCAAGAAAGTGACATTTCCCAAGCTGAGGAGCCCCGGCAAACCTCTTTAATAATTCAGTTCCAGTTTCTTTGTCTTGTTTCCAAGAGATGCCATCAATTCCAAGCCATGGGAACTCACAAGACTCAGCACAGCATCCCACCGTTCTTTGGAAGACACGATACATATTCCTGTGTTTTCCATTGCTATTTCCACCAACCAACCCCACTCTGCATCTCCCTCTTCCTCACATGCTCTGCTCTACCAGCAGTGCTCCTGCTGTACCCACGGTGGCCAACAACGGCCATCTGGTGGTGGCCACAGGATCTCAATGGACAGACATAGAATCATAGAATCATAGAATCACCAAGGTTGGAAAAGACCTAAAAGATCATCCAGTCCAACCGTTCGCCTATTACCAATAGCTCCTACTAACCCATGTCCCTCAACACAACATCCAGCCTTTCCTTGAACACCCCCAGGGTCGGTGACTCCACCACCTCCCTGGGCAGTCCATTCCAGTGCCTGACCACCCTTTCTGAAAATACTTCCTAATGTCCTGAATCAGCCTGAATCTCCTCTGCTGTAGCTTGAAACCATTCCCTCTGGTCCTATCACTAATGACACGAGGGACACTAACGACACATGGGAGCCCTGAGGGTCTGCATCACCCCACACAGCTAATCAACAGCACAACCAGCAAACCTCAGGAGGGGATGGGAAAGAGGGAGGCAGCAGAAGCTGCGCAGAAATGGTGGCAACCCTCCCACGGGGCAGAAGCCAGGGCTGCCATGAATATCTGCAGACGTAGGCAAATCTGGACCAGCAGAGCGTGGCTGGGGAGCACACGCCCAGCAGTACCTCTGAGGGCCTCTGCTTATGCAACGCTGGAAGTTTGCTCTTAGGTGACTCATGCGTCCAGATTTGTCTCGCCTAACGTTTTGCTAAGGAAGGGGAGCAGGAGGGGAGTGTGGGCACGCAGCCCCGCAGCTGCCTGTCCCTACTGCAAACCTGCCCTCCGTGTCGAAAGAAATGGCCCCTCCAGTGAAGGCAGAGCTACTCTGCGGTTTTAAGGTCACGACAGGCTTTTTATAGTTTGCAGCAAAGAAAAAGCTGCGTAATGTGAGAAGGTCGGGGTAATGCACCCGCCCTGCGGTGCTCTCTGTGAATGCTGCACAAACACGGAGCTGCCATCAGCGTGGCCCTGAGCAGCCCCTGCTGCCTTGCAAAGTCCCCGTGCTGAGCACCACTCAGCCCGGCTCAGCACCAAGCCCTGCTGAGCCCTCCTGGCACCCCAGGGCTGTGCACTTGGGCAGCCGATGTGGGACCGTGTAGGACATGATCCTTCAGCTCAGCACTGCGAAATGCTGTGGAGGAGCTGCTGGCTCCACAGGACTTTACATTGGATTGCAAAGAGCATTTTTGTGCTCGTTAAGTCAATATGTAACTAATTGTTGGGAAAAGCAAAGAATTCAGGCCCCGGATTTTGTTTCCCTTAATACAGGGAAACTTTGGACCTTGGGGAAAAAAGAAAGAAAAAAAAAAAAAGATATGTACCCAAGTCGATTGGAATTTGCAATTAGAACCATGGAGGCAAACAGCCTCCCATGCACCAGGGCAGCTCCCATGGGGCAGCACCTGTCTGTACCATAGGAGCACTCGCCCGGGCAGCCCTTCCCTCCCAAACCAAAGTGCTCATTCACAAACTGCAAGCAGCACTGCCCCGCTGCCACAGCAACGAGAGCTTCAGGAAGTCTAAAACAGTAACAGGAAAAACAGCCAACGCTGCACGGAGCAGCCCCATGCTGACAGCACCACCCACCAGCACGCCTGCTCCCGTGTTTATAAGCATCATGAAATCCTATATAACCCAACGGGGCTCTTCTGGTTTGTGAAATGTGTGTGTCGTAACAGAGCCTCATTCAAAGATGTTGCTAATGAATTTTCCGTTAAGCAAAAGCAGGGATGCTTTTAGAGGCAGACTGAAGCACAGCCTGTTTCTGGGCCCAAGTGCTGGGTGCTGAGTTTCTTACCGGCTTCATAGGATTGTTCACGTGGGGCATTCACCCTCCAAGAGTGGTCAGTTTTACCCATGGCAGGGCACCCAAGACCTGTGGACTGCCAAAGACAAGGGAGAAGCTGCTCAGTCATGGACAGAAGGAGCCCAGACCCATTTATGGAAGCGATTTAGCCAACAACTGAACAGGTTGCCCAAGGAGGTTGTGATGCCCCATCCCTGAAGGCACTCAAGCCCAGGCTGGATTTCCCTCTGGGCAGCCTGGTCTGGTGGCTGTCTGGCACATAAGCAGATTGAAATGAGATGATCATTATGGTCCTTTTCAACCCAGGCCATTCTATGAACAAGTCAGGTTTTAAGATTGAGACACACATTTTCTTTCAGACTGATGCAAAGTGAAAGTCCAAACTCTCAGAGCAACTGTAGAAATCTCCCACAGGGCAAGGCAGGAACAGGGGGAGGACTCTTGGCCAGGACGTGCAGCCCATGCCACCCGCCCCTCTTCCTCTGGAGCTCCCAACCTCCTGAACCCACAGTATGGATCAAAACCTGCAGCTTGGCAGAAGGCAGCAGGAAAACCAACCCCCATCGTGCAAACCGTGCTTCAGAAGGAGATCGTGTTTCATAGAGCAAACCTCTGGCATTTGGCTGCGTGACCCCATAGCGAATGCCTGGGGTGGGCTGGGTGCTCCGGGAGCTGCATCCAGCAGAGAGAGGCCACGGCCGTGCCCCAGGAGCAGGCAGTTCAGTGGGACTTGCAAATATCTGGTGTCTGGGGAGAGCGAGTGCCTGCCAGCAGTTCTCAAGAGGAATATGGCATGCTGGGATTTGTTCCCAGTTCTCAGTCCAAAATATCCCTTAGCATTAATGCTTAAGGCATGCTGCAAGAAAACAGTGATCTGTTGGGACTCACTGGCAGGGAGTGACTTTCTGTGAGTGTTTTCCTGCCAAATTTTAGCCTCGGTACAACCAGAGCTGTGTGCTCTATGGACATTCTGCTTTACTCTGTCTCTTAATGCCCGTGGCTCGGTGTTCAATCACCTCCAGTTCTGGTGGATGCTGCATGTAGATGCTTAATGACTGCTTTTTCTAAAGGTCTGAATTTTGTCATGTCTTTGCAATCTTTCCTCGGCTGCAAGTCATCCTCTTGGTTCTCATTAGCAAAAAATGGGACAAAATGAATGGGCAAAAGTTGGGGAAAAGCAGAGAGATGGAGGGTGGAAAGTGCAGGAAGCACCGAAAGCCTTGGAGAACTACCTGCCCTAGCAAAATCTGTGCAAGTACTGTGGTGTAACTCATGGATGACAGCAGGGTGGGGTGATGCATGCAGAGAGCATCCTCTAACACATCTCTTCAGTGGCCTGAGTGGCACATGAGTGAGATATTCGGGTGTCCTGGGTCAGGGAAGGGTCTGGATGCTGCTGGGATCCGCAGCAGCATTCCAGCTTTGGCTGGAAGCATGCAGGGGGTTCTCCTCCCCAGGGCAATGCACACAGTGCTCTCCGGGGGACATTTATCCCTCAGAAAAGCCACCAGTCATTAGACACGGGGAAGACAGGGTGACTCTCCTGGAATTTGGGCAATGTTGCCAATTTGCTGTGAAGGACCACGTGGCACGATGGGAGGGAGAGGAGGAGTTTTCCAGGGTGAAAGTGCTTATTCATCACCAGAGCTCATTTGGAAATATTCCAACCGCTGCTGTTTGAAGAAGTGAAACTTCTCCTAAGCCAATCCCTGTTCTGACATAATTTGTAGGAAGTTTTCTCGTCTCTTCATGGCCCAGTCCTCACTGTCATTGCACTGTTGGGCAGCACTGGCCAAAGGCAAGAGCAGGCTGCACCTCTCATCTTGGTGAACCTGGACTGCACCCTGCAGGACACAAGCTTTGTTCCAGAGCTCCAAAAAACATCCCCAAAGCTGCAGACACTGTATGTTTTGGGAGATAAACAGATATGAGGCACAGAGAGATGTGCTGACTGTTGGAAACCAGCACTTCCTGCACGCATTGACTTAGTGCTTCTTGGGGCATCAAAAAGGAACCTGGCTCTTGTTGGTGCGTCTTAATAACGCAGTCTGGACACATTTTGGGGTGGTGTTCATTTCTATGTGAAAATTCACAGCCCACTTACTGAGCTGAGCACAGCCTGAACAGGAATCCCCCCACGGCCGCCTGCACTGGAGAGCTTCCCAATGAGCTTTGCCTTAAACTATTTTTTTTCCCTTTCTAAAACAGAACTTTAGGTCAAAAATCACATGTTGTTGGACACCGTGAGAGAAAACAGTCCTCCAAACATGCTTTGAAACATGCTCTGTGGCAGTGAAGCAGTGTTGGAAATGACTCCAGGTGTGTTTCTGGCTTTGGGAATGTTCCTGATTTCCCATCCAGCCCCAAACCAACAGCCCTTCTCTGTTCTGACCCTGAGCATTCCCCAACAGACACCGAGCTGCTGCCTCTGCCCACGTCCCAGCAATGACCTCTGCACAGACATGAGCTGAATGCCAACCACCTCTGCCAAGCCCAGGTTTGTTTCTGCCCAGCCACGCTGACACCAGTTGAGGAACCACCAAGGCAGGAACCAACTCAGCTCCTCAACCCACCACTGTCACCACAAAACTTCTTTAATGGGTGGAAATCAGTTCCAAAAGGGGAAAGCATGCCTCTCACCTGCCCTACTGCATCACCATGGGGAAAGTAGAATTTGCATGCTGCAGGCTTCCACCTCTGCATTTCCAGAGACCATTTGGAGCAGCCTGCACAAGATGGATGCATTCCCCCATGCTAACCTACAATGTAAGAGTGTCAGTTAGGTGTGCTGACAGATCCACATGGCCCCTCCACGATCCACAGCAGCACCTTTCCCTGCACTCATCATTTCAACTAGACATGGGAGCATCCCTGTTTATCCATCAGGGAGTGAATCAGCAAGTCTCGAGCTCTGCTCACTGTGGATTAGCTCTCCATTGGAAAGGATAGCTCTCATTATCATCATTGTACTTTCCATTAATCCCCCTGAAGGAGTCTGGCCAGCAGCCCAGATCAGCTTGGGCGGCCACAGAGAGTTTCTGTTCTCTAAGCATACATTCAGCTCCACCATGCTGAGCTCCCCATGGCCCTGCTAACAGCACCAGCTAATAGCAGACACTGCTTCCAGCTCTGAGACATCAACGGTAATTTAATGTGTGGAGAGAGCCAAAGCATCTTCCAGGAAATGTGCTGCTGGGTCTGGGCTCGGTTAGAAGGAAAACAGAGGAGTGATGCGATGAGTATCACAGTAGATCTGCTGCAACGCAGACCCACAGGGCTCAGTGGTGCAGAGGTGCACACGGGTCCTGGTCTATGTGCCGGGCTGGTAGCTCCCAGTGCAGTTCATGCTGTGTTGTGATGAGGTAACCAAGTTTGTGGGGCAGGGCTGCAGGTGGAGAGCAGCAGGACCTGTTCCCTTTGCCCTCCTTTGTGCCTCCGGATGGTACCTTCTGATGAACACCCACATGGCTTGCCACCTGCTGCATTTTGCAAGAAAGACTAGCAGTGTCTTTTTCAAGCACTTAATGCACTCTTGAAGGGCCTGTAGAGTCAAGTAATCTTTGCAGGAAGAACATGAAGGAATAAAGCAGACATAACACATGAGGAGCTCCTTTCTGCTCTGCAGCAACAAGCGTAGGATGCGATGGCAGGCAGGCACATGCGTTTTCATAAACTCCTCAGCCTTCTGGCTGCCTTCAGCTGATAATTCCTGTGGGCAGCTGGAATGCCATCCATCTCCTGAGGCTGCAAAAAGGGAACCAGCACGAGGGGAAAAACCTTTTCACAACGGAGGATGTGCAGCCCTGTGTGCTCCCAGGAGCTCTGCGTGCAACCCCACCAAGCAGGAGTCCTGCAGGGACTGCCAAGGCTTGCCACAGGTGACCAGTACTTTCTCGAGCAGGCATTGCTTATTGGCAGTGCTATCCTGCCTGAGGAAGGCAGCCTCATGCCAGTACAGCAAAGGTCCTATGAGACAGCATAGCTCACCTTCCCTGGGAGAGCTGACTGGAGAGATCTTTTATCTTATGTATTTAAAAACTGAAAATCTGTGGTCAGAACCAAACCAAAATCAGTTTGTGGTTTTCGGATTTCTAACAAGGAACTGTTGGGTCTTTAAGAAAGCACCTACTGTGCACCAAGAAAACTTTAGGAAAACACCTTCTGTTTTCACTTGGCCAGTAAGGAATTTCCATGACGAGGAAAGTGCCTAAATCCTTTGTTCAGCTCTGGCTTTTGCACAGTAAGTTCCCATTGCAGGACCAAGGGGAGGCTCAGGGAAGTCAGTGCTTCCCTCTGAAGACAGCACCCAAAGGCAGCAATCCCTGAACTGAGAGTGTGAGGTGCAGGGATTTGCCCTCAGCTGTGAGCTGGGGAACCTCCAGCAGTGTCTCAGCCTGGCTCGTGCCCTTGCTGTGCTAGCAAGCAGCTCAACTGTAGAAGGGAAATTAGGGGGACAAGGAGTGAGAGGAAACAGATGAAAGACCAACTTAGGAAGACAGAAATTATGGCATCTGGGTTCTCCTTCCTACAATCTCCACCGTTGTGATGTGCAAAAGGTCCTGAGCTTCAGTGCAGATGGGAACACAGCAAAAGCGACTGTTTCCTTCCCTTGAGCAGGTCAGTTCTGGGGGTAGAACTGCATTTCCAACCTTAAAACTGATTTAACAGCGTTACCAACTTGCACAGAGAGGGCCATGAAGCAAAATGCAGTGATTCGGCCCTTCAGCACCCAGCAGTGGGTGAGCTGGGGAAAACACTGCAGCCCTCATTAGGCTTCAGAGTTAACAGCAAATTCACAGCTCACACTGCAGATTGCTGCAGGTGATCCATCCTCAAGCACCCTGGGGTGCCCTGAGCAGATCCACAGGGCAGCACGCAGGCTGAGCACCGCGGCGCGATGGGTGACGGGTTCACAAAGCTCCTGTGTTTGTGTGCCGAGCTATAAATACTCCTTTTCAAAAAAGGCATAAGTGGAAAAATGTCTAAATGTCTATTTTTGCCTCCTCTGCTTCACCCACTCGAAACATTGACATCATACCAGGCTCCTACTGACACCGAGCCATTGCTGAGCCCCAGAGCGGCACAACTGCACCATGCAGCAGTGCCAGAGGAGGGAGAAAAGCAGTTTTGTAGCCCTGAAGGATGGATGGAGGGGTCCCAAAGCCATACAGCCACCATTCCCCACAGCTCTCTCCTCCTGCTCCTGGATGACACCACGTACACACAATGCTGCTCCTGCAGGAAATCACTCTGTGTTTGGCTTAAGCGAGGCAGTCGGCACCTGGTTTGTCTCTATTCAACGATCTCAGCATCTGGTTTCAATACAGCAGGCGAGCAGCAGCCGCAGCATAATAGGAGTCATTTAGAGCTGCGATTAGCTCTGGGCCCCCACTTGTATATTATCCTAACAGTGTGGGTGCTGCTGGGTCTGTCTACAGCAGCAGGGGGGTCGGTTCCACCCCTCCTCTCCACATTGCCCCATTGCTCCTCCCATCTCAGACCCCCGGTGTTCCCTTGGGCTGCATCCAACGCTGTGCTGCTGGCCTATGATCTCATGTGTGGTCGTCCCCAGAGGACCCCAGGGAAGTGATGGGTGCGGGGCACTGCTGCACCCTTTGTGCAGCCAGTCCCTGCCCACCCAGGTGACATCACTTGTTGGGTTTCAGCATGGCAGACATCACGGCTGGATCATGCTGCTCACCACCTGCATGCTGCCACCTGCACACTGCAGCCCAGGGCTCTCTGACACCACACAGTGGGCTCCAAAATAGCACCCATGGGTTTCATCCAGAGCTAAATAAAGCCCTCAGAGAACTTTTCTAAAGGGGGTGGGCAGAACAAGCTGAAATCTAGAATTACCATTCTGAGAAAACACAGCTCTGGAGTGGTCCCACAGCAACAACAGAAAAGCCAGGATTTCCCATAAAGAGAAGTTACTGAAAAACTCACATTAAGGATTGCCCAAGCCAGCACGGTTTCTGTTTTCATTTTCTTCCTTATGAGTGCTTTTCACAACTTGTTTATTCACCTGTTCCCAGTTTGTCCTAACTCCTTCACTGATAGAGAGGAAGCACTTCTACCTTTGCTGAAGATACAACGCATTTCCAACTATTGCTTTTGGTAAAACCATTAAGTCCCTCGATGCTTTTCTACATCCAGCCATAGTGCTGCAGGAAGCTGCTCCCTCAGAGCATTTTTCCAGCAGCTTTGACATGCCTGGTACTGAAGCATCAGTCATGCTGTAGAGATGGAGCTGTTGAAGCATGAATACAGAAAGATCTGGACAGCAACACACAGCACATCTCACATTGCATTTCCGACCTTAGCAATCTCTGTCATCAGAGACAACATCAGCTGTGAGGGAGAAAGGAAAGCAGCTCGTCCACCTGCTGCACACTCAGCTTTGCAGCGGCTTTGCTTTTGATTCATTTGTGCATGGAGGTACCTATACGTGTGTGTATGAAAGCATATACATGCTTACATTTGGTAAGTGCAAAGACAAGCCCTCACTGTCAGCAGTCAGCCCTGCTCCCTTCTGTTCTGTGCTCCAAGAAGAGAGTGGGGCACAGATTTGCTCGGTGCATCTTCTGCACAGCAGCCCCACATCTCACTGGGATGCAGACAGGGATGCACAGAAGCCCCCAGGGCTGTTACCCCCATCCCAGCCCCTACCAGAGGCATGCAAAGCTGCAGTGCCAGCAGGGGGATGAGCTGTAGTGGAGCAGAGAACGGGGCTCTGTGTTCCAGGCTGCGTGGGCACACAGGCATCCGCGTCTCCATCTTGACCTGCCCTGCCCTGCCTGGCTGTAGGGCTGAGTTTTCTCCAGACAATTGCAAAATGCAGCATCACCCCCTTCTGTGCTTATCTTTTGTTCCCATGGGGCTTTGAGGGAAAGGCTCTGAAAGCTGAGAGTGCTGTTTTCATTTGTAGTTTAATGCACTCGGGAAACCAGTGGAGATTCTCCTTGTTCTGTTTGTTCCCAGCTACACAGGTCTCATTTCTTCTTGCTGCATGGTGCCACACGCAGCGGAGCCTTTCTGGCAAAGATAACCCTGCTGCAAATACTTGGTGGTGGCAAGCTGCTCTTGGGCACTGCCTTCCCCACAGAGCCCTCCGCACCTTCACAGCTGCTTCCTCCACTCGCTGTGGATGTCAATGAGGGCGTCCCTGCAGTGGCAGCTCCTGGTGATGCTGTGCTCTGCTCAGTGGCCACGGGACGGGTGGCTGTGTGCCTTCTCCTCCCATCCTGCTCCATGAGCATCTTCACCACCGGGGCCGTGTATGTGGTGTAGGCAGGGTATGTGCGGTGGCACTGGGGCAGGTGGCACTGGAGCAGGTGGCCAGGCAGGCCCACGTTGGCTGAGGGCTGGGTGTGCTCTGGAAGCCAAAAAAAGAGACATGGTGAGAGCATGGCCACAGATGGGACCTCCTGGCTTCCTCCCTCCTGTGGAAGGTGCATGAGGAAGGGTGCCTCCATGAAGGATGCCTCCAGTGGAGGATGTCTCAGTAGTGAATGATGCCTCTAGTTAGAGGATGCCTCCAATGAAAGGTGCCTCCATTGCCATCAAGGAGATGGAGGCCACACTCGGATCAGCAAGGGCTGTGCTATGGCTGTAGCACTGTCAGAAATGGCTGGGGGATCAGAGCAAGTCTTCCCTGGAAGATTTTTTCACATAGTCTGACAGTGATAGGACAAGGGGAAACAGCTTTCAACTAGAAGAGGGCAGATTTAGGTTAGATGTTAGGAAAAAAATCTTTACTTAGAGAATGGTGAGTCATTTGAAGAGGTTGTCCAAAAAATCTCTGGGTATCTCATCGTTGGAGGTGTTCGAGATGAGGTTGGATTGGGCCGTGGGCAGCCTAATCTAGCATCATAGAATCATTTGAGTTGGAAGGGACCTTTAAAAGCTGTTTAGTGGTTGGAAGTTCTGCTCATGGCAGGGGGTTGGAACTGGATGATCTTTGAAGTCCCTTGCAATGCAAGCCTCACTACGGTCCTATGGAGATGCCTGCCCAAGGGAAAACACATCACAGAAAATCCCAAGGGAATGAGGAAGGGAGCTGAGGATCATCACCAATCAGATCACTGGTGTCAATATTTTTACACAGATCTTTCATAAAACCAGCTTGTTCTCCCTCAGGTTCCATCAATCGTTTAAAAATCACATCACCCAAGAGCAGAACTTCCTGCCTGACTCTAGCACCTCACCTTGGCCTAGGGCAGCACTCAGTGTGCTTGTAACTGAGTCATCCAGCCATAAACATGAGTGGGCTGAGCACAAGCAGTCATTATGAGATGGACACCAGGAACCCTGCTGACCAGGACTGCCCTGGAGAGCCAGATCTGCCAAGGGACAAACCCTGTGCCGTGGTTCTGCTGTGAGCTCTGAGCAGCAAGCTCAGATACAAAGGACGAACAGAGGTGGTCACTCCACTGACCTCAGACCACGCAGGGACAAGCGGTGACTGCGGGTGGTTGTGGTCCTGGTGCAGAGCAAGGCCGCCTTTTTATTTTCTGTAACTGGGGCAGATTCTGCCTCCCCCCTCCTGCCAGGGGTCAGTTTTAATAAGCAAGCTGCACCCAATAAAAAAAAGATAAACTTGGGCATGCTTGGGCTCTGACGCTGTGCTGCAATACTCCAGTCCTCGTCTGAACAACAGCAGAGTGCTCAGGAATGGGGATGGTAGGGAACAGAGCTGCATGCACTTCCCCAAGCCCTGCCACGCACTGCTGGTACAAATTAAAGCAGCTTGGAGCTCTGAGAAGTGAGAGCATTTAAAGTGAGCCGCTTTGGATTATCCTCTGCCAAAACCATAGGGACAGGAAGGGGGGAAAGTGTATTTTTAGTGGTCCTGCCCCAAGCCGCATCCTGCGGCGCTCTGTACGGTGGGGATGAGCCCCACACCCCCGGCCGGGCCCCGAGCAGCCCCACAGGCTCTTATAAATAGGAGAAGTCTGACGTGGCAGCAGGAAAAAGTTTCCATCGCCAAAAAAAAACCAAAATAGTCTCACTGAAGTGCTGTTGTTATAATGTTCTGCTGTTCCATACCTATGCTGCGCACACTCTGCTCCACAGCTGGGGAATGCTGTGCCAAACCCAGCCCGGTTCTGAGCTATGGGCTGTTGGAGGGTGGCACGCTCTGTGCCAATATGATGTGTTTGTTTTGATAAGCTAGGATGGTTCGTGTCCCTCCGATGTCCATGGTGATGCAGCTCTCAGAGGTTGTAACCCTTTGCTCCAGGCTCGGAGCGTTTCCAGTGGGGAGCAGCCAGCACAGATCATGGGCTCACAGAAGGAGGTTGGAGAGGTGAAGCCAAAGGAGAGCCTAGAGCTGAACCTCACAGCAAAACAAGATGGGATTGTCCTCAGCCACTGTTGGTTATTTACGACTCGTACTTGGCTACCGGCCTGGGAGAGATTGTGGAACGTGGGGAGAAAAGCTCACAACATCCCTGGAAGCCCTCTGGGAAGAGCAGCTCCTTTGCTTCATAGCGAGACCCACCTGCAGGGCTGTGCTGGCACAGCTGGCTGACCCCGCTGCCAAGGGAGGGTCAGTGTGGGCATCATAGGCTGGGATTTATCAGAAGCCGAGAAATCCATTGGGAGTTGCTCCAGGGGAAGAGCTCCAGCTCTCCTCTCTGCCCCAGTGCCAGCCTAGCTCCACAGCAGCATGCAGCCAAAGCAGTGAGCTTTCCATCCCACAGGCTTTCCATCACATCCCATCCTGCCTCCAGCTGTGCCCCACCAACTACAAACACATCCAAACTCACCAGCTCCCAGCACCCAACCAATAGATAGATAGACATAATCTGAACAAAGAAGCAAGGTCATAAAATGACTAAAAATGCCAATTACGAGACCAAAGGGTCAGGGGCACCAGGCACCTCTCCTGCACCTCCTGCCAGCTGGACGCTTCCCTGTGCTTGTGCCAGCACTCACCCTGGAAGCATTAAACTTTATGCACTTTTGCTGAAAGTCTCAACTCCAGAACAGAAAGCTAAAATATCCCCCACCTGAACGGCTTCCAAAGAGGGCCCCAAAGGATGTAATACCTAGAACAGGACTGGAAAAACACCCTGTGTTAGTTTAACTTTTTCCCCTTGAAGTGTAATTCTCTCCTCATTGGTGGGAGCAAATGTTTTGGAAAAACCCACCCACAAAAGCAGGATTCAATGAGGAATTTTTAAAAATTAATTGATGTTTTTAATTATCCCTATCTAACCAGAGCTGGAGTTCTTTTCATACCCTCCAAGCTACTGCAGAGGACATTCACTGCAGTGTCCTCCAGAGACTGGGACTGAAGTAATGAGAATTAGGATACATGGCCAATTTTAAACAGGGAACAATCTCTTGGCCGTGGTGGTGCTCAGAGCACACCTTGCCTTCATCAACCAGCGCATCAAACACATGCTAGGTGTTGCTCAGCCCGTCCATTCAGACCCTCAGATACCACCAGCAAGGCACATAAAGCCAACAAGGTTGAGATGTTCAGTGCAATAGGAGCACAGATTTCCCGAGTGGAAGGAGGGAGGGCTGCTCCTGTTGAAAGCCATGCCACAAAGCATCCAACGCTGCTCCACGCTGCAGCTCGTGCAAGAACTGCTGGCACTGGGACAGCTTTCACACCATTATATTTAGAGGGACCCGCGTGAGCAACAGCCAGAGTTGTGGTGTAAATCAGGCTGTTCTGACAGCACCCGCAGCATGCCGTGAAAGCAGACAGGGAAATGAAATTACATGCTGCAAAGGGAATTCTCTGAAATAAAAAGCGGCTATTTTGTGTTTTTTAGAAGCTCGCAGTAATTCATTATTTTTTCCCTTCTCTTCTTTCATTTGCTTCCAAGCCAGCCCCTGCTGACAGGCCCCAGGCTCTGGTTCCCATTCATTTGTCTTTGGCCGTGTGGTTCCCACATTCGGAGCCAGGGTATGGTAACCCCCATCCCCCCATGGTGACCCCCCCCAGGGTGGGTGGGGAAGGGAGCAGATGCCACAGGGGGGTCACTGTGCACATGGGGACCCACACACAGGTCTCCCTGCAGCAACCAATGTTGGTGGTAAGGGTCTCACCTGCACAGCATGTGAGGTGGAGGTCACGTTGTCTTTGAAGTATAGCACTAAATGCTTATCTCAACTGGGAAGACATCAGCAGCTGATTTCCCTAACGGGATGAGAATCTTGTTTTCATCTGACTGTGCTTGGCCTCTGTTGCCAGCAAGTGTTAAACCAAAGCTTACTGTAACTGCAAGGCTTTCCCATTTATTGCTACATGGGATTGGGAAGACATCCCCTTCGTATTAGATTTCCCCCTGGAAGAAGTCACTGATGGACTGGTAAATGCCCAGGATCTGAGCAAACCTCAATCTCTGCAGACTGCTCAGTGCCATCATTTCAATGCTGTGCCAATCCCTTCCACTTTCCTAGGTCCCAGGGTGGGGGACCTCCACCCCTTCAGGAACACCAACAGACCCCATCAGGCACATTGTCCTGCTGTGTTTTACAGTCCCTTAGCTCAGCCTGCATCACTGGGGGACAGGAATTTCCTGCCTTATGGGTTCCTCACCAAAGATATTTCAGCTCTCTGTTTAAGCAACGCAGAGAGAAATGAGTTCTACCTTGCCAGACATCAGCTTCAGCCCTCAGCAACTCACTCATCTTCAGCAGGATCTTAATGTGACCCCTCCATGAGGAGCCAGATGGAGCAGCAGCCGCAGAAAGAACTGCTGGAACCCAAACAAAGCTGATGAAAGGATAAGAGCAACAAAACCACCCTTTATTCATTCATCTGACTTCACTCTTTGAAATTCACCATGAAGTCCTTCCAACCCAAACTCCTCCCCAAGCATCAGAAGGGGGAAGCTGTGCAACTGAGATGGAAAGAGATGATCATGGGCTCTGATAGGTCTGGGGGAGGAAGGAAGCAACAGGATGGGGATTGGAAACACAGGACACCCCAGGAAGACCAAACTGCAGCACAGGAGTTCTGTTTCTCTGTTCTGGGAGCTGGTGAGCGCCCAACCATGGCCTCCAATGTGCGCTGGGTGCATGGCTGAACCATGGGGCAAATTGATTGTCCAGAAGCAAATAGCAGCAAGCTCTGAAGAACTGTCAGTGGAATATAAGAACCAGAAAGCAGAGTTGCTCCAGCCAGCAGGCACTGCATCCTCCCAGTCTCCTGCCCTTGTTTCCAGCGTGCCCAAGCACACCGAGCTGCGAGCAGCCAGAATGCACAGGCAGGAGAATGCTTGTTGATGTGCAAGCACAAGGAGGCAAATAGTTGACATTAAGGCTTTGGGAACGTTGTGGGATTGGGCTATTTCTTTCAGCCTTTGCACAAAGGGAGCTTTTTTGTCTCACTGCAGAACAGAAACGACATTGAAGGGTCTGTGGAATTTCTGGGCATTTTTTCCCCTTGGAGACGCAATGGGCCGTGCTCCACAGTGCAGGACAAAGCGGGACACAGAGGACAAGATGTTCACATGTGGATCCACTGTCCGACTCTCCGATGTTTTCTGTCCCCAGGCTGCCACCATTTGTCCCCAAGAGGCCCTCATGGCAGAGGAGCAGAGCCTTGAGATGCACCGGGTTCACACCTGGCCCTGGACCAGCCCTGAAACAGCCAGGCATACGAGCACTGCAGACACAGCACGTGAAGATCTCCTCCATTTCATCATGGCAAAGACACAGAGATCTCCCCAGGTTTGCTAAGGACAAGCCTGCTATCTGACCCCCCCACAACCCCAGCAGGATGCTCATCCCAAAGCTGCTCCCACCCTGCGCTGGAGAACAGCCTGTCCTCCTCAGGCAGCTGATCTGCTGCTGCACAACTGCCAGGATGGGGAGGAAAGCTGACGTCTGCTCTGTGCAATGCCCGGCAGGACCAGCCCTGACACAGCAGCTCAAGGTTCCCATCAGCACCCTCGCATGGTGCAGCCCACAGGCAATTCCCCACCTCACCCAACCGGCACCAAGGGGAAAACAGCCCTTCCAAGTGTGCTTGGAGTCACCACGTCTCCCTAAAGAGGCACAGCCCTAAGGTCACTTCAGGACAGGCTTTGCACAAAAGACTGAAGACAAATAGAAAATAAATGCCCTGTTCTCATGCCCTCCATAGCAGCAGCAGCAAGCCCTGGGACAAAGCAGGGATGGACCTTAAAACCTGACTGCCTCCAAAAACCCAACCCAAATGAATGCGAAACCTCTGTCTCTCCAATCATTAAGAGCTCCAGCAGAGTAGCCCTCCCCGCTCCCCAGCACCCAGCCATAAGCCATCGCTTTGGCAGATTTTGTGCTCTGGGGCACTGAGCATTTTCGGGGGGGGCTTCAGATCTGCAGCCACGAGGAGGGCGGTGACAAGAAATGGGCGCTGCCGCTTCCAGGGCTGCAGAAGAGGAAGCAGCGCTGGGAACAATGGGAGCTCTGTGAGCCCCGCGCTTGGGGGGCACGCGGCACAGCAATGGGAGCCACGAGGAGCTGTGGGGCGGTTCAAAAGCCCAGCCCACTCTCCTCTTTGTTCCAGAGGCCCCTGAAAGAAATTCTGGCATCGCCACTTGGAGTCAGTGCTCAGGCTCCAAACCTCTGGGAAAGCTCCCTGGCTGGCTGGAGTCTCCTTCCTAATTCCCAGTCTGACTTTCCGTAATAAAGACAAGATTGCTCAACTTCCACAGCACTATGAGCACGGCAGAGTTAACCCTTTGCAGCCCTAAGCAATAGGCAAATAACTCCCTTTTCTTGCTTGAGCTTCCATCCTTCCCATGCACATCCATGCACAACCTACCGAGAAGCTCTTGCAGTGCAAAGGGATGGAAGCGCCCTGCAGAGATCCGTGAGCACAGTGCCTGGGTGGGAGCGTGACTGCTGCATGCAGAGCATCAGCAACCAAAGCCAGGCAAAGCTTTCATCCACAGAAATCCGACATCCACAGAAATCTTGTCTATTTTGAAAAGACAAACACATCACACAGACCAGGAGGCAGAGCAGGAATCTGAAGCTGAGCAGCAGCCCAACCATTGCAGTCCATTAAGGAGCGCATGCTCATGGTGGGGAAGCGGTGCAGCCAGAACCACATCCCCACATCTTTTGCCTCCCCCTGCACCCTGCGTTGCCCCACCTCACGCCTCACACCTCATCTGTGGACCCCAGCACAGCAGGATGGGGTTTTTACACTGCAAGTCTTCAAAACAACTCATTGCAGTTCTGATGTTTGTAAACGCCCTGGCCGTAAGAAGCAAACCCTCTGCAGCCAAGCTGAGCACCTTGAGCAACCTCCACAGGAGCCCTACGGGCTGTTCTACCCTGGGGACTGAGATAAAAGCCACAACACTCCATGTGTTTGTAAATAAATGCAATCCTAAGGACCATAAAATCTGAGCTACACTGTGACTGTGATTTTGCCTGGCAATGTGCTGCTATGGGGTGTTGTTGTAGTGCAGCTCCTGTGATGGCTCTTGCAAATCTCTTACCCCTCACAACAGCAGAGCAGCTCAGCCAGCCTTGCTGTGAGCTGGATAGTGCAAAAAGCAAAGCCAGGCGTGTAGCTTCACCCATCCAAGCATTGCCAGGGAGGTCAGGGAGATGCCGTTCCATGCACAGACCCACATTCATGCTGCAGTCTGCACAGAGGCAGAGTTTTCAGAGCTCTCCAGCACCATGTCATGGCCCAGGCATGGGACACTCCTATGGCAGATCTGCTGGAAAACCATACATACCAGGGTGTGCAGCTTTCAAGCCATGTGGGGTTATGCTTTCTCGTGTTCCTCTGGGTTAATCCCACAGGAATGCTGCAGCTCCCTCCCATGTGCTCTGACTGGCAGTGTCACCCAGCGGTGACAGCATGGGGACAGCACTGGGACACACGGTGACAAGGAGTGAGGCCACCAGAAGTGCACTCCCTGTGACCATGCTCTATTCCTGGCAGTGCAGCTCCTTGCAGACCATCCCCAAACAATCTGGCTGATATTTGGACAGCAAACACTGGACTTCCTGCTGTCACGGTGCCCCTTTTCTGCAGCCAGTTTGCTTTGGGGATGCTGCAACACACTGACCTCCTTTCCCCTCCCAGGCATCGTGCCACAGCTTCCAGTACCTCCAGGCTTTGGCATGCACTACAAACCCCAAAGGCGGTGGTTAAAGCACACAGCGAGTGCTGGGTTTGCTGGATTTGGGGTCAGATGAACTCACAGAAGTGAAGGGAGAGGAAACAGGCTGGCAATGCTGTTCAGGAGGGATAGCAGCTCCCAGGATTACTCAGAAGGAGTCAAAAGTTCATCTTCTTCCCACAGCTCTGCAAAGGCACTGCTCTCAGGTTCAGAGCTTCAGCAGAGGGGAACCCTTCAGCCCAGGACATGTCATGGGGATGGAATAATGTCATGGTTCCAGGCTTGAGCCTGGGTCTGCAGACTGAGTTCAGGACTGTACTGAGGGCTGTGCACATCCCTCTGGAGTGCACTGCCACCAGGAGCAGAGCGCAGCCCTCTGCAGACATCAGACCGGTGATCCCCGTGGATGGGATCCTTGTGGATGCCCCATCCCTGCAGGCATTCAAGGCCAGGCTGGATGTGGCTCTGGGCAGCCTGGTCTGGTGGTTGGTGACCCTGCACACAGCAGGGGGTTGGAACTGGATGAGCATTGTGGTCCTTTTCAACCCAGCCTATGGTTCTGTGATTCTATGATCCCACGTTGCACGGCTCTGCCACGAAACCGAAACAACAGCTGCACAGAAAGGAGAACAGTATTCCATCCCTCCTCACTCTCCAAGACCAGTTCCCGGCTGTGCTCAGGCAACATCGCAGCAAACGCAGCAATGCAGACCATCACACAGTGGGGGAACTCAGCCCCTGCCTTGCCCAACAGGAGTCAAAGCATGTTACAAAAGTCCTCTTGGAGGACTTAACTGGAGTGATGCTGGGGAGGAGGATGCTTCTCTCTTTCCTGCCCTTCCCTCCCTTTTTTGTCAGCTGCAGCCCCAACACCATTCCCACAGTGGCAGTGGGTCACTCAGGGATGCCACGTGCTTTCCCTTTGCTGAGACACATTATAACACAGCTGTGCAGGCAGCTGCCATGGATCCTGCCATCAAACAGGGTTGCAGACCTGCAGGCTATTCATCTTCTGGTCATGGTGTCAGCATATAAATCCATCACCAACAGGAGGGATCCTCCAGTGTCTGTGAAGTCTCCAGCAAATGAGGACTAAGGGTTTCCTGACAGACTGAATCAGCCTCTCCACACCTCCATGCTGCTGTGTGGGGAGGCAAAGCCTCCATCCATACCTTCTCCTCTCTTTCCTTCCTAACCAGCCTGGAAGCTGTCTGGGGAAGGCCTGCACTGAGTTCAGACGTATGGTCTCTATATTCTGCTATTCTCTAGGACGTGTGGTCTGATTTTTGGGTGGTCCTGTGTCCATCCAGGAGCTGGACTTGATGATCCTTGTGGGTCCCTTCCAACTCTATGAGCTTGCAGAGCCCAACACCCCCCTCTTGCTGCAGGACAGCCCACTTCTGCAAGCACTGTTCCTTCCTTCACTTTCAAATCCCCACTTCCAGCTGTGACCAGAAGGAATTTCACCAAGCGAAAGGTCACCCTCTGTGGTTTCCGATATTTCCCTTCCACAAGGCAACCCCTGGGCCTGCAAGTACGTTGCACCAGCTCGTGGCATTGCTGGGCTGGAGGCTCAGAGCAGGCTCAGGGCTGTCTGCTCAGCTTTTGGAATAACTCTGAGCATGGAGACTTCTCAAAGTCTCTTCTGCTTTCCTGCTTTAAGGGCCCACCCTTTCATCGCTATGCATGGAAAAAGATACTTGTACCAAAGCATTCCGAGCGGGCACCATCCAATCTCAGCAGCAGTAATGAGATGCAGCAGCTGGAAGGGAGCTGGGAGGAGGAAAGCTTCAGCTCTTAACTATTCTGCTGGAAGAAATTTACTTTTTGGAGAAAAGTCAGCGCCTACTGGAAAGCATCCACTTCGTGTCTGATCAGCCAAGAGAGCAGAGGACGATCTCTCAAAATGGAAAAACGGCACTGTTTGTTTTTTTTCTGTCATGAGATTCTCCTTAGCAAAGGAGAACCCCTCCCTGCCCGCCCCGTGGCGCTGCTGCGGGGCGCGTCCCGAGGTGCTCCTGCTGCAGCACGGACCCCCGGCCCCAAATGCAGCCCAACCCCACACGGCTCCCCCTCCGTGCGCTGTTCTGAGCGCAGCGTGCAATGTGACCCCATGCCAAAATAGCGTCTGCTCCGAGCAGGAAGATGCTGTGAGGCCGTGACACGCTGGAAATGCGATGCGGGAATGTTCAGCATCCAGCAGGCAGCCTTGGGGACAGGAATACCGAGCTCGTGCATTAATCCTCCCGTAAAGGGAGCGGTCCCGGCGCGCCCTGCGGAAGCGCACGGCCGGGGATGGGATGGGGCCGGCAGCAGGCGGGCCAGCAAAGCCTGGGCACTAAAGGAAGTGCTGTGCGGACGGGTGGCCAAATATAGCTGAGGAAGGGGCCCGAGATGTGTGACGTGTGAGTGAGAAGAAAAGAAGAAAGGGAAGCTGCTCCAGAACTGCACTGTTTTCCTTCCCAACAGCGCTGCTCGCGTCTCCTCGAGAGACTTTTTGCAGCCTCTCTTTGGCCGTGCACTTCCAATTGTTGCTGTAAATACATATTGCCTCTGTTTGCCTTTGGAATCTCGGGGAGCTGCAGGAAAGAAGGGGACAGACTCTTCATAGCACAAGGGGAAATGGCTTCAAACTACAAGAGCAGAGATTCAGACTGGATATAAGGAGAAGACCCCAAGCTTGTTTGATCAGAGAGGTGGTGGTGCCCCATCCCTGCAGACAGCCCAGGTTAGAGGATGGGCTGTGAGCACTGATGGAGCTGTGCGTGTCCCTGCTCAGTGCAGGGGGTGGGACCAGATGGCCTTTAGGTGTCCCTTCCAGCTCCAACCTATGATTCTATGACAGAGTCAGACAGCTCCTGCCACCCCACTGCTGGAGTCGGGGAGCTCAGTGCCCAGCCCATGGGAGCCTTCCTTTGGGTCTGAAGCTCAAATGGATCTGAAGATCAGTCCCAGCTTTCCAGATTCTCCCTGCTTCATAGGGTATACTGGGAAGGACCAAAGGATGCTCCTAAAACCACATTACCTGTGTCATGCCCAGGAGCTCTGGGACAGACAAGGAGGCTGCGCTCACCCAATCCCATCTTGGAACAGCCCAGACTTGCCACAGGTAATAACAGCAAATAGATAAACTTCATATACACAAAGAGATTGGCCACTGCTGCATCCACCACATTACCTTCACAGCTCCATTGGCACATGTTCCACCAAGATGCAACAAAACCTTTGGCAGAAGCACTGTTGAAGGCAAGGCAGAGAAACCCTCATCTGGAAATGTGGACAAAATACCCAGGGTTCAGCCTGCTTCCCACTGAGCTCCAGAACAGCAGTCAGCAGGCCTGAGCACAGCCCCCTCAGCACTGTTTGCATCTCCAGACACGGCTCCTTGCCAACCTCCATCCCACCAACCAGCAGCACGGCTCATCCCGGGTCGCAGCCCAACATCTGCTTTCCATGTTCCCGGGCAGTGCTCCAAGTAACGTATGCATCTTGTGTGTCTGCATGCAGCACGAGCCTCAGGCTATGCTCAGCACCACGTGCAGGAGCAGAGCAGAGCTTTCAAGCAATATGCCTCATCCTCTGGGAAAAAGCTGGGCTACAAAATCCAGGCTGAACATGGAGCAGCTGTGGTTCCTGCCCAGAGAACGGGGCTGGGAAACAGCTCAGCATCACCCAGTGCACGTAGCAGGGCTGCAGACTCCTTCAGCATTGCACAGCACTCAGCTTCAAGCATGGAGAAGGTTTGAGCTCTCACATACATAGCACCAAAGCCCCAGCAGCACTCACCTGCACGTGAGTTCCTGAAGGTGTTGATAGAAGACGTCTCCATCAGCATCAAGTGGTCAGGAGTGTTCTGCTCCAGAGGCTCCAGGATTTCCTTCAAAATAACACCCGTCACTGAGCACATGGTGAAGCTGGGAACAAAACATCCTCAAAAGGCTGCAGGGCTGAAACCTTTTCTCTCATTCTCTCTGAGGAGCAGTCAGGCCAGCAGCAGCTTGCTGTGCTGCCAACAAACATGGGGTTTCTATAGAGATGTCACACTGCAGCCTCACACTGCCCTGAGCACTGAGCCCAAGTGTGCATCGATGGCAAAGGGTTTGAACCTGCTCCCATGCATTGGATACAGCACAGAGCTCACCATCCTTTAGCAGCAGTGGGCAGGCAGGATTGCCTTTGCTCAGCCTGTTCACCCTGTGCTGGGCACACACAGCCTGGCACAGCCCCAGTGATCCCATGGCACAAGCTGGTTTCCCCCCATTGAGCTCTCTGCAGTCCCAAATACATGACTTTGCTTTGCCATAACAGCAAGCACATAGAGCACAGGACAGCTTTGCAGCCCTCCAACCTTGGCAGCAGCCCCGGGGCCATCAGCACAGCCCCAGCCACCACTGGCAACACCCTGCACTGATGCTCAGTGGCATCCTCTGCCCCCACCCCCCTCCTGGCCGATACTGAGACCCTTCTCCTCCTCGTCCCAGAGGAGCACAGTAGAGGACACAGCACCCTTATTCCCACTCTCCCACCATTGACACCACAACCTTTCCCTGTGGCCCTGCCCTCACCAGTTCCTGGGCACAGTGGCACAGGGATCAGGCAGGCGCTGGCTGCAACCCCATTGTTTGCACACAATTGTTAGCACCTGGGCAGGGAATTTCTAATCCACATACATATATTTTAGGAAATGTGTGAGACATGTGGTTCCATGGCAAATTCTACATCTGCACCTTGCACTGAAGAGCCCCCACAGTATTTTGCAATAGCAGCAGTAGGAGCAGGCTGACCTCATGGATATTTTCTGCACTGAGCTTTTGGGAGCTCGTGGTTCCTCCCAGCACTCCCACTTTGTTGCTTGCAACAAATCCCTGGCAAGGAAGGGATGGATGGGAGCAGTGCTGTTTGCAGCAAGCTTTGTGCTGGCACCTGCAGCAGGTGGGAGAGCCGCCCCATGGGGACCTGCTGCACTGCTCACTGCCCCATTGCTCATAGGGAAGGGATTCAGCCGCCCACAGCTTCTCTGCATTGAGTAATGCATTTGGCAAGGGGCAGGCAAGTTTGGGAAGTGTGTCATTGTTCATCCCGTGCCCTGAGAGCCTGTGGAGGGGGATAACAAAGCCCCACTCCATGCACCCATCCTCCCCCCCCTTCTGCCACTCCATGCACCTTCTGCCCCCATCCTGCTCCCACATTCCCTGAACTGGCCCCTTCCCTGCCACCCTCACCAGGGTCACCTGCAGGAAGGAACCTGTGCCCCCAGCATGATGCCCCTCAGCATCCAAGGATGAAGGCTGGGAGCAGGGTAAGAGAGACGGCGTGGTTTGATGCTCTGATTTAGTGCGGTCATGTCAGGACTGAGGGCTGCAAGTTGCTGCTCACAGACAATGAAGGGGAACACCTGTAGTGGAGGCTGAGGGTGGGGAGGGGTGGGAACAGGAAGGCACTGAGAGGGATGCAGAGAAGTGAGGGTGCTCCAAGGCAATGGGGAGGTTAGCCAAGGCCAACAGTTCCACCCAAACAGCCCTGGGAGCAGGGATCAGGGCTGATCGTCTGGTCCCTCTCATGGGATGGGCAGTGCTTTGCACAGGAAAGTAGAGCATCCTCATCCCTGTCCCCATCCCAAGCCCCATCCTCATCCTCTTCTCTATCCCCATTTGTGTCTGCATCCCCATCCCGTCTCCATAACTGGGTGTGTTCTGCCCCCCACCCATTTCCTGGCCAGCACAGGAAAGGCGGGCACTGTGCAGCCTCTGACTGCCGCTCGCTGTTTTCCCATTACATCGTAAATAAGGAGGATTTCAGAGCACACGCGGTGAGGGCAGAGCCCTCCCAGTGCAGCCACAAGTTTTGGTGCTGAGGTCACTTCTGGTGTCCCAGCCCAGCAGCCCCCGCCCTGCTCGGGGCAGAAGTGGCTGGATGTGTAATGTATCCACGGCCCTGAATGCTTACAGATAGAGGTATTTTGATCAGGGAGAGCTGCAGCACGTGGGATGTGGGCACACCGCCAGCAGCACCACGCTATGGTAAGAGATGGGAGATGGGTGCTGTGTGCCCAGGTTTGGCTGCAAGTGATGCCCGAGCACCTGCAGCACAGTGCACATGGGTAAGGAGCCCTCAGAGGGAACATTTGGGGTTATGGACCCTCCCTCTCCCCAGTGACAGCTCAAGATTTTTATTTTGGGGGGAAGAAAGCATGATGCGGGGCTCGGTGCCCTGACTTGGAGGGTTTGGGAAGCTGGGGGCTGCCAGTTCCCATTCGGCAGCACTTCTGCTGACACACAGGACAGCATATGGGATGAATTAACAAAGCGCAGCAGCACCATGACAGATTTGTATCCATGCTCTCACAAATCCCCCCCGAGACCCCAAATCACCAACGTTTATTGCAACACTTGCACTGTCCCTCCTGCACCGTGCCTTGCAGACACACAGCGCTTTCACCCAGGATCCCAGAACCCCTCACTCGTGCTCCTTCTCTTTTGCCCCTTTCCTGCAGGAACGTGACCGACCCAGCACTGTGTGTTGGCCACACAGCAGGATTGCTACACCACACTGACAGCACACAGCTCGCAGCCGCCCTGCACACAGGCACGGCCAGCAGTTGGCTCTGGATCCCAAATGACACAGGAAAAACGGAATGTCTCACCCTGACCCGGGCAGGGCTGTGCAGATGGCTTCGAAACCCGAAGGAGTTCTAAGACATGGGATAATTCCCATGCACATCAGCTCGGCTGCTTCCTCTTGTGCAAGGAGGAGATGTTTGCAGCTGGAAGTCAGAGGTCCACGCTCCAACTGTGAGCTGAGCAGGGACTCAGCCTGTGGGGAAAGCAACGCCAGAGACTGCATGCATGGGACAGCAAACCCTGCACACAGACTGCTTTGCAGTGCAATTGCAAATCCATGACAGCTGTGCAGAGCGTGGCCCCAAAGCTCCTCACCTGGCTATGCTCAGCACCAAGCAGGTGTCACTGTAAGCAGAAAACCACCTGGTCAGGATTGCAGTAAGCTCTGTCCTGGCTCAAAAGGCTTCCAAAGGTGGCGGCTCAGCATGCTGAGCTCATCCCCTGCAGCTGGAAGCTGTGGCTCCCCGAGGAGTGCTGACAGCCCCGAGCCCAGCCCTGCCTCTGGTTGCAACACACAGAGCAGAAGTAACTGTGCTGACCTGGTGAGTATGGGGGTGGATGGCTGTGCTGGATGCACACACCCTGCGCCCAGGTCACATCTGTGCTGCGATGTGGGGCTTGGTGACCCCAGGAGATGCATAATCCACCTTGAAGCCCTCAGCATCCAGCACAGCCACAGCCTGTTCCTAGCCAGAGCCGCTGCTCACGGCGCAGAGGACCCCCTCAGATTGCACCCACCAGTACCCAACATCACACTGCCCCACATAAGCTGTTCAACCCAGAGCACCACCACCACACTGGGCTCCTCCCCGGGGCCTTCAGCTGGCAAACAGCCACACCAGAAACTTTCATTTCCCTAGGAACATGCTTTTACCCTACCAGATTTACATAGGTCAAGGTGGAGCTGCAGCCAAACTGCTTGCCCCATTCCTGGATCAGCCCTGTCCCTGCATGCTCCCATCATTCATTCCCTGCCTGGGCTTTTCTGCAGAAATATCTGGAGGGTGACTATTCCTTACCAGTGCCCACGTTCATTTGCCAACCTGGATGCAGATGCAAAATCCTCCATTGGTTGTTTGGACTCTCATTTTCAATTGTCTTTTCCGTGTCAGTACATTCATTTTGAGAGCGTACTTAACATGAAATGATTAATCAAGGAGGGGCTGACCACGAGCACACAAACCTGGCTTAGCAGCAGCACAGACCTGATTGGGGTGGGTGAGATTTATGCTTTAGATGCTTTGAATTTCCAGAGCTCAGTAGCACGGCGTGCTTGGCTGCTTTGCAGGGAAGGAGGGCAGGGCTGAGCCACTTCTGGAGGAGCACTTCTGCAAGTGGGTGATCCCAGCAGCCCCTCCTGAAAACTTTCTCTGCTCCTCTATTTTTTCTCTTCAAAGCCAAGCGTGAGAGCTCCCTCTGCTGCCATAAGGGCTCAGACCAAGTGAACGCATTGTGTGAGACTGAACGGGCTCCAAAGCAGGGTGCAGCTCCTGATGTCCGCTAGAGCTGTCCTTAAACACGAGACCCAAGGGTTTTACCCAGGGAATCACTGGGCAGGTGCTAATTAAAAGGTGGTTTAACGATATCGCTGGGCTGCCCGGTCCTCCAGCATTCTGTACCTCACTGCAAACAGAGAAAACACACCAGGATGGTCCAGGATCCATGCTTTCCTCCTGTTGTGCTGATGCTCTGGCAGTAGCTGGGAGCTGTGGAATTCTGCTATCCCACTTAGAGCAACCCAGTGTGGCTGGCAATGCTCAGTGGCAAAGGCACCACGTCCCACGTGCAATGCCAGCACCCCCCAGGGCTTTTTCAAACTGGAATACTTGCAGCTCGGGGACAGATGATAAGCGTGGGGGTTCCATAGGTGAAGAGGAGCTGCAGATGAAGTCACACAGCTCTGCGCAGGAAACGGTGAGTAACAGCCTCACAGCTCGAGCTGCTGAGGGTCTGAAAACACAACAGCAGACAGGAGCAAAGAGAACGTCCTGTGGCAGAAGGGCTGTGACTCATTTACTCCAGAGGTTACTATGGAGCTGTTTACACATTTCTTTGTGATTACAAAAAAATAAAATACCTAAAGACTCACCCAAAATGAACTACGTAGAAAGAGGTGTGAGCAAGAGGAGAACACAAATAGCAATAACTCACAGGACCAGGCAGGCTTCCTGGAGGAGCACAGGGGGTTCAGGTATGAGCCCACTGAGCCACAGAGCCCTGGGCAAACGCTGCCTGTCCTGCTGCAGCCAGGTGGGAGGCAGCAAGGGCAATCCGAGCTGGGTTTGCATTTTTAGAAAGGCTCTGGGAGGAATATGAGGAATAACCAACCAGGAAATCAAACTCCTTCACTGAACAAATTGCTCAGACTCCTGAAAAGCAGAATTCAGAGAGAAGAGGCAGCTGGAGAGCATTCTTGGGGCTTTTCCCAAGGGAAGTCCCACCTGGAAAATTATGGAGTTTGTGGAATATATAGCAAGCAGCTGGGGGACAAGGTGATCTGGCATTTATAGCCATTAATTGGAGCTTATAAATTAACAGCATGTGGCAGAATCCAAAACAAGGGATAGGATTAAAGTGAGAGGTTTTGTACCAGGAGAAGGGATTTCTTGGGAACACCTCATTTCTTTACGATTTCCATTCACAGGGAGTGATGCCAGGAACTTCTGGGACAAGTTCGTCACTATTAAACACTAAGATGCAGACACAGCCTTTGAGATCTTGTCCCACCAACTGCCAGACTTACAGGGAGGTAAGCATCAGCATCATTGAGCATAGCCAGAACCTGATCAGCTGCTGCCCAGGGCAATTCTGGGTGTGAGGGTACGGAGGAACTGGAATCACATCCAAGCGACAGTTTGCTTCCAGCACACAAAGGCAGACAACAAAGGGCCTGCGCCCTCTCTGTGTATAAAAACACTGTTATCAGGAGACCAGAAATAGCATTTCCTTGCTCTCTATCCTTTGTCTGTCTTATCAGGGCAGCAGGAGGCTCTCAACTTGCTGCAGGCTGGTGGGGTGGGAGGGCTGCGTGCAGGAAGGTGGGACGCCAGCTCACAAACGTTCTGCTTGCACAGAACGGCAGGAGGGAAGCGAGAAATTCCTTCCTGCCAGGAGGCCTGGAAGCAGTGCTGGGCCCTGGCCAGCATCCACTCTTCTCCCCCGCATCCCTGCTCCCTTTGGTCTCCCCAAAGGTCACTCTCAATTACTCACTGCAGCTTTTTGTTTAGGAAATAGCAGTGGGGATGTCCTGTCCCGTGCGAGCAGCTCTGACCACAGTCTCTGCCAAGCTGCTACAATAGACATCTCCCTGCAGCCCCCTGGGCCCGGCAGGCCTCCATGAGAACAGGGCAGGAAAAGACAGACAGACTCCAAGCGCCCACTCAGCGCAGTTTCCTCCCACATCACATCCTCTTCATTATTCCTTGCAACATTGCCCTGGAGCAGGTAGGGTGGCACACGGAACAGGGGACACACCAGGTAGGGCAGAACTGCCGGTACAGCTTCTGTGTTTTGAGGATACATCCATCACATTGTGTTAAAGCACTGGGCCACAAAAAGCACAGAAATGCAGCCACTGTTGTGGGGAAGCTACGTGCCAAGGACACAGAGTGGCCCTGAGCCCTGAATGAAGAGTACTGAACTCCAAGCCCACCTTACAGCTGCACTTGCAGCAGCACATGTGTCTATTTCAGAGCAGAGAGCATTTTTTTTTCCCCACTATGATTGTTCTTGGATTCTTTTTGCTTCTGTAAGCCCTGAAAGCTCAGCCACCACCCAGGCAGGGAGGTGTTTGTTAGGAGGGGCCGGCGTGACACAGCTAATGCTCAAGAACTCAGCTGAGCGTGGATCCCCGAGGCCTGTCTGAAAAAGCACATTCCGAGAATTTCCCTCTTCCGCTGCTACTCCCTCTTCCTCTTCCACAGGAAACTCTGGCAGAAAGCAAATAAATAATCAGAGGACTATCACACCCAACTGGAGTAGCGATAAGAAATTTGGTTCCGATCCACACCACAGAGAAATGTGATAAAACGCTGCCCTCTCAGAAGCCAGAAACTGATTGTTTGCCAAGAGACTAAAAATAAGCCACAGAGGGCTGTACTTAAAGGCATGCACTAATAAATGCCTCTGTCCTTGATTAATCACGCTCCAATTTCCAGAAAAGCACTCTCTATTTTCCAGGAACAGTTTGTTGGGAGCTTTGGCAACATCGGAATAAACACAAAGGCTAAAAGATGTAACATATCTCAGAACAGCTTCCTGGCAGCTGCAGGTTTGCTGGAGGCAGTGCAATCCCTGGGACAGCAAGGGCAAACAGGGACTTGTTCAGCCGGAGCAGGAAGGATCTCCTTTCTCCATGCCACAGGGGCCAGAGGCTGCACTGGTGCATCCCCCCGTGGCTGCAGCAGCACCTTGGCTTCACGGTTCACTTTGTCTGTTTCATCTCCATCAGTCAGAATGAAATCACCTCTTCCAGGCCAATGGGGAATAGAAGTGCCAGCTGTGTGGTGGCACTGGCGCACACTGCCACCTGCAGAACACACCCCAGAGCTGGGGACCTTTGGAGAGCACTCAGGGTGTCAGCACACCAGCCGAGGCTCACAGATTGACCTGGCTGTGTGTGACAGCAATCCCAGCACACTTGTGAAGGTGTTTACACAGGCCAAGCTTTCCAGGACTCTTGGGGTGAAAGCAACCGTGACAGAGCTCCTCATTAGCACGTGTTTAACTTAACACGTAACCCACCATAAACAAGAACACTGGATATAAACAGAGCTCAGCCATGAGTCATAGAAGGGACACCCGGTCTGGTTTAAACAAAGCATTATTTTAATCTCAAGATTTTATAAATATATATTTACAAAAGAAAGGTATCGATCCAAAGAGTTAAACAAATGTACAGCTCCCAAGTATTGCTACGGTCCAGGGAGACATACAATGTTAATGCAATCCCACAATTTACAATACCCATTATTCAAAAAGAAACCACATTCTTAATTTAAAATACCTCTTCAGAAGTTTACAATACCTCCTGCTGTGAAAGACAACCTGCCTTGAGCAGCACGACGTGACAAGAAGGAGCTGAGCCCTTTCGTACAGCTTTGCACACAGAACACACAATTTCTGCCACTGAGGTGAACACTGCAAGCCAACATTTCACCGTCATACAAATGTTTTTTTTTTCCCCCCAGCCCATAGATTCCTAGGGGAACACAGTGTGCTGCACGGATTCAAGACATGCAAATGTCTTGCAAAGTCAGCATGCTGATGCCAGGTCTTCAGGCAACTCCATTAAGATTATGTGAAACGCCTTTTGGTCATGGAACAGTAGAAAGTAGCCTGAACTCAGCCTCAGCTCTTGTTTTAATGGTTACCCCCAAATCCGCTGCATAGGTGAATAACTGAGTGGAAGGAAGTTCTGCTTGTGTAACCTCCTGTCCTGTACCCCAGCAGTGACGTTCCCTGCTGCCCTGTGCACCAGCTCACACCAGGTGGCATCATTTTAACAGCTCTGCCCATCACCTGCTCTCACACTCCCTCCACCTCTGAAACTGTGTACAGCTTTCCTTGCAACCTACTTGTAGTCCAGTTGTGCTCTTCGTACACAGGCCTGCAGGAAAAACAGGGGTTCTCCATAAACTCAGATTTAATCAGGGTCCTGGTTAAATGTTACTGAGACCTCCAACAACACTTAAGAAAAATAAGTCTGGAGCTGCTCAGCAGTCACTTGCTGCAGTTTCCACTTGACTTCAGAAATCCTCCTACAGCCAACAGCAACACTTCCTTTGGATTTCCTTCACTGCAACAACCTCAGTGCCATTCAAATCACAGAATGAGAGACGCAGAGCCAACAGAGAGCTATCTAAACTTCGTAACAGACCTCCAGGAACAAAACACAGCTAAGCCCACAACCGAAAACTACCTGAGGTACCAACTGCTGGAGGAGGTGGGGATGGTTCTTGGAGAACAGAAGGTCCTGTGTGAGCATGGTTTTTAGAAGGTTACCTGGCATTTTTCTCTTAACGTATCCAGTGAGTATAAACCTGCATCAGAGCACTACTTAGGATGTCTTCTGATTCAAAGTTCAGGCAATATAATTCTAATTAATCAAATTAAGAAAGGACTTAAACACAAACTGCTAGTGGAAAACTGAATATTAACTGCTAGGAGTGTTAACTGGAAGTCTTGCACAATGTATTTACTTCTTTTAATTCACACCTCATTTAAGCAGCTCCCAAATCTCACGGTCAGACCAACGTTCTCTGTGCTTCACTACTGTGAATCCAACCCAGCTTGAGGCTTCTACCGTGCTCAGGATGCTGTCTGGTCCTCTTTAGCCACAGTCTGCAACAGGCAAAGAAAAAAAATCAAGTACATCACAGGAGAACTGTGTGACTCACCGCTGTGATTCTGGAGCAACACTTTCATGTTTTCCCAGAGACTGAGGCTGCTCTGGGCCTTTGGTTAGCGCTCAGAAGCTACCAATGAACACAAACCTAACACAGACTGTGCTGCCAATATTTAAGCTTCTTATCACACTGATGGCAATAAGTACAACAGACACCTGGGAATCTGCAGCAGCCAACTCACCATGTGTGCAACAGGGAGCCACAGTTAGGAAACTTGGCACAAGAAGTTAAATGACAGCCTAGAAGTCAAACAGCGCCCATGGTGCCGAATGCTGCAGGGAGCTACAGCAGGCAGAGGAGGCCCTGATGAGAAGAGTTGGCTGGAGGTGAGGAAGAACATAGAAGGCAATGATAGCAATGATTCCAGCTAGGAATACACACAGTGCAGCCAGTGACTGTGTACACACACTGCACACAGTGACCCATCGTGCCTCCAGATGAGTGTTTCTGGGGCTGGTGCAACCAGAAGGGGAAGTACTGCAATACAAGGAGTAATTTAGCAACGAGTTCTCCATGAGCAGTAAAACTGATCAGAAATCCTTTCACTCGGTCACTGTTTTCCACTCATGCTCCTAACAGACCAGCCATATTCCAGTATCTTCTATGGCATTAGTCCATGACACTAGTGAATAACACAGGCTGACACGCAGTTCCATTTGGAGCACAATTAGCATGCTAATCTGTGACTTCACGAGCAGAACTGGGAGGAAGGTGTCAAATTCACTGGAGTCCCACTAAAGAACTCCAAATAACACCTTTTTCAATCTTTCTTCTCATGGGTCAGGTAGGAAGGAAGCTTGCAGACAAAAGCAAACACAACTAGAGGGCTTCAAAACCCCAATATCTCACCTGCCGCAAGAACTGCTTTCCAAGGTAGCTGGTTGCCATGCTTGTCAAGTTCTTCCTACTGCCAACTTTGCACCTGATGTATCCATAAAGGTTGGCTCCCTGTAGAACCACTCCCATCATAACTACTGCCTAAGGCACAAGAAAATACTGTCACCGATTTGCATCGCCTTACTGGCAACAAAGTCCATTACTGAGTTGAGGGAGGCAACTCACCAGCCATTTCACTTTGAAAGAAAACAGAGCACTGAAAGCAAATATCACCCAGATGATAGGGCAGGTAATCAGACCTAGCCAGAAAATTCGGGACTCTGATTCTGAGGAGGTTTTATGCCCTTGTGCTGATACCTAGAAACACAAAGTAAATGGAGATTAACAGATCTCACCATCACTACAAAACAGCCCAGCACCTACAAGTCTCCTGGCTTTTGTCCCCACACAGCAGTACTGGATGCTTTGGAGACCAGCTTCCATACCTTGTGACAAAAGATGTTTCCATATGGGGGGAAGTAGCAACAAATTGTCTGTCTTGGAATATTTGGGGCAAAAAAGCCTCAGTAAGTTTGAGAAATGTTACGTGTGCTGCATGGTTCAGTTTCCACACACAGAACGGGTAACACCTTCTACCTTAACATCACTGCACAGACAACCAGTGTCACTGAGTGCTGCCAGTACTAAATATTGATGCTTACAGCCATCAAGTCAGGCAATTTCTACACAGATATGACTCACACTGCACTACTGATCTTCTTTATTGAGAAGATCTCAAGCAATCATTCGTTCTTCCTACAAATAGTTAAAAGATCTGAACAGAGGGAGCTCATGGCTCAATTTAATGTATTACCAGCAGTTTAGATACTTTTTATCCTTTTCCAACAAGCACAGTTCTGAGAAAGAATTCATCTGCAGGGGCACAAATTCATCTGGACAAAGTTTTGGGTTCCAGACTCTGCACCACTGTAGATTTCCAATGTGAGCACAGGCAATGACTTTTACCTCACTCCACATCTGTGCACCAGAAGTGCTCTTACCCCTGTGCACACAGAGACAACAGGCAGGGATCAAAAGGGTAACTGACAGGACACGAGGTGCCACCAGAAGGCAGATCAGACACACAGCAGCAGGCAGAATGAACACAGGGCAGCAGTAATGCTATGAGCAATGCTGGATTGTTTTGCCTAGTTCCAATGATCTTCTACGGGAAGTAAAAGATACGTCAGCTGTTCTGTGCTCACACCAGAACATTTCAGTGTTCTTGATAAGGCCTGGGAACCTTTACAACATTTTATGTGAAAATGAAGTTACACAAACATTTTTCTCAAGTCTTGATCTGGCTTTTAAAGAAAGCAAAAAAAACATAAAAGATGATGGTATCCTTCAGTACCACCATGAAACAAGCGAGCGGTTACAGACCTGCGGCTGGGAGCTCTAAACTCTGCAATTCACCACCACAAACATAACTGGTAATTAACAGGGGGTTGGTAAACCTGAAACATCTAAAGGAAGACTTACCTTTCTAGATTCAAATTTCCAGTGACTTCTACCATCATCATCCACCTGATTCCACCAGCGGAGGCCAACCATCAGCCGCCCTGTGACGTTCTGAAAGACAGAAAGCAAAGAGGCTTCAATTCGCCACCAGCAGAAACCATCAGCCAAACGAATCCTTGGGAATACTCCACCTCAACGCTGCACCCACAAGAAATTATGGTTTTTCAGCCCCAGATTTTATTGCTGTTAGCTCTTTCAGAAGCTTTCAGTTCTCCAGGCAGCAAATTCCCTTTCTTATATTGGCAGCTGCTGGTTTCACAGCAATCTGCTCTCAGTGGCTGCACAAGTTACAATGCTAGCTGTATTTTAGAAAGAGAAGCATCACACCCTGCAAAGACCTCATATTCCACTGCTCTTGAGTCTGCCAAAGCTTGGCTGTTTGGGCTGCTATTTGCAATGTTGCTCATTTGCTTCATGTGGGCAAACAAGACCACGAGGCTCTCATATCCAAACCCATTTTCTGATACACTCAGCACAACAACAAATTGCTGTACTAACATAAATGACACATACTGGTGACTCAGAAGTGACCTTTCTAAAAATGAAGCCTGTGCTGCCTTAAAAAGAATAAGTCTGCTACAGATCTCCATTTGATTTTCAAAAAGAAAGCAGCTAATCAGCTACACAGTGCTGTTTCCTGCAGTACTTGAGTGCATCTCAGGTATAGTTTTGTTGGAAAGGCACAAAGAAGGTTCTTTTTTTGTGGAACAAACACCACTTTACTCAATTATTCCTATAGGTTAGACATGATAACAAAAAAGCATGAGAGGAACTTACCTTTACGGCCCAAAAGTCACACGACAAGAGAAGGATGATTGTCACCATGCAGGCAATAAAGCTGCTAGTTAAGAGCTCACAGAGCAGATAGACAACTATCGCACTGACTCGGAAGAACAGGTGGAAAAATGATGCCACTGGATGCCTGGAATGAAGGACAGCACCGTCACAGTTCTTTCAGACAGGACTGAAGCAATTTCAGAGAAACAACGTTGCAAAGTGATCCTCTCCCACCAAGAATAAGGATCAGCATTATTATATGAAACCAGTGTTATTATTGCTGAAAATATGGGCTAAAAAAAAGTTAACTGGGAGATTATCCTAAGGAGGAAAGGTTCCACTCACAGACATAACCAACACAATGTGAATCTAGGGATGAAGGAGCCAAGTATTTATTTAACCTCATGTTCAACATAAGACAATTTTTTTTGAGGTAAATTTAAAGAGGGTTCTGACGAGAAACAGCAAACTGAGCTGCATCACACAACAGACATGCCTCCTTTCTGACTTGTGCAGTGCCCTGTTCAGAAATGTACAGTAGAGCCAACATCACCACACCAGGATTTCAGACTACCGGCTGTGTGGGAAAACAGAGATCATGGCCTGAACAAATGACTGCTGTGTAGGAAAGGGCTCACGTTAGCTTGGGAATGCAAGTATACCACCTCCAGCTTCTGCTTATAGCTAGAAAAAGCATATTAGTGAGAAAATGCTCTGTAGCTGTACATTATTCTCCTTGCTTTCTATGAATGATTGCTAATCCTGATATTTGATGCTTTATGGTCTGTGACTGTTATATATATGGGCACAGCATCAAGGGCTCACAGCAGACATCTTGCCAGCTTGCTGCTACATGTATGTCCCCAGGAAATCTCAGGGCAGACACGATACTGGTCGGTCACTGCTGGTACTGAAGGCCTGGCAGACACTGATCAGCCAGCTGCTGCCAGTAACATGAGTACCTCCCCAACAAATCAATGAATGTGAGCTCATCTCTACGTACTTTCTTTCAGGATTAGCAAACCTTATGCAGAAGTGCTGGTGCTTCTGCCCAACATTGGTGTGACCACAGCAGGACGTGGCAGGCAGCAGGGCAGTGCCACTCACACTAGGAAACAGAGACTGGCAAGGAGATAACAGGCCAGCCCAGACAGCAGCACTTGGCACAGTGAGAGCCACCTGCTACAGAGAGCTCAGAGACAGTAACGTGTACACACATTTAATGTGGGGACACTCAGAAGCACAAAGGCACAGATACATGGATTCCAGCTGAGCTTCTGCAACTACCTCTCTCAGCTAAGCAGAAGTTACTAAAGTTACTATTCTTTCTAACAAAACAAAAATATTAGCTGTTATGTATTTCAACACAATACAGCAGCCAAGAAAATGGGGCCAGGGTCGTTTTGTCAGTGTCCAGCAACTGAAACAACAGGATGGGACAGTCCCTCCTTCTCCAGAACTCATCTATAAACTCTCTCCAGGTCACTGACCTTATTTTTGACTTTTTTGATCTCCTGGATACTTCATCATCGGCATCAAAGAGAGAGACATCCTCAATGTCATCACTGCTGCCCTAACGAGAGGAACAAGCGCAGAGTTACAAGAGAAAGAGAATCGCTTTTCGACTTCAACCCGGGTCACTTCTGATTACACTGAAGCGCTGGGATGGCGCCTAGAGATTTAAACACGAAGCAAGCGCTATAAGGAAAAGACACAGGAACCGGATTTTCCTACGACTGCTAATTCAGGCAGCGCCTCCCGTGCTGAAGAGAGGCAGGAGGAGCGGCGAGGCCTCCTCGCCTCGATCGTGCTCCCCTCAGCCAGGAGCCAGCTCAGCCTCTGCGCTCCTCCCTGTACACAGTGCTCGTAGCAGCCACCAAGCACCCACAGAGCGCAACACCCGAGCCCCACGCAGCCCCACGGCCGAGCCCAGAGGAACCCCGCGCAGCCCCACGGCCATACCGAGCTCCGCGCAGCCCCCAGCCCTCACCTGCCGCAGCATGGCCTCACCACCACTTCCGGCTTCACCACCACTTCCGGCTTCACCACCACTTCCGGCCACGCCACGTCACCACCGCGGCCAATCTCGCGAGAGTCGCAGCGCCGCGCCTGCGCACTTGGACACGGCTCTGACGCCAGAGGAAGGTCGTGGGGGAGGGGCGGGGTCTGTTGAGCGCCCAGCCGTGGCCGCGGTGCCGTGAGTTGTGAGGGCTGGGCACGGCCGCTCCGTCCAGCTGCAGCCCTCCTGCCACAGCCCGGCCTCAAACCTCTCATGCGAGAAAATAATGTTTCCAGCACGCTGGCCCCAATGTCCAGGGCCAGACAACGGACACTGCTCTGTCTTATCAGGAGCTGGACTAGCGGAAAACACGAACACTTGTTTTACCCCCAGAAATAAAGGAATGTAAAGCCACCCGTTCAGTTTGGTTAAATGCAGCAGTTATTTTTTCTGAGGCAGTGCTACAAGCTTTGGATTTGTTATGCACCCTTCTACCGGCATATGGCTGATGGAACTGTTCTGCTGTTCTGTACTACCAGAAAGTACAGAAGGAAAGGTCTGAGAATAAGATCCCAATGTTTCCCCTGCACTGCCATTGCTGTTCCTGTGCAGCACTGATGGCAGCTCCACCACAGCACAGCTGAGGCTGGAGGGATCTCTGGGACCGGCTGCTCCCAGCCCTGCTCCGGCAGGGACACCCCAGCATGGGCCCAGGACCACAGCCCAGCAGCACTTCTCCATGCTGATCTCCATGAGGTTCCTCCAGCCTGTTGCTCCAGCCTGGCCAGGTTCCCCTGGCTGGCAGGCAGCAGGACTCCCATAAGGGACGTGCTCCATTGCTGGGACCATTTTCACAGCCCTCAGGATGTTCTCCATCAGCTGCGTGTCTCTCCTGTACTGAGGATTCCACATCTGGACACAGTACTCCAGCTGAGGTTTTGTAGCGCAAAGCAGAGGGGCAGATCCCCTCCCTTGCCCTGCTAGCCATGCTGCTTTGAATGCATCCCAGGATATAATTGGCTTTCTGGGCTGTGAGGGCACCATTGCTGGTTCATGCCCAGCTTGCCATCCACCAATACCCCCAGGACTTGTTCTGCAGGGCTGTGCTCCATCCTCACATCCCCCAGCCTGTATTGGTAGTGGAGCTTGCCACAACCCAGGCGCAGACCTTACTTGATTACCCTCCAGTTCTGGCTGTTCAGCCAGATTCCTGTACATCTTGCTGTCTATTTATCCAGCCCATACTTCTTTAGCTTATAAACTCTAATCAGTCTATACAAACTCTAACAAAAAGAATTTTTATTCAAACAGTTGAGCCATATCTTTGGTCTATTAGTCTTGAATGTGCTGTGTCTATAATCACGACAGATCTAGCAACTTAAAACCCAGGAGAGGAGTCACTCCATTCACTGCCTTGAGAAAGTGCTGAAAGCACCAATAATATCTCACTGGAACAGCAGAGACACCTTTCATACTAACACAGAAACCACAGAAGGGCTCAGCTGGATACCCAAGGAAGCCGTGACATTAGAGACATCAGATGCTGGTGATCTGTTGGACTAATGGGTTACCTCAGATAAATGTATTATGTCCAAGTTCAGGAGCAAATATCTTCCCCTCCTTAGTAAAAGAGACTGTAGGTAGGCCTTTAGCTTTCCTTAACCAGGCCTTCTTGCGTGCTCTTTGATGATCTTCTACGAGCTTTGCCTGCTTTGCCTGACACTGAGCTACAGCAGCTGCAGCACGTGCCTCCTTTTGCTGTCCTGTCAGAAGTCTGAACCCACTGTCAGCCTGGGAAGGATCTGCAGCGTGTGGACAAAAGGGTTTTTTTCCCCTGCAAACTGCTTCGTTTTTCATTTGTGGGATCATCACACGTGTTGATTTGATCTGTTCAGAAGCTGTACGGTCTGTACCACTGTGCTGAACTCTGTCTTCAGGGAGAGAAGTGCCTTTACTGTGAGCACCATGAACTTTCTTTCCTTGTAGCGAAGCACCGCAAGTCTTGAGACGTACAATGCAGGGAGCAGGAATGGAGGAATTCACAGTGGGCCCATGCAAAGAATTTTTCAGCTTGAGTTGCAACATTTTCGTTTCAAAGGGTACAGAACTCCTTTTCATAGTCAGAGAATCACTGTGAGATCTCGCACGTTGGAACTGGGCTGCCAGATCCTTTTTCTGTTGCAGAGGGGTTGTGTATATTTGTCTTTTTTGTTGCTGTTGCAGCAGACATTCCAATGCTTTCCCGGTTGCTGCAGGATGTTTTGTAGAGGAGCGGACAAAGGATGGCTTGCCACTCTTCTGCAGCATGCTGACAGTCAAGAGGAGCTTGTTAGAGGACAGTGAGCCCTTTTTCTCTCCCTGCTGTCTGTCAGGATGTGCAAGTACAGAAGTGCCGTATTCAGATGCGCCATCTGTTTTCAAAAACAAAACAACACCGAGCATAAATGGAGTCAAGAACATTGTCTGAGGTCATTAACTGCATGGAAGTACCCCAGGTAAGACCAGGGACAGGTGCTGTGTTGGTAGGCATATGGACAGTCCAAGTTGATCTACACAACAGGCAACACAGGCAGCAATGTGCTAACGATGCCCATTTTGGTTTGTTCATTCTTAGCCTTGCTAGCAGCACTGCCAGTATCAGAGAGAATTCTGTCCTGGTGACCTGAGGAGTGATCTGTACCAGAGGAGTTCCGTACCAGTCAAATGAATGCCAGATTCTATAAAATACATCATATTCGTGTGGGGGTGGCCTGATATCCAACCCAACTTGGCTTCCCGTGTACCCCTTTCTTGTCCTTCAGTTGTGTATTGGGAAATGGCTTTAAGAGAAGTCATTTCCCAGCAGAAATCTGTGAAAGAGCCAACATCTGAGAACCACTATGAAGTACTTCTACCCAGACCTGCACTTGAGCTTGAAATCACAGGACACATTTTGCATTCTAGCTTTGATGTCTGAAGTGATGTCAAGGCTGACTTGCATGTTTAACAGACACATCAGGATGGATTCATTATTACACCTTTAATTGAGAACTAAACTAGGATTTCAGCAAAGACTGTACAATGCTCAGAGCCATGGCCTCACTCTAACACTTCATTTGTCACCTTGCAAAGCAGTGTGATGCCATTTGCACATCACTGCTTGGCTCTTTTTTGTTTATTTGTTTTTTTTTTAAGCTGGTTAACTGATACTTCTGCCTTCTGGAAATATATTTCAGAGAATAATAAGCTTAATTTGCAAAGGCAGAACACAGCAAAACAGACTGATTACAGAATCTTGAGTTGGAATGGACCCACAAGGACCACCTGTACCTACAGCCAGGGTTGCCCCATCCCAGGCACAACATCCAGCACTTGTTAAACTTCGTGCAGTTGGTGATTGCTCAGGATCTCTCTGCAAGGTCTCTTTGCCCTCAAGGGACTCAGCAGCTCCTCCTAATTTATTACCATCAGCAAACTGACTCGGTATGCAGTTGAATCCCACCTCTGGATTATTTAAAAACATTGAAGAGAACTGGCCCCAAAATGGAGCCCTGGGGAACCCAACCAGTAAAGTGGCCAGCAGCCTGAACACTACTAATGAGGATCACTGCTCACTCAGTTTTTTCAGTCTGCACATACGGGTGGCTCTGGATCTCAGTTACAAACACCCTGAATTTGGGGTAAAAGACTTCTGGTGGTTTCAGCACTTCTGAAGCGAGATTTCAGCGTCTGCCCAACTCAAAAATCCAACAGACTCTGAATTTGAATGCTGGGAGAAACTGTAAGTTGAGAGAAATACCACATGGCCAAGGACCATATTTGTGATCTCAGTGCTGTCATTTTCAAACTACAGCTTGCTGTGTGAAGCTGGCTGAGATGATTTCCACATATATTATTTTAAGTATGTTTTTCTTAGCAGCTACTAACTACCTGAAGATATTTCCTACACGTATCTCCTACGTGTGATAAAGCAATCACAGCTTGAATAAGGTTATGGAAAAAAAAAACAACAAAACAAGATACCAGAGAGCTAGGCTTTATCATTGGACTGGATTGCTTTCCCTATTTGATTGATCTTATACAGCTCCTGTAACCACTGCACCCTCTACAAGGATCCATTTTGCCACTGCAAACCTCTCATCCGGAATTGGCCTGTCTCCTACAGATCATTACTTCTTGTTTAATCCATTCATTTGTCTTAGATGCACTCATTCAAGGAGCCAACATCCTACCGTGCTATGACAAGTTCTCACCAGCATCTGCCAGGTTCCTTACAGAAGATGCCTTTGCTGGCTGTCCCAAAGCAAAAGGATGGGGCTGGTTGTTACCAGGAGCAAAAAGCTCTTGCTGCTCTGCCTGGATTTGAGAAGACCTCCTGCTCTCAAGCAAATGCTCCTGTTGCTGGCAAGCTGCAGGTTTTATCAGTTCATTGCACAGAGCTAGAAAGCAGAAGAATACATCATCTCTAAGCTGTGTTGGTGTTAAACTTCCATTTAAAACAAAAATCCTCGTAAATTATGAGACTTGAAGTCTCTGGCCACTGCTTTGCCTCTTATCATAGCTGGATGTTGGAAACAACCCACTCGTGTTTGATTAACAGAAAGCATCACAGGAGCCAAAGGTGGCAGTAAGTGCTGATGTTCAGAGTTAGGTGTGCATATACACCACCCAGATTTTTGCCACTACAATTAAAACAATCAATTTGCTTCCTGTTGCTGCCCACTGCACGTCCTGCACCAGGCACAGCTGCTTCAAGGAAGTTAGCAATTCATGCTATGAAAACTTCCCTACCTAGCTCATCTGCTTCTGTGCTGTTTGATTGTAGATTTGTGGTACTGTATCAAATAACTGCTGATTTCTCAAAAATCACACCACAATATGATCATTTAAAAGGTGCCTGCTTATGTGCAATTGCATATCCCAGTGATGGCAAGTTCTGGATGCAGGTGTCCTATGATTTTCTGGGGATTTTAATAATTCAGGCTCTGAATCAGCAGCATGTTTCCATGCACACCAGCTGTCAGGACGTGAATAATATCACTGATGGATTACTCAGCTGGAAAATGACAGAAACTGTCTTAAGTAAGCTGAATTTATATCAGACCTTTCTAAAAAGGTGCAAAGGTTTTACAAAAGCCTGGAAACGACAGACCCATTGAAATGCAGCAGTATGTCTACTGCACTTCAAAAAGTGAAGAGCCTGCATATGAAGACAGCAGGTACCTGATGCTATTTCTAACCCACTTCAGCAAACCATGCCAGAGCACTGCAAAGGCCATATCTAGTGCTTTGAGGCACTCCAGAACATTTTGGCAAGCGGATCAAGCACGAGAAGGCCAGCACCTCGTATCTTCAGGCGACGCATCTGGCTGGCAATGTGGCTCTTGGTTTGCTGGGAGGGAGTCAATGCTGTGCCCAAAGGGCAGCTCTCCTGCTTCTGCTTCCACACCAGCTCTCGCTCAGCTCCTAGCGTGTAGTCCCACGTGACATCCTCAAACTGGAACATCAGCAGGCTGCTGGGTGCACTGATCACCATCCTGGGGGAGGAAAGGGGAGGCTCTTAAAAGCAAGAATATCATTAACGCAGCAGGTACTGCCTAACAGGTTTGCTTCTGTCTAATACAAACCCTGAGGGTAATTAAACAGAGCTGAGAAAATGATCACTTCTTTGGGAAAGAAAAAAGCAGTAGCAATTAGTCCCGTCAATCACGTACCGCACTTCTAACTCACGTCGTCTGCCTGAGCTCTGCACAGCTCCTCTCATCCCACTTATGGTAAATTCATTGCCTCGAAGGATGAAAGTTAAGGAAATAAAATCAAAATGTCCCAACAGTGGACTGAATTTGACCAACGTAATGCCACAAGAAATTGGAGACACCGTGTTATCAGGGGCTTTAAACCTCACGTAGGGGGGTGTCCTGGGACTGGCTGGGATGGAGTTAGTTTTCTTCCTAGTGCTGCATTTTAGGGTCATGACCAAAAGAGTGTTCAGAGCACATTGGTGATTCAGCTCTCACTTATCCAGAAGTTGGGAGCCACCTTTAGAGTTGCAGATATGAAGGAACCTGGAAGCATTTTCCATTGTTGGCTTTTCTACTGAGACGGGTCAGGGAGTGAGCAAAGGCTTTGTCAGTCCTTGGCTTGTTTCTCCAGCCTCTCAGTAATTTGAATTCAGCTTTACAGTTCAGATTTTATCTTAAATCATACAGAAATGGGAAATTTTAGACTGCTGAAAGAACCAAACAAATCATTTTCAGCCACTGTTAATAAAAAACAATTTGTCAAAGCAGTCCTGAAGCAGCAGAGTCCTTTAAAGCTTATTTGCAAGAGAGAGAGATGGCAGAATACATCATTCCTGAAATTACAACCTAACCTACCTAATTTGGTACAGTCTGACTGCAGCTGTTGTCACCAACCTGTTTTCGGAAGCACAGAAAGATACAGGATCCCCTCTGCTACTGCCCAGCAGCACTCTCAGGCAGCTCCCAGTCAGGAAGTTAAACACACGGATCTTCCCATCAGCACAACTGCTGACAACTCTGAGATAGAGCAACTCCAGAGACAGAACTTCCCTGAAAACACAACATGCAAACGTTGGTGCAGTCACCGTGCCTTCACCAGGAGACAAGATCAACTGCCTCTTGTTTTGCAAGGGATGCAAAGCCCTGCCTCTATCAACAGGCTTAAAAAACACAACAGGAGCAATCAAGATGTTTGGAAGACCTGCAGAAGTTCTTCATAACCCGTCCTGTGAAGATCAACAAAGTGACCATGGCCAACAAGCAAAGCCGACACTCGTCCTAGAGTAACCACTGTGATTACAGCTGTCTGCACCTTTAACATTTTATTTTTGTGTCTAGGAAAGTAAATAGAACAATAAGATGCTGTGGTTCTCGTAGTTGTAACAAGCAAGTACCACAAGTTGATCTAATATGCAGCAGGTGGGGTTCAGCATGCAATGCAGCCACCATGAGCAACACAGAGTCAACTCTTGACCAAGTTGCATGACACCCAGTTGAGTGAAGGCTGGGATCCTTCAAATTTTGGACTATGCACTGTCTCTGTCTTCAGTCACTTCTGTTTGTGAGCCAGCAGCTGTGTATTTGTATTCTAGCTTGTCACAGATCTTCACAACTGACAAATGTTGGTTATGACCATGCCCTGCCTAACACTTTTTAGATGGAGGACAGTTGGAAAAGGAGATTTCACATTCCAGCATTGACCATTGTAAGATATTTTGTGTTCCTGTAAGGGAGACTTATTGTTTTTCTTTTTACAGCATGCTTTAGAATACACTTTGGAACACACGGACACTTACTTCGGGTGGCGGAAAGCCGTGAGGCACCTCTTAAGCTCTCCCACCATGCTCCATCCCAAGACGTATCCGTCACTGCTTCCCGAGACAAGGTGCCACTGATCAAAGGACAGGCACCTCACTGGGCCTAGGTGCCCTTCAAGTTGCTGAGAGTAAAAGAAACAGGGGAGAAACTGACTGTGGTGGAAGGGGCAATTACAGTCTGAGCCCAGGTGAGATGGGTTATCTTGCTCTCAAGGTGCAACTCAATTTGCAGCTCAATGCCATTCCTCTCAGAAGTCTGGATTCATACTGCTTCTGGACACCTGCAAAGCTAATTAGCAGACTCTGGCCTCAACCTTTACATTGCAGAGCAGCCGCCCAGCTTCTTATAAACTGCTGCTGCTTCTGAGAACAACAAACTTCCTATTCTGGATAACCCACGACACCTCCAACCCTGGAAGCTGCTAGTCCAGCCCTCCCACGCCCCTCTCAGGTTCTCAATGCTTCCAGCTGAGCAGAGATAAATGTACCTACAAAGTTTAAATAACGAAGGGGCTTGAATACAAGGCAATATCCCAGATAAGAACTTAGATATTTGCAAACCAGTTTTTATATTATTCTTTCACCAACAATTCTGCCGTTCCTTTTATCAGTTTGGACTCTCTGTTATTTCTTTGCTTTGCTTTGGTTTTAGAGAGTCTCGGGGGCGATGATAAACTAGTGCAATAAAGTAGCACAGGATTATCCACCTGAGAAACTTACTTTGAGCAGAGTGCCTGTGCCAGCATGCCAGACTTTCACCAGCCCTCTGTCACACCCACTGACAACATGGGTTCCATCCATTTTAACAGCATAAACAATATTGCTGTGTTTCAGGGTCTTAAGACATACCCCGCTGTCCAAGTTCCACACTGTTAGGATTAAAGAGGAGAAATGCTGACAATTATCTGTCCCTACTGGATGGTTTTGGTTTGTTTGTATGAATTAAAAGGATCTGCCCCTTGTACCTGCAGCTCTGCCTGGAGCCAGGTGTTGACTTGAAGAGTGTGACTACAAAGCAAACCTTTTAAATACAAAGCCCTGACCATGGCACATCGTTTCAATGCTTAATCTGCAAATGCAAGCTGTACCACTTTAATGAGATTTGTTCTGGCCCTATAGCCACACAGCCATTAAAAAAAAAAACAAAATAATCAACAATAAGAATAAAAATCCACCCTAATACACTTGTCTTTGGACTATCACATGTATCACTCCAGAACTCCCCAGTTCTCTGCCATTCCCTTGGCTGCACAGCTCCTAGCTTTGGCTCTCACCTTTCACCATCCCATCTGTGCCCCCCGACACAAACTTCTTGCTGTGTAAATCCAAGCAGGTGATGGTCCTGCAGTGACCAGTAAAGATTTTCATACAAGCACCACTATATATATTCCAGCATCTATATGGTAAAGGAAATACAGTGGTTAATGATATCATTTATGGATGATTAATTACTTCCTACTTAACAGGCCCAGCTCTTCTCAAATCCACGCTACATTAAGATCAGGAGACATCCCAGTGAGTTAATGAGGGATTCAGAACAATCAAATCAGGCTTAACATTACATTTTTACTTTTTGTCTGCCCTTCCATCCTCAAACTGCCTGGAAATTTGCAGTTGGATTTCAGCTCTGGCATGGCTGTGTCAGATTGACCTTCAGACGGAGAGCTTTACAGATAAGGTTATTTCTTTGCTGGTGGGTACCAAAATGATTTGGGTTGACTTTGTCTTGAGAACACTCAACAAACAACACTCCTGGGGAGGGGAAGGGCAGGCAGGAGAGCCTGAATCACTCGTCCCTTATTGTTAAATGCTGTTTTTGTGGATGTTGTGCATGCGCCATGCCAGAGCTTTCGAGCTTTTCACCCCTCGGTGTAACACTCCTGAGATTCAGTGGTAAATAAGATGAAGCAGCTGCTCATCTCCACCCCCTTGTGTCAACACACAGGACCTGGGCAGGAGCAGCTGCACTCCAGCAGCAGGCTGCCGGGTTTGCTCAGCACAACAAACCTCCTGCAGCGTCATGGAGGAACTTGGTGCAGACCTCAGCAGGTGCAGAACCTCACTGCTGGCACCTACCACACTCAGCCCTGGTGCTTTAAGGTACAGTGATACACAGCTTGTATGAAAGCATCTTCCGACTTTATCGTTCAGTATTGGGTGGAACTGGAGAACAGAAGCGGTCCTATGGTGGATGTGTTTAATTTATCGGCTTTACTTCATTACTACGGTGAAAGTGACGGTCAGGAGGATTCATAAAGATTGGAGTGGAAGGATTTAAGCTCTAATTTCTTAGATTTCCAGGGAGGTGGGATCCAGGGCACAGTCCCAGGGCTGCTCACCTGATGCTGAGATCGCAGCTCGTGCTAAGAAGGAGCCCTTTCTTCTCATCAAGCAGCAGTGCTTTGATGCTTCCAGCATGCCCAGAGAGCAGAGGTGGCACTTCTCTCATTGACAACACATTAAAAATCCTCACTTTTCGATCTGCAGAACCAATGGCTACCAAGTCTCCCCCAGCATAGTGGATTACTCTGTTTGGGTCTGATCTGGATGAAGAAGAGTGATTGAGATGAGCTTTTGCCAGTTAACAAGCTCTAGCAGTACTCAGTGCTGAGTGATCCTCAAAGAGCAACCTGATAGGCAGCCTGCTGAGGATGTGGATCCTTTGCAGAGCACCACAACCATGGTCCTCATTCTGCATTCCTAGGTTCATATCTGGAAGGTAAGCTTTAAAAATGGGAGAGGGCTCCATCCAGCTCCACATCCCTTGTGATATACCATGGGTCCTAACCCTTGTGTCTTCAAGGGTGATTCCATTTGGTATCTTTATTACGGGGGAAAAAAAAAAAGATTTGATACTGTGAGTTGCTTATCACTGACACCAAGACCCTTCTCCAGCCATAGATCCACCCACAGAAGGATTGCAAGGAAGGGGACAGGGCTTCAGAAGCCCTGTTTGGCCCTACAGAGGTAGTGCAGAAAACAGGCAGGTGCAGCCCACGTACCGGTCAGTGAGGACACGAATACTGTAGGAGCCACAGAATACGTTCCTCTCTTCCAGCTGGATTGTGTCAGTTTGCAGATCATGATAGGCTGCCTGCAGCTTGATTTCCTCCTCCTTGTCTTCCTGGTGGAAAGAAATAGGGAAGCATTACCCAGGAGTGGCAGAAACACACTGCTATTCCCTAGCATTAGCCATATCAGCTTACTCCCTGCAGGAACAATAGAGATGGAAAGTGCCAGTAAAGAACAACCAGCATGCAGTAACTCCCTGGTTAGCACAGAAACAAGGCTTCTTCCCTTCTGCCTCACTCAGTGGCAGCCATCTTTATCCATTGGAATGAAGGCCGTGTTCCCCATGATGATGCCCAGCCTTGCCAGTGCTATGGCCTCAAAGCTACTCCTGTGCCTAGGGGGAAGCATTAGGACAAAGCAGAACATCCTTCTGGACATGGATGCTGGCTTCCCCCCGTGCAAGAACTGGCCCTTAGGAGCTGCTTGCAGTGGTTCAAGCCAGAAGCAGAAGAGCAAAGGAACTCCAAATTCACAGTTCTGTTTCCCAAGACAACTGTGTCCTCCCTTCTCCCGGAGATGGAAGAGACACAGAAGGCAAACCCCCTCCAACATACCTTTGTTTTACTTCCAGGGCTGTGGTCTCTCACTTTGATGACACATCCCTTTTCATTTAACTGTGGAACTGCTATATTAACTATTTTAGCATAGTTGGAGACTGCTCCCCGAGGGCACAACCCCTGAAAGAAACCAACAGAGGCAACACAATCACAGCAGACCTTGGTCTGGACTAATCAGGGTGAACCTCTCCTCCAAGCTCTGCTGTACTGCATCCCAACCCCCAGCTCTGGCTTTTCACAATGAAGCCTAGCATTTCCATCATCCTATGTGGAGCAAATAAAGTTCACTGGGCAGAGCTAAAATGACCCGATCACCAGATCTTGATTTTAGAGCGTCCTGATCGACATTCAGAGTTGCAGGCTCCCTAAACATCACTAAAAGTTATTCCGTTGTGCTTGAAACTGCATGAACATCCAGCCCAAGTTTGCAGATGGGGGAAGGAATAGGATGAAGCTGGGAGGTGGCCTCCAGAAAGGCACCTCTATCTCATGGTTTGGGCAACAACATGGGAAAGAATAAAATAAGGGCACCATGATGGCAGAAGTCCAGGCACCATACCTGCAAATACAGGATTTTCTTCTGTACTGCTTTTTGGCACACGTGCTCCTTCTCAACTTCTTTGGCCAGAAAAGCCCAGTATTTACTCACACTGGCACATGTTTTAAGGGATTTGTTATCCAAAAGCCCTGAGGAACAAAGAGGACAGGGCAGAGAACAACATCCACATGAGAAGCTACCTGTTACCCTCAGGGGAAACCACCCTTGGAAAATGAGAGACACCTTACCCAGGATGTACTGGGAGAGATGAACCGGCAGGCAGCGAATGAAGTCCTTGTATGTGACACGAGAAAGTGATGGGAGAGACGTAGGACGGGGAGGGATGTCCCCATGGGCTGAGGATGCAGTAAGCAAAGCAACCTCTGCACCAGGGCCCTCTGGGATGGGGCAGCTGGCAGCTGGGGGACAGAAGCGCACTGCTGGTGTTTGCCTACCTAGAAGACATTGGAAGGGACAGACAGCAACGGGACAGCTGTCAGTGCAGCCAGGGCTGAGCTTGGTGGGAGTGAAGTCCTACAGTTTTCTCCGTGCAAATGGGACGTTTCCCAATTAGCAGCACTGGGGGGGGGGAAGGGGGAAGCAGGGAGGTGAAGGGAGGGTTTTCTGTCCTGGAAATATCAAAACAGCCTCTTGTTAAGGGATGTTTTCTGAGTGGGGTACTCCTGCTTTAGCCATCAGATTTCCTTCAGTAGAAATAAGTCTTTGTCATGACGCTGCAGCAGAAAAGAGCACGACAGACCTCCCCGCCGTCCCCCAGGTAACGTTAAGGCAAACACAGCCGCTTCCCTTCTCGACAAACCGCAGCCCCGTCCTCCCACCTGCCCGGAGGAGGAGCTCGGTGCCTCCTGACCCCGCTGCTCCCCGGCCCCGCTCAGTGCCGAGGCGCGGATCGAACCCGCAGCCCCGCACCGCCGCCATCCCGGTCCGCCCCGCCCCGCGCTGCCGGGACACCGCGCTGCGCTGCCGGGGAACCGCGACGCGCCGGTCGGTGCTGCGAGCATCGTCCGTGCGGGGTCGGACCCAGCAGGAGGGACGGCAGCTCCGTGCGTGCTGGGCAGAGGCCAGGGCTGTGCTGTGCCCGCTTCTCGTGGGCTGCAGGGCTCTGCCGCTTGGAGGAAAGCAGGGCTCCAGCTCCGCCATGGCGTTGTTTTCCTTTGACGCGGTAAACTCAGCACCGGACACCTGCATGTGCCCCGCGTGCCTGACTGTGCCATTAAGTCATAGGTTTCTTGGTCCGCGCAGGCAGGAAGGTACGAGCAACCACCAAAACCACACAGGGACCCCAAAGGACATCCCCACCTCCCTGCAGACAGCCGTGACCGTGCCCTGCTCTGCCATCTGCTTCCAAAAGCAAAACCTGGAGGGAGTTCTCCATCTGCACCGTGCTGAGCCGCACCTGGGGGTACGTGCCAGGGACAAACACTGAGTGCAAGACATGGAGGAGTTGAGCCCAGCAGCCGGGCAGCAGGCTGCACTCCTTATCTGCTGCACAGCACTGAAGCACAGCACAGCCTGGCTGTGACTCAGCCCCTTTGTTGGCTCTGGTGCTCCTGCCCCAGCTGAAAGCATTTTGCTGGAGTTCCACTCCCCATGGTTGCAGGTTGGGGTCTGTGTTCTGCAGCAAGCAGTGTGTTCCTGACATTCATTTACCAGATAATGATAATATACTTCATTCATTTACCTGATCTGACTCTCTGGTATTGCCAGAAATATCAAAAATCAAATCAGGTAAACCAAAGTGAATGTTTTCCTGGCTCAGACTGTTCTGGGATGCTAAAAGCTTTGGCAGGTGCATCAATCTGCTGGGGTTCAGGGAGTGCTGGGATGCTGCTCTCTGCCACAGGGTTTGGATGTTGCTGTGTGGGGCGGGGGTTTGGATGCAGTGATCCCCATCGATCCCTACCTGTTTGGGAATGTTCCGTGTTTCTGTGATTCTCTGACCTTCTGGAGTGAGCCAGCAGTCTACTGCAAGTTCTACTGTGAAACTTCCTCTACCAGCCCTTCGGGGGCACAGAGGACCACTACATCACCCTGGGGATGCTGTGGTCCCAGAACTCCATGTCTGCAGCAGGTTCTTGAGGTGGGTTGGCTGGAAGCTGCAGCTCATGGATCACTAATGCAGTGTAGGGCATCTTCAGCTGGTCCTCCATGTAGAGCACACAGCTCTATGTGCATCTCCTCCTGGACCTGGGCTGGGGAACAGCAGGTGCTGAGCTGCTGTGCTTTCTGTGCAGGGCAATGCAGATTTCTCACTGCCCTCCACAGACACCTACAGCAGGGACTAATGGCTGTGCTGGCAAGGTCTCACTGCAGGAGGTGGAGCCTTGAGGGAGGTGGTAGGACTTCTTTCTCATCTACCCAATGGCATGTGGGACATCCCTGCTGTGTGTGCAGCATCCTTGAAGGGCTGAGGGTCTCAAATGGATCCCAGAACAAAGCTGGAAGCCTGTGCTGATGGCTAACAGGAATTCATGTGGTTCTCAGACAAGAGATGTCGCAGATGGAGGGCTTTACTATGTATTTGGTATTTTGGGTATTTGAGGCTCAGAGTGCCCTATACACAGCATGTCCAGCTGCCATCAGGACCTACTGCTCACCCCACGAAGTTTGCACAAGTTTTGGAAGCACTGGCTTCACTTGCAAGGGTTGGCATTTGGTGGTGGCAGTGTCACTGCCCTGATCCTGCTGCAGGTAGAGGAAGCCAGAGAGCAGTACAGCTTATGTTCTCTTGCACCACGAGTCACCAGCAGTTACTGATTTACCCCATCCCATCCATCTGCACAGCCCCACGGAATGCCCTGCTCTCCTGGCTCCAGTGCCTGCAGTGGGGACTTTGCTCAGGGAGCTGATGCCATGATCCAGGTTTTGGCACAGGGTGAGCAGCTGCTCAGTGCCTGGCACAGCTTTTCCCACAGCAGCCCAAGAATCACACAAGAACAGCCTTGGGGAAGGGGATTACCATGGACTACAAAATTTAAATCCAGTGGGAAACCCTTTTCTGCAGGCAGAGCTCACACTCATTGCATTTTTGCTTCAGCACTTGGAAGGACTGGGACCTGAAGTGAGCCATCCACTTTTTATGGACCTCAGGCTTTGGTGCTACATCGTTGTAGTGATTTCCGTACAGGGGCTTTGGGAGAGCAGGGATTAGAAGAAAGCCAGCATGCTGCAGGACTTTGGGATCCCTTAGGGAACCCTGCATGGGACCTTTCTGCCCCAAAACTGAGATAGAAGGAAAGGGTCAGTTTAAAAGCCCCATGGGCAGACCGATGTGACGTCACCACAAAGAAAAGAAAGGACTTGTCATTCAGAACAAACCCAGCAAGGCTGAAGCCTCTCGGGGTCACCTCGCCATCCCCAGCAGCTGCACCTGGTTGGGCTTTGATATCTCCAAGGATGAGGTCTGCACAGACTCCAGGACAATCCGTTTCCTGTGCTGATGCAAAGCCTTGGGACAAAGCAGAGCTTTGGCTTCCCCTGACCTCATGCATCCCTTGGGCTCTGCAGGCTCTGAGTGAGCTGTCCTGCTGCACTAAGGCAATTAATACCATTCTAATGCAATTTTCCCCTGCCAGCTGCCCACAGCCAGGGCATGCTGAAGCTGCTCTGCTTGAGGCCTTGGCTGTGCATAGCAGAGCGAGAACAAAATCATCTGCAAAGCACCTTAATGCCTCCCTGCCCCTCTGTGAGCAGCGGGGTGCAGCGTGCAGCCCTGTGTGTGCTTGTGAGCTGTGCTGCCCAGCTGTGGCCGGGCACAATCCAGGTGCTGGGAGCAGAGCAGTGGTAAGTGAGGCTTTGCAGCCTTGGCTGGAAACACAAACACCCTCCTCTGCATTTCTGTAATAGGGAAAACATCCTGGGAATGGGGCTCCCAGAGCAGCCCTCTGCCAGGGGTTTGGTCCTGGCTCCCGTGTGGCTGCTGGTGGCACGTGAGGTGAGTGGGATTCCTACAGAAGGGCTGCACAAATACCCATAGAGCAATAGCTGCAGTGCCATGTGCTGCGCAGTGAGGAGGGCATCTCCGGCCAGGGCAGCAGATGGCAGGGCCAAGCCCTGGGCGCAGCAGAGCCAGGCATGCAGGGAAGGGAGGGATGCTTGCTGCAGGCTGGGAATGTGCCCTGCCAGTGCTTGCCCACGGCCACAGGTCTGATGGTTATTTACACTGCATGAAGCAGAAAGCTGAGCACAGTGACCCAGATGTGGCAGAGCAGTGCCATGCAGCAGGCAGAGGCTTTGCAGTTCCAATGCACTTCAGGATCTGTGGCGTCACAGCACAATGGATGCAGACAGGCCCGGTCAGGTCTCAATGCTGCATGAGGGTCACACTGCCCAGCTGACACAGTGGGCAGCCTTGCTGCAAGCTTTGCTGCTCCTGCTGCCCACCACCTCTGCTCCCTTCCCACCCTTCTGCTGCAGGACTGCAGGGCACTGCTCTCACCACCTCTTTTTCTGCTTCCTGAAACTGAGAACAGAGGTGCATGGAAGCCATTCCAGGGAACTTCTCTGCAGAGTTGCATCTGCCTGTGGCATATTTTGGTGGCAAGTTGGCTCCCCAGGAGCAGATGTGGGTCAGGAGGAGCCCAAGGGTGTGGGCAGTGGGACGGTGCCCTGCTCACATGGGGTTGTGATTCTGTTGGCCCATATTTTTTCCCACTGGCATGCCTGGCTCTGATGGTAACGGGCTCTGACCAATCTGGGCCAATGCTGTTTGATTCTGGAGGTGCAGCAGCACGGGCTGGTGAGGCAGGGATGGTAGAGGTGGGCCGGCCATGAGCCTGCAGGCAGAGGGGTGCCCTGCTGCCTTGGTGAGCCCCAGAGCCAGCCTGGAGCAGCACTCTGCCCTGCCATGGCCAGTGAGCATCGCCACAGTGCAGCCTCAGGTTTTGGGGTATGTCAGAGCAAAAGAAGGAGCCTTGGAGACACCCAGAAGCCCACTCCAGAAGTACACTGGCAGACAGAGTGGCCCAAAGGAGCTTGTTTGGGGTGCACTGGGAGGTTGTGCAGCGTGGGGTGCAGCCATCGTACCAGCACATGGCATGGAATTACACTGGCTTGGGAGGGAATGAAACCATGGGGAAGAATACTACAGATTTTGGCCAAAATTGGCAATGAGGGAGGGGAGAAGGGAGGGACAACAGTTACTTGGCAAACGTGCTCAGCCCTCCACCTGCAAATGTCCTCCTCAGATGGCACCTGGCACAGGGGGGGATGGCAGAGTGCACAGTGTGGGACTCCCAGGGCCGGTGCTGCCCGCACTGAGCTGCCAAGATGTGTGTGCTGTCCATTAGCACTGCAGTTCTCAGCTTTTCCCACTGGATGAGCACTGAATTTGCCCTGGGTTTCCAGGAAATAAAAGGAGCGGGGCTGGCATTGATCACCACAACTGTCCCAGCAGAGGGAAACACCCAGCTCACCCTGCACCATGCAGGGACAGAACTCCAAGCTGTGGGGCTCCAACAGTGGCAATAGGAGATGCTGAGAGATGCTGGTGGGATGCTGTGAGGATGCTGGGGATCACAGGGGGATAGATCCAGAGAGTCTTAGAAGCATTTGGGTTGCAAAAGGCTTCCAACATCAAGTCCAACCATTAAGCTAGCGCTGCCAAGTGCACCACTAAACCATGTCCCCAGGCATCACATCTGCACACCTTCTAGATCCCTGCAGGGATCCCGAGGACTCAGCTATGTCCCCGGGCAGTCTGTTCCATCGCTTCACGACCCTCTCCACGAAGAAATGTTAGCTAATGCCCAACCTACACTGATGCAGTGTGAGGCCATTCCCTCTTGTCCTGTCGCTCGTTTCTTGGGAGCGGAGACCGACCCCACCTCGCCACAACCTCATGATGTCGTCGTAAGGAGCAATAAGGTGCCCCCCGAGCCTCCTTTTCTCCAGGTTAAGTTTCCGCAGTTCCCTCCGCCGCACGGAGGGAGATGCTGAGCACGGGGAGGTGCTGGCGATGCGGTGGGATGCTGTAGGAACGCCGCAGGGTTCCGCAGGGACACGAGGGGCAGCCTGGCCGGCTGAAATCCCCTCTCCCGGCCGATCCCTCCGGGACTACATTTCCCAGCTCCGCCGCGGCCGGGGCGGTGCGGCGCGGGGCGGGCAGCGCGGAGCGGGGGGCGCGGAGAGCGGCGGCGGGGCCCGCGCAGGCGGAGGGAGGCGCGGGGGCGGCGGGGCCCCTCTCGGCCCGGTTCGGCTCGGCTCGGCCCGGTGCGCGCCGGGCGGGGATGCGGGAGGGGCGCCGGGAGCGGTTCCCCTCTGCCCGCCCGCGGCCGCGTAAGGGGCGCCCGCGCCGCAGCCACCATGAAGAAGCAATTCAATCGCATGCGCCAGCTCGCCAACCAGACCGTGGGCAGGTAGGGACGGGGACGGGCCGTGCGCCCCGCCTGCACCTGCCCTGCACCTCCACCCGCACCCCTTGCTGCTTACTTGCACCCCGCCCGCACCCTGCCTGCGCCTTACTTGCACCCTGCCCGCACCCGCCCCGCACCCCAGCTCCGGAGCACATCGCACCCCATCGCTCCCCTACCCCAACCCCAGCCCTCCATCACCCTCCGGTGTTCCCCCCGGCATCCCTGCATGCGGCCGCACCCATCCCTCGAGGGCTCCCCCCGGCTGAAGCGCGGGGTTTTTGGGGCCGGCGTGGTGCGGGGTGGCACGCGTTGGGGTGCCTGTGGGGGTGTGGGGGTGCTGTGATGCTCTCCGGGCCGACGGCCAGACCCGCGGCTTTGCAGGCGGTTGTTGTGTAATTCCTGAGATTTTGCAGCGGTGAGTGGGGGGGGGGTGGGTGGAAGGATTTATTGTTTTTTTTTCTTTCGCGACTCCAACACGGCACCAGGGCGGGTGGCACCGGCATTGGGGCAGGGCTGTGTGCAGGCACCCCATTACAGGGGGCTGCTCCTTGTGTTCTCTGTGGGGCTGCCACCGTGTTCCCATGGCTGTGCGTATATCCCTCCATCCCTCCGTGCAATCTTCCTTCTATCCCTGCATCCCTCCCTACATCCACTCCTCCATCCCTACATCCATCCCTGCATCCGTCATCCCTCCATTCTCCTCCTTCCCGAGATGAGTGATAGGGACGAGTGGCAGCAGCTCTGTGTCTCATCCCACGGCGCTGTTCAGTCACACATCCCCACAGCACGGCCGCAGATGGCCGCAGTTCCCCACCGGCGCCGTGCAGCAGGAGCACGGGGATGGATGGAGGGGGCTGCGCCGGGGCTCGGTTCCTTCAAGAGGAGCAGGGACTGGGCTGGAGGAACACAGCTGCTGCCAGCACCTTGTGTGTCCCACGCGTCAGCCTTCAAAATGGGGTCACCGCCAGCCCCAGAGCCCTCCTGCCTCGCTGCTGGGCTGGGGGCGGGCGCAGCGCTCCGGGTAACGGCCGTTTGGGAGATGCTCGTGGCAGGTGACGCAGGCAGGAGCATGAATTCGCAGCTCGGAGCGTTGCGGGGCTGTTTGTGCTCTGCTCTCCAGGCTGGGGACCGACCAGGGGGAAGCTCTGCTCCGTAGGGCTCACACGCAGCAGCCAGCCTGTCGCCCATGTTTGCAATATTCCCGCTCGTGCACAGGCTTTTCAGCAGGCAAATAAATAAGTAATCCTTTGCCGTGCTCTGCTGCAGCACTGTCTTGTGACCGGCTGGGTCTGGGGCTCACATCCCTGCGGTGCTGCCACCCTGGGGATGGGGCCGTGTCCTGGATGGGTGCTGGAGGGTCCGTGCTGCAGATGGACGCCATCCCTCAAGTTGCTGTAAGGGGCAGTGGGGATGCTGAGGGCAGTTTGCTCTGTGCCACGAAGATGGGAGGAGTGCTGATCCCACTCCTCCCGGCAAGCCCTGTGGATGTAGTTGCCTTCTCCCCAAGTGAGTGTGAACTAGGGCTGGGGGCAGGGGATAAAAGCTGCCATCCCCAGCCCCGTGCTCCTGCCATGGGGTGTGCCTGGGAGGCAGCTGGGTGCTGTGCCCCTCTTTAAGGACATCGCTGCCATGGCTTGTGCTAGGCTTGCAGCTAATGGTCCGATCCGTCCTGCCACTCCCACACTTGTCCCCGTTATTACTTTACCTAGCCAGCACCTGAGCCGTGCACCTGTATTAAAATCATGTTTTGAACAGTGCTGTAACTCGGGGAAACCCCTTTGGCTCCCCATTCCAGGAAGCAGCAGCACCCAGAGGAGCAGCACTGCCCCTTCCCCACACAGCTGCCCTTTCCTCAGCACCTCGAGCAGAGCTTTGGATGGGGGCCAAAGGCTGCGCTGCGCCGTTTACTCCTTTTGTTTACCACGATAGAAAAAGGGGAAGGGCAAGGAGAGAGGGCAGAATTGAGGAAGGAAATGGCCACTTGGCACAGCACTGTCCCACTCTGCCATCCTCTCCCGTTGTCCTCTGCTGCCTCCCCTCCTGCTCCACTGCACCTTCCTGGTCTCAAGGCTGGCTCTGTCCCTGCTGCCCCTCACAGCCCTTTTCCCAGCCCTCTTATAAAAACAAACACACAGGGATGTGAGAATCCTAGTTTTGTTTAAAGGAGGTGGAGAACCAGAGGTGCTCATCCCTGGGACGCACTCGGTGCCCAGCCTGGAGCATCACCCAGCATGGATGTGGCTGGTCTGTAGGGGATGTAATACATATCTCCGTGGGGTGAAAAGAGGGAAGAGAGATCAGCGAGTGGCTGTGATGCTCGGTGAGTGTTCCTGCTTTATTCCTGTGCTTCCCCATTCCATGTGTGGGGCTGCCAAGGCCATGGGGAGTGGCTGTGATGCTGCTCCTGCACACGCAGCACCCGCCAGATTTCCAGAACTGTCTGAGTGCCGATTTCTCTCTGTCAGGAAGGGAACGGGCAGCAGCAGCCTCATGCAAAGTGACACTCCTGGGTGCCTGAAGGCACAGCAGGCAGCTGGGAATGCAGTCGTGGAGGGAGGGAAGGGGGGGGACGTGTCCTCATTGGGGTTGTTTTGGAATGGCGTTGGGGGGCAGCAAGCTCTGTTCCTGGGCAGAGCCTTTTCCTCAAGCATCGGGATGCCTACGCTTCAAGCTATAGGCTTTAAATAGAGAGGCTTTTTTCTGCATGCAGCCTTGCAAGAAGGAAGGATGGAGGGAGTGAGGACGAGCTGCATCACCAAGGATTTTCCGATGGGGTTTGCAGCAGGGCTTGCCGTGCTGTGTGTTGTGGGGTGCAGCTTACTGTCAACCTGCAGCCCCTCATCCCACTGCCCACCCCAGGCAGACCCTGGGCTCACTGGGCTCGGGGAGCAGAGATGTGGTGGCAGAGGACGCAGGCAGCCAGCCGGGTATTTTTATCCTCCTCAGCCGACAGCGCTGGCGAATGGAGCAATGAAATATTAATGGAGCAGTCTGAATGTTTTGTCCCCAAATTGCACATAAATCACCGTCGCTCCTCCCGGCTCCCCGAACCTGCAGGGATTTGCCAAATCCGTGTGCTGGGGTGGGGGCAGGAGATGCACGCAGGGTCTGGCCCTGGTTCTGCGTGGTCCTGGCAGCAGCTCTGCACGCAGGGCTGTGCCTTAATTAAAGCCTCCTTCTGACTCATTCCCCATCAGCAGAGTCAAGCAGTGCCCTGGGTTACCCGAGCTGCACGCTGAACCGTGCATGGCAAAACCTCACCCAGGGGTGCCGGCACCCAGGGCTGCAGGTGGAGCTGCTGGAGGCAGGTGTGGAGCTGCTCAACCCTGCCCTCCTTCCTGTCCTTGGGAACCTGTCCTTGGCACTGCAGGCTGTCCGTGGGATGCAATGCAGCCCCCGCGGCTGACAGACCCGTATCCCAGCTGCATGGACTCTGGGGGATGGTTTTCCCATTTGGGGAGAATAGTGCAGCAAAATGCTGAATGGGGTTTGAAAAATACGAGGCTGTGCTTCTTGTGTTGGTTGGTTGGTTCATCCCCAGAGCTCACTCTGTGGTGAAGCATAGCTGTATAGTGATGCCCATACATGGGGGCATCGTGGCAGGATCTGGAGCGCTCCTCCACCCCTCCCAGTGCCACAGCAGCAGGGCTCAGCCCCGGGGAAGACATCTCACCCCGGTTTGGGAGCATGTTGTGATGTGGAAGCCTGGATTCTGCCTGCTGGCGCTGGGATGAGATGCTCCAGGGAATCAGACGGCTCGCTGCAGCTCCTGGCTCAGTGCGCAATTTTGTCTTGGAAGATTATGTCATGTTTATCACTAAATCAAATTAATTTGCTCAATAGGTGTTGATTTCCGGTGGCAACAATTAGTTTTCACAGAAGCCAACGCCAAGCAAATTGTAGCTGCATCCCCCGCTCGTTTGCTTCCAACTCCATGTACTAATTGTCCCCTTTCTCCCAGATGCTCGCAGCGACCCAAGAGTCTGCATGGTGACCGAGGCTGAGAATTGCCTGGATTTGTGCTGAGAAAAACAGCTCTGGGGTGGGAGTGTGGAGGGGAAGGGGAGGAGCGTGCTCTGTGCCTGGCAGAAAGATGGGAGAGCACAGAGCTGCTAATCCCCCCTGCCCAGCACAGTGCATAGTCTGGGCCCTGGGGGGGCTGGGGGCATTCCTGGGGCACGGGGTTCATCTGCAAGAAGCAATGCTGCTGCCAGACTGCTTTCCCAATGGGTTCCTTTGGATGTGAGCGAGTTTTTGTAGGGCAGCGTTATTGGAGGCACCCGTGGGGGACAGTAAAGCCAGCAGCAGGAAGGAGGCACAGCAGCCCTTCCAAATCCGTGTTCATTATAGGCTGAGGTGCTGGAAACATCACGGGTAGAATGGGATTTTTCCGGCTCAGAGCTGCAATACAATCTGATGTCAGTGGAGTAAGATGATGTGATTTATTTTTTTCCTTATAGTCTTTACGTGTGAAAAAGCAATCTGGAACGGCTCGTTCCGGGCTGATGTGCGTTTGGAGATGCTGCTTGGTTCTCACACCCCTGGGTGTCATCTCCAGATTCTGGAGCGCTGCCGGTGGGAGCAAACAGGGATGAGATGAATCGATTCTGGGTTTTTCTCAGTGTTCTGGAACAGAAACAGGAACCTTCAGACAGAGGAGCGGGAAAAGGACTCTCAGCCTTCTTTTCTCCCCCTTCTGCACAGCCAGGCTGCTTGCTGGTGGGCTCCCAACCCACGCAGAGCCCTGCGGTCAGGCAGGGTGTGGGTGCTGGGCCGGGTGTTATGGGCATGGAGGTATTCTTGTGCTGCAAGTGCTTGAAAGCAGAACAAGGCCAGATTTTGTTACCCCATGTGCAGTGTTGTTTTCTGCTTCCTGCGCATGCATTACAGCCTAGCACATGGCGTTTTGTGACGGCTGGGAGAGATCTGCTGGAGCTGGACAGCCCCAGGCAAAGTGCAAACCCACCGTTTGGCTGTCCAGAAAAGGAGAAAGCACATAAAAAGTGTTGCTTTTTTTGGAGCATTTTCTGAATGGTGATGGCTGTTTGCATGGACGTGAGTGAGGAGCAAATTTGCTCAGTGCACCTGGGGCTAAAGTGAGCATGGGGCACTGAGGAGGTGGCAGCCATGCTTTGCTCCCAGAGCTGTGAATGGGTGAATGTGCACGATGCTCTCATGTCTCTCTGCTCTTTCCTTCCTCTCCATGGAAGTAGAATAGAGCACCACGTCTGCTCTATCTGCTTCTGTACAGCAGGTACACGATGCTGAACGTGTTCTGCTCCTGGTGCCTGGGGTGGGGAGCACCGTGTGGGTGCTGTGCATGGGTTTGCCCTCTGTTGCCTTTGGGTTTTTGCTGCTTTCTCTCATATTCGGGATAATTTTGTACAATTTCCATCTCTGCCCAAAAGAACTGAAGGTGATCTGCAGGAGATGAGTAAAATCTGAGCAGCTCTTGCTTTTGTTTTGTTTTGTTTTTTAAATGCAAGGGATCCAAAGCGACCGCCTTCCCCAGTGGCTCATTTCTCACCTGCCCTTATGGCTGGGCATAAAAATCTTTGCTTTTCTACACGGCTGCCTTCATCCATCTCCACACCTGGGCACAGGTGTTTGCACAGTGCCTTGAAGGTGCTTAAATAATGCAAGGCATGGATGACCGAAGGGATTTCACTCTGGAAGGCAGAGTAACAGCTCCCTGAAAGGGTTTGGGAGTCCCAGAGGAGCATCCGGACCCCTGGGGCCGTACCCCCAGCAGCTGAAGAGCTGATCCATTGCTTTCCAAATACAGGAGATCGCAATGCGTGCATCTAAATCCAATTTTTTAATGGAACCAGATGGGCTCTCTGTGCCTCCTTCAAATAAACTGCCTTAAATTGGACACTGTGACAAGTTTCGTATGCAAGCCAGATTTAGCACCGTTAATTCACATTTCCAGAAAGGCTTTGAACTCAGCGTGCTCACCAACGACCTCACAGACATCCCTGCCCTGCTGGGAGCTGTGCTGCTGCCACAGCCTTTCTGCTTTTTTTCCATTATTCTTCACTGCACTGGAACAGGTTGCCCAAGGAGGCTGTGGATGCCCCATCCCTGCAGGCATTCAAGACCAGGCTGGATGTGGCTCTGGGCAGCCTGGGCTGCTGGTTGGCCACCTGCACACAGCAGGGGGTTGGAACTGGATGAGCACTGTGGTCCTTTTCAACCCAGGCCATTCTATGATTCTATCATTCTATGATTCACTTCCACTTTCACATTCTTCATTTCCTCATTCTTGCTCTCTGTTTCCACCTTTTCAGTGCTTCACCTCTGCAGCTCGGTCTCTCACTGCTGAGAAAACAGTCTCAGATATTGGAAGGCAAGGAGAGCTGGGGCAGTTTGGGTGCTGTTAGGAAGGAGGTCAGAGGATGTGGCTGTGCTGCAGCCTCATGTTAACCAGTGCTGAACATGGAGAGCATAACTGACCTTTGCATTATAGCTCAGTTCCACACTCTGTCCAAGCGCATCGTGGCACAGATTGGTTTTTAAAGAAGTAATGATTTACCAAAGCTGTAAAAAGCCCCTCAGGTTATGAACACGCATTACACCGTGCCATGGTGTAACTGTTCCCTTGTCACCCAGCAGTGCAGCATCAGTGCATGCAGTGGCTGCTGGGTCTGCGGGTAAGTTGTGCACATCTGCCTCTCTGCAGCAAAAACAGCCCCATCCCCAGGGGAGCTCAGCACTGCACTGGGGCTGGGCACACTGCCCCATCTGGAGCAGAGGGGGGCAGTCCCCTCCCCTCAGGACTTCATGCTGTCCCATCACAAACCTCTAATTTTCAACCTTTTCCTGCAGGGCTGAGAAGACAGAGGTGCTGAGCGAAGATCTCCTGCAGGTGAAGTGCTGCTGCCTGGCTCTGGGTGTGGGACGTGGCTGTATCGGCTTTGGGTGCAGTTCTTGGCTGTGGCTGTCCTTGGGGGGGGGGTCACACCTGGGGAGGGAGATGCTGGGGGACAGTGGCACTGTGTGGGTTGGTTGTTCTCCCAGATGATCCTCCAGATGTTGTGCTTTCTGCTTCACTGCTCGTTCCCCCTCCACCCCCCCCCCACCTCGATGCTCCCGGCTTTGTTCTTGGACTGATCGTGTTTGCTGATGCTCAGTGACTCATCTCACTGAGCTTTGGGATCAACTTCCCAGCTCAGACAAGGCTATGGCAAACCGGGCAGCTCTCTGCCCCAGGTGTGGGGAGGTCCACCAGTTTGGATCAAGCAAAGTCCTCCTGGGGAGAGAAGCTCTCAGCCAAACTCCCTTTGGTTGGAAGAGCCCCACAGGACGGGACAGGGCGGTGACGGCCACCTCTGTGCCCACAGGTGGAGAAGCGTCTGGAGCTGGTGAAGCAGGTGTCCCACAGCACCCACAAGAAGCTGACGGCGTGCCTGCAAGGCCAGCAGGGCGTGGATGCCGACAAGCGCTCGGTGAGCTCTGCAGTCGGGTGCACATGTCTGTGCCGTGCCCGAGGCGCGGGCTGCCTGCGGTGCGCAGGGTCTGACGGCACCGCGCTCCCTTTGCAGAAGAAGCTGCCGCTGACGACGCTGGCGCAGTGCCTGACGGAGGGCTCGGCCGTGCTGGGCGATGACTCCCTGCTGGGGTAAGAGGTGCTGGCGTCGCCGTGTCCCTGTGGCACTGCTGTCCCCAGCCCACCCCTGCCCCAGCCGTGCGTGCCTTGCAGGAAGATGCTGCGGCTGTGCGGGGAGGCGGAGGACAAGCTGGCGCAGGAGCTCATCCAATTCGAGCTGCAGGTGGAGAGGGACGTCATCGAGCCGCTCTTCGTGCTGGCTGAGGTGGGCATGGCTGGCTGTCCCTGCTGTGGGCTCTCCTGTCCTCCTTGTGCTGCTCTTTTCTGCTTTCCTGAAGGCAGAGGCGTGTGCGTTTGTATTGCTGAAACGCGTTTCCAAGCAAGGTTGTTGTTTGGAGATTTTTTTTCCTCCTGATGCCAACTCTCTGGGTTTTTTTTCTTTTTAATTTTGCCAAATGCTCTTTTCCCCCCCTCTCTTTTATGTCTTGTGAAATGCCATGGGCTCCATTCTGATTTCATCTTCCCTCACCTTTATGGAGCTGACACCGGGGAGGCGAGCAGGGCCAGGCTGAGCTCTGGGGCTTTCAGGCGTTGCAAAGCCCTTGGCACTCACTGTTGGTGCATGACAAGACTTGCTGCTGTGCTGGCACATGCTGGCAGCCTTTTTCTGCCTTCAGCCGGCCTTCCTGGCACAGGAGGCCCCACTGACCAAAGGGTGCTTCTTTTAGGGATGGGGTTTTTGCACGTGTGTTAGGCTTTGAACACCACAGAGGAGGGGTTGGTTGCACTGCTTTCCTAATGCTGCAGTGATTCCATGCTTTTTTTTCTCCTCCTCCACCCCTATGTTGCTGCAGGTGGAAATCCCAAATATCCAGAAGCAGAGGAAGCACTTAGCGAAGCTGGTGCTGGACATGGACTCCTCGAGGACGAGGTGGGAACTGTGGCTGAGCTGGCTGCAGGGCCAGCATCACTCCTTGTGTGGGGCTTCTCCAGTGCTGCCCTGGCCAAGGGCCAGCAGCCTTGGGAGATCACAGCTGTGCCTCTGTGTGCCTTGAAGTCAAGCTCTGCAATGAGCCAATATTTCTGCTCTTCTCCTTCCATGCACACTGCAGAGGAGATGTTTTTTCTGGCCCAAGTCTTTATTTTTAACTCTTCTCTCTGTCTGGCTGAATTGTTGCATGGAGGCACAGAGTCGGTTGCGTCAACTGCTGTAGAGCAGTGCTGGGGTGGCAGAGCTCTGCTGGGGCTGTGGGATGTCCTCTGGTGTCGCCCCATGTTCTGGGTGATGCTGTGGTGGGGCCTGGGGGCTGCAGATGGGGCTGTTCCTGAGGCAGTTTGCAAACAGCTGGAAAACTGCTGAGTTTGCCCATTCCTGCACAAGGGGACAAGTGCAGGGGTGTCTGCAGGGCAGGGGCATCAGTGCCCCATTGCTGCCCCATTACTTCCCTTTCTCATCCCACCTGCCTGAGGCTCCTTCTGGAAATGATTGCTGAATTGAAGCTGGAGATATTTGTGTCTGGAATTAGCGCATGCATTCAGCACAGGTTGAGACCCTCACCATGGTGCTCAGCCCTAGGGACCACGGTGGTCTGGCAGAGGGTCCTGAGGCTGCCCTCAAGCTCTGTGTGTCCTCTGTGTCCCACTGACACGGCCCTGTGTCTACAGGTGGCAGCAGTCTGCAAAGTCCTCGGGGCTGTCGAGCAACCTGCAGCCGTCGGGTGCCAAAGCCGATGCTCTCAGGGAGGAGATGGAGGAGGCAGCGAACAGAGTGGAGATTTGCAGGGTACTGCTGGCCAGGGCTTGGGATGGGGTCAGCCCGGGTTGTGACAGAAGTGTGGGGGGAAAGGGTGCAGTGTTGGGGCACTGTGCTTTGGGGAAACCTGCTCCACACACAGCCTGCAGCATCCCCTTGCAGCCCAGTGGGAAGCCTGCAGTGAATCACCCCACTCCCTCTGCCGAACCCATTGACCACCAGAAACCCCTCCCCTTGCTGGTCCCCTGTCCAGAGCAGCCCTGTCACAGCCCTGACCCTCTTCCTGCGCTCACTGGACACTGTAGGGTGTTTGTGCACAGCATGTGCCACCCTCAAAAGTAGGTGCCATCCGAGATGTGGGTGATGCTTGCCAGCTGTGGTTCCTCTGTCACCTGCATCCCATGGACTTCAGCAGTCTGAAAGCATCCCCAGGGGTCAGGGAGCTCCTCACTGCTTACACTGAGCTCTGTGGGGACAGATTGCCCCTAACAGGAACACGGCCAGTACTGTAGTGGCCTTAGAAATCTGCTCCATCCCCATGCTGATTGTGTTCCTGCATGGAGCCAGGAGCTGGGCTTGATCCTTGTGGGTCCCTTCCAACTCAGGATGTTCTGTGGTTCAATGAAGGAGCTGCAGAGTGTATTGAGAAGGCACAAAGGCAGGGGTCTTTGCAAACACCAAAGTATGGGAGGATGAAGTGCAGCACGAGGCAAAGTCAAGTGATGCTGCTGGTTGTGTGGCATCTGGGCACAGCTCTGCGCTGCGAATGCAGGGAGGGAGCCTGGGGTCAGTGCTCACGTTGTCACCCACGGGCAGCGATGGCCATCATGGTGCTTGGTGTGAGCTCCTGCCTCCGTGCTCCCACAGGACCAGCTCTCGGCTGACATGTACAGTTTCGTGGCCAAAGAAATAGACTATGCAAACTACTTCCAAACGGTGAGCACTGCGCTGGTCCCCCCATCCCGCTGTGCTCTGCAGCTGCCCTACCCCGTGCCCTTGCCGTGGCAGTGACATTGGGTGCAGTCTGTGCCATCTCTCCGCAGCTGATCGAGGTGCAAGCTGAGTACCACAGGAAGTCACTGGCACTTTTGCAGAACGTGCTGCCTCAGATCAAGGCCCAGCAGGGTGAGTGCATGCAAGGCTCAAGGCAAGTGGTGAGCTGGGGGCGCAGAGCTCATCGCCTCGCCTTGCAGGGTGGCTTTGCAAGGAGGCTGAGGCATCAGCCCACAGTGTGGCATGATGCAGCCGTGATCCCCCTTGTCCCTGAGCTGGGGGAATGTCCCCATCCCATGGGGTCACCTCACTGTCGCCCCTGCAGCCACCCAGGTCTGGGTAGGGAGTGGCCTTTGTGTTCTTCCCTCTTGATCCTATGCATTAGGATCAGGAAATGTGATTGTATTTTGCGTGGATTTCACCTTTACAAGACACTTTTGAATTGGCTGGGCTGAAAACTCAGGGTTGTGGTGTTGCAACAACACTTCAGTGCTTGCTGAACACCTGAGCTGAAGCCCACGGCGAGGGTGAGGAGGACGCAGGGTACGACCTGTCAGCCCTGTGCCCTCACAGAAGCGTGGATGGAGAAGCCGTCCTTTGGGAAGCCACTGGAGGAGCACCTGGCTGTCAGCGGGCGCGAGATCGCCTTCCCAGTGGAGGCCTGTGTCACCATGCTGCTGGAGTGCGGCATGCAGGAGGAGGTGGGTGCCGTGGGGACGGCCTGGCTGCATCCCGTGCAGGGGGATGAGTGGCCAGGGGAGATCTGGGGGTTTTCCCCCGGCGCCGACGCTGTCCCGTGTGCTGTGCCAAGGGCCTGTTCCGTGTGGCTCCCTCTGCCTCCAAGCTGAAGAAGCTGAAGGCTGCCCTGGACTGCTGCGTGGTGGACGTGCAGGAGTACTCAGCTGACCCGCATGCCATTGCAGGTGGGGACTGTGGGGGCTGTTGGCTGGGGGGTGCCTCAGTGCCCAGAGGGTGCTGCTCTGCACCCAGGGGCTGCTTTCAAGCCCAAATCTCACTGGGTGCATGTGCCTCAAGTGACCCCAGTTTCCCTCCCCATGTGGCTGTGCCGAGCAGGAGGCACTCTGCAGGATGGACATGCATGGAGTTTACAGTCTTATCTCTGCTGCTTCTGTGGTGGTGCAGGATGCTCCCTCCATGCAGAGCCCATCCTGCTGCGCTGTGTTAAGCCGTAGTTGGGTTTAAATGCAAATGAGCTTTTCCCTTCCCTGCTGCGCTGCAAAATGTGGGCTCTGGTTCCTATCAGGGAAGGCACCGAGGGCCTTCATGGGGCTGTGCTGAGCTGGAGGGCATGGGGTGCCCACAGCACAAGGCAGTGCTGGGCATGTGCCTGGCAAAAAGGAGACAGGGGCTGGGGGAGGTACAAGTGAGAGGGGGAAGCTACGAGGGGAGAGGTGGGGTGAAAATTCAGAGGGTGCTGGATTTCAAGGAGCCTCCATGAAACCTAATGTGCTGCAGGAGCACTCAAGTCCTACCTGCGCGAGCTGCCAGAGCCACTGATGACATTCGAGCTGTACGAGGAGTGGATCCAGGCCTCCAAGTGAGTCCAGAACGGGAAGTGGTCTTGGGACTGAATTTCAGGAGGGTCCTAACAAGCAGATTTTTGACCCATGGCAGTTCCCCCTGGGGTGAGAGTGCTGAGAACAAGGGCTTCTAGCCCATATGCAGAGTCTGCTGGCACTCCTGTGCATCCATCTGGGCACTTTCCTTGACTTATTTCTGACCCATTGGCCAACGTTAGTGTCCAGGGGCTCTTAGTGATGTTCCTTGGGCATGCCATGCCTAAGCAGCAAGGGTGGCCTTGGTGTAGATGTATATGTAGATGCTCGTCTATACAGTGGCTGGGTAAAGGAATGAGTGCCCTGACACGAAACATAGTGGGTTGGTGTTTCGTGGACTTGGGGACACACAGCTCTTCCCCTCCCATAGCATCCCAGAGCAGGAGAAGAGGCTGCAGGCCCTATGGAATGCTTGCGAGAAGCTGCCCAAGGCCAACTACAACAACATCAGGTGAGCGTGGGGTGGTGAGGGGCTGTGCTGGGGCTGCAGAGGGCACGTCTCACCTCACCGTGCCTGCGCTCACCCCTCCAGGTACCTGATCAAATTCCTGGCCAAGTTGACTGAGTACCAGGACATGAACAAAATGACGCCGAGCAACGTGGCCATCGTGCTGGGTCCCAACCTTCTGTGGCCACAGGCAGAAGGGTAGCGTATGGCCATGGGCCATATCATGCGTGATACAAGGGTGCAAAGGGGTGATGGGGGTGAAGCCGTAGCTCTGGGACATGGGTGTGGGGCCAGAAGGTTTGTTCCTACAATGTGGGAGCAGCTCCTGCACTCCAGGAGGTGCTGCAGAGCAGAGGGTGGTAGAGCCAAGGGATGGGGGGCTGCAGATCTCAGCAGGGAGCGGGGTTGAGGCATGGTGAGATGGCAAGCCATCGAGCTGCTGCCTGCTGTGTTGCAGGAATATCACGGAGATGATGACGACCGTCTCCCTGCAGATTGTGGGCATCATTGAGCCGCTCATCCAGCACGCCGACTGGTTCTTTCCTGGAGGTGGGCTGGGCCCCATGCTGCTTTGGGATGGGGTGGGATGGAATGGGATGTGATGGGATGCAGTGAGATGGAATGGGATGGATGGGATGGGATGGGATGGGATGGGATGGGATGGGATGAG
>NW_024962289.1:3182661-3204310 GCF_019238085.1 Lagopus leucura
TGGGATGGGATGGGATGGGATGGGATGGGATGGGATGGGATGGGATGGGATGGGATGGGATGGGATGAGATGGGATGGGATGGGATGGGATGAGGTGGGATGGGATGGGATGAAGTGGGATGGGATGGATGGGATGAAGTGGAATGGAATGGAATGGAATGGAATGGAATGGAATGGAATGGAATGGAATGGGGTGGGATGCAATGAAATGGAATGAGGTGGATGGGATGCAGTGGGATGGCATTGGATGAGCTTCATGTGTCTAGGGTGGGTGAGAGGACCAACATGATTTATGCGAGCAGTGGGATGCACCCAGCTACTCCATGGCTCCATTGTGGGCAACCTTGTGGTTTACATAGCGCCAGGAGCACCTCCACCCTGCATCCTTGCTGCACCCAGCACCATTGCTGGGGACAAGCGGGCTGATGTCCATCTTTCATTTTCCACGCAGACATTGAATTCAATGTCACCGGCAATTATGGCAGCCCCATGCACGTGAACCACAATGCCAACTACAGCTCCATGCCCTCCCCAGACATGGACCATGCTGACCGCAAGCAGCACGACCAGGCGCGGCGGCCACTCAGCGTGGCCACGGATAACATGATGCTGGAATTTTACAAGAAGGATGGGTAGGGCCTGTTTGGGGCTGGGGACGGGGAGCTGGCACTGCTCCCCAGGGTTGGATTCGCTTGCAAGATGGGTGGTTCCAATGGGAGGACCCTGCAGCCCGTGCTGGGGATGCACTCTTCCCCCAGGGATGCTGAGATGAGATATGGGAGCACTTGGATAAGATCTAAGGATGCTTGGATGAGACCTGGGCTTGTCACAGCCCCAAACCTGGTGGGGGTGGGAGCAGGCTGGCCCCTGTGTCACCTCCTGTGCCCTTCTTGTGCTATGGACCCAGTTCTGAAACCTGCACCGAGGCTTCCCCATCTTCATCATATGTTCCTCCTACCACGTCCTACCAGTGCCCACACTCCAAGCCCCATGTCTTCTTAGCACCTTTTCCAAGCTCCCCATGTCTGGTTTTAGGTTATTTACCACTAATAACCATCTGTTTCTGTCCATGCAGCCTTAGGAAAATCCAAAGGTATGGTGTTCTCTACGACAGTTCCGGGCGGGTGCTGGGAGGATGCTGGTGCCCCGGTACCAAGGCAAAGGGTGATATGGCTGGTGTCACCAGCCTGTCCTGCAAAGCCATCCCACCCTGTTGCCGTGGGGATTTATTCCCAGCAGCTTCTCAGTGGAAGAAACATTTGCAGGGGCTCAATGGGAGCTGCATTGGGCTGGGACACCGGCGGTGCCTTAGCGCGGTCCCGTCTTGCCGTGCGGATGCTGAGGCTCCATCTCTGTCCCCAGCATGGGTGTCAGGGTGATGGACACCTCGTGGGTGGCACGTAGAGGCACCTCAGGAGCACGCAAGACACCTGCCACCCCCCCGGCCACGCAGCCACCCGCACCGCCCGCCGAGCTGCCCTCCACGCCGCACTCACCCATCCCTGAGCAGGCTCCTGATGTGTCAGCCAGCCCCTCATCTCCTGCCACCAGCTTTGGCTTCCCGCCCACAGCCGAGCGGGCAAGGTATGGACCTGTGTCCCTGTGTGTCTGTGGCACGCTTGTCCCCGTGGTGTCCCTCTGATGTCCCCCTTGGGACCAAGCTGAGCTGGGCTTCCCCTCAGGACTCTTGCACTCACAATGTTGAGCTGTAAGCTGCTGGGCTTGCAGTGATCAGAGCAAAATCCTAAAGGAGCCTAGTGTTCCCTGAGCTCTTTCTTTACCCAAAATCCATGTCCTCCTGTGGTTCACGTAGGTCAAAATGGAAGAAAGCACCTATCTTGTGCCATCCTGCCCCAAAATGGAGAGCCTTCCTCTCCTGCCACCCTGCAGGACTGCTGTGTGGCATGGCAGAGTGCAGGCCAAGCACCCATGGGTTTTGTTAGGGACCCAAGAGCTGTGTTCTGGTACAGGGCAATGCTTAGAGCAGTCCCACCCTGGGTACCCCACAGCCTCTCCCTGTAGTGGGGATGCCCATCAGGTTGCCTCCACTGTGCCGCTGCTGCCTCGCTTCAGTGCCCTTTGTGCCAATCTGCTTCTGCGTTGCTCTCATCCCTTGTAACATGCTGACCCATCCTGGTGCTGCTGCCTTCACCCCATCCCTCCTCCATCCCTGTGCCAGGCTGCTGGTGGCACCTGCAGACCAGGGGGACATGCCAAGGGCTCCATCCCAGCGATGGAGCTCCCACTCCAAAGGGCTCTGCAGCCGTGGGGAAGGGGCTGTCCCCCAGGCTCCCCCTGTTTTGATGTTGGCTGATCCTCTGAGCAGCCCCATGAGCCCTGCTGGGGCCGTTCCTGCTCTCCTAGTGTTGCTGCCTTGCTGCTGCTCTCAATTCCCCCTCCTGCTGATGCTTCTGCTCACGTCTCTTTTTATTTTGTTGTTCTATCGTTTTGCTGTTCTGTGATCTTTTTGGACATTTTGCAGCACGCGTGGTGTGCCGCCCGCCTGGCCGGATTGCTGCTACAGCCTCCCCTGCCCTGAGGACAAGCGGGGGCCCCCGGCCCCTGGTCCCCATCCCTGTCCCCTGCCCTGGACACAACCTGCACTGCGCCTCTGGCCGGGTTGCAGCCAGAGCCTTCCTCCCTCCCGCTCCTCCTCTTCTTCCTCCTGCTCCCCCCGTTCACTCACCCCCCACCCTCGCCCCAAGCCTTGCTCCCTGCTGGTCCCCACACCACGCTCTCTTGCCCCATGGCACTGCCAGCTCCCCATCTCTGCCCCACTGCTCCTCCCCAGCCCCCGGCCCCACATGCTGCCCTCTCCCCCCGGGGGCGGCCGCATGCCTGCGGGAGCCGACCTGGCCAGGTAACTACCCCTGCCACCATGGCTGTCCCTTAACCCTGCTGTCTCCAGGGAGATGGCTGCTGGACATGAGTTGGCTTGGCTGAAGCATGGCCTTTGTGCTAAGAAATTGCTTTAAATTGCAATTAAAGCCTCAGCAGCTCAGTGGGTGCACTTGAGCACCGTGGCCCCATGGCACGCCAGCTGCGTGCTTTGCACAAGGATGCTGCTGGTGCTGGGCTTTGGGTGCAGGGCTTTGGGAGCAAAGCTTCTCACTGCCATCCCTTGTCCCCACAGCACACTAAAGCCCAAGGAGCCATCCCCCATCTCCACAGCACAGAAGGGCGGTGGGCAGCAGCCCATGGCCACACCACCATCCCCCGCCGAGCAGAGCCCGCGCGCCCCACGCAAAGGTGGGTACCCGTCTGTGTGCCACCCCCCAGTCCCCTGACCGCTGTCCATCCGTCTCTCCATCCTCCTGTCTGTCTGTCTCTCCCGCAGCCTCCAAGAAGCTGGCGCCCATCCCACCCAAGGCGCCCTCCTCAGGGGGCACATCGGAGCCGCCGGCGGGCCAGCCGTCCCCCGGCAGCTTGTCCCCAACCCCGCCAGGCACCCCCGCGCCCTATGGACTCGCTTACCCTCAAGGCTACTGCCTGGCCTCAGGTCAGCTGTCCCCAGCCGCCGCACCTTCCCCGTCTCCTCCTCCTCCTCCTCTTCCTCCCCTGGGCAGCTCTGTAACCAAATCTCGACCCGTCCCCAAGCCGAGGCAGAGGCCCTCGCTGCCGCCGCCGCAGCCCCCCACGGCCAGCGCGTCCGGCTCTAGCCCCCAGCCCACGGAGCCCCCCCTGCTCGACGCCGTGGCCCCCGGGGAGAGCGTGCCCACAGGTAACCCAGCCGCCGCGGGACGCAGCCGGGCTGTGCCGGGAGCTCAGAGCGCTCTTGGGAACGGCCGCTGCCCAGGGACACCGTGGGGACCCTGCGGCACTGCCCAGTCTGCAGGATGGCTGTTTGCGCCCTGGGGTTTGGTGACAGCGTGGCTGGGAAGATGGCAGCATCCGTGGGAAAGTGATGATGTGCCCAGGAAGGTGATGGTCACCTTGGAAAGGTGGCAGAGTCCTTGGGAAGGTGGCAATGTGTCGAGGAAGGTGATGGTCACCTTGGGAAAGGGACAGTCATCAAGAGTGGGGCAGTGATCTTGGGAAGGTGGCAAAGTCCCTGTCATGGTCACAAGGTTCTTGGGAAGTTGGAAATGTACTCAGAAAAGTGGTGGCATCCTTGGGAAGGTGTCGGGGTCCCTGGGAAGGTGACAGTGTGCGTAGAAAGGTGACAGCCACCTTGGGAAGGTCACAAGGTCCTTGGGAAGGAAGCAACGTGCCCAGGAAGGTAACAGTGACCTTGGGAAGGTCACAATGTGCACAAGAAAGTGACGGTGAGCTTGGGAAGATGGCAGCATCCTTGGACAGTGTCAATGTCTTTGGAAGTTGGCAAGGCCCATAGGAAGGTGACAGTATGCCCAGGAAGATGGCAATATACACAGGAAGGTGACAGCAACTTTAGGAAGATGGCAGCATCCTTGGGAAGGTGACAGTGATATTGGAAAGGTGGCAGGGTCCCTGGGAAGGTGACAGTGTGCTCAGGGAGGCAGCAGTGAGCTTGGAAAAGTGGCAGCATCCTTGAGGAAGATGACAGTGTGTCCAGGATGGTGACGGTGACCTTGGGAAGGTGGTGAAGTTTCTGGGAAGGTCATAAGGTCCCTGTGAAGGTGGCAGTGAGCTCAGAGAGGTGGCAGTGTCCTGGGGAAGGTGGCAGTGCACATGGAACAATGACAAGGTTGGTCCTCAAGAAGGTAGCATGGTCCCCTGGAAAGATGGCAGTGTGCCCAATAAGATGGCAGTGTCCTTAGGAGGACAGCAGGGTTCCTGGTAAGATGACAGTGTCCTTGGGAAGGTGACAAGATCCCTGGGAAGGTTGCAGTGTGCTCAGGAAGGTGGCACTGCCCCAATAAAGGTGGCTATGTGCCCAGGAAAGTGTGCCCAGGAAATTGTGCCCTGGAAGGTCCAGGCATTGTCCTCAGGAAGGTGGTAATGTCTCTGGAAAGGTAACAGCATCTTTGGGAAGGTGGCATTGTCCTCAGGAAGGTTGTGACATCGCTGGGAAGGTGGCAGTGTTCCCAGACAAGAAGGCAGTGTCCTCACAAAAGGTGGCCGTGTCCCTGGGAACATGGCAGTGTTCCCAGAAAGATGCCAATGTCCCATAGGGAGGTGGCAATGCCTCCACAAAGGTGACAGTGTCCCCAGGAAGGTGGCAGTGTCTAGGAGGTTGGCAAGGTCCCCAGGACAGCTCTGATGCCACAACCACTGTGTGCCAACCTGGTGGCGCTGGGTTTTGTCCCCCCTGTGCTGTCTGTGCTGCAGAGCCAAGTGTGGGGGGCAGCACCGGGGTCAGCATGAGTGTCCCCATCTCCTAAGCAGTGCTGTCCCCAAGAGCCAGCCCCCACGTGCAGCTTCAGCATCACACAGTGATGCCTTGCCCATGGGGACACTTTGGCAGTGGGGATGCTTTGGGGACACTGTCCCGGTCACCCAGCTGGCAGCTGGGATGGCGGTGGTGCCCTCTGCGTGCAGCCCTGCCTGTGAGGGCAGACTGAACAGGGAGCTGTGTGGAGGCGAGTTGGGCTTTGGTGGACATCACAGCCCAGCACTGGTGTGTCCCTGGTGTTGTCCCCATTGTGCCCAGCTGTGGGTGCACCCAGACATTGTGTCCAACCATCAGCACACTCACGCACGAGTGCTGCCCCAGCACTGCATCTCAGCATTGCAGACAGGCAAGGGTGCATTCTGGCATGGTGCTCTAGCAGCTCACGCCATGGCAGTACATCCAAGCATGGGTGCCATCTCAGCATTGCACCCCGGCTTTCCATCCACACGTCAGTGCACCCAGGCACTGCACTGCATCCAGGCAGAGACCCCTGGGGTGTAACCCCAGCATTATACCCCAGTGTTGCACCCAGGCACTGGTGCAATGCCGCGCTGGTGCAGCGAGGCACTGCACACCAGCATTGCATCCAAGCACTGATGCAACCCCGGCATTGCACCCCAGCATTTCTTGCATTGGTGCAACCATCTTGCATTGGTGCAGCCAGGCACTGGTGTAACCCCAGCATTACACTCCAGCATTGCACCCAGTGCTTCCCCGGCACTGCATTCCCATATTGGCACACTCAGACATTGCATCCCAGCACTGCGTGCAGGCATTGCCTTGAAGCCAGCAGCTACTGGTGGAGCCAGGCAGGAGCAGCAGTTGTCCTCGGGGCGGCTTTCTCCAGGCTCAGCAAAGGCCAGCAACGTGCTGCCAGGTGTGGGGACACACAGGTGGGGACAAAAGCCCCACACTTCCCCTCCGGCCACAGTGCTGAGCACGCAGCACCCATCAATCACGGCACACAACGGTACCTGCCCCCCTCGCCGCGTTCGGCAGCCCCTCACGCCGCTGTCTGTGCCTGCCGCAGGTCTGCTGCACTTCGAGCTGCCGTCCATTCACCTGGGGGGCGCGGAGGCCACGCTGCGCCGGGACCCGCTGGACGCCGCGCAGAGAGTGCAGCTGAAGGGCCCTGCAGAGGAGGAGGAGGACTCGGAGAGCACGGCCCTATGACGGCGTCCCCTCCGCCCATCCTTGCGGCCCCCAGCCCCGCACCGGGTGCTGCCGCTCCGTAGTGGGGTTCGGTTCGCCTTATCCAGACTTTGCCTTGTGACTCGGTGCCTATGTCCCCCCCCGGCACGTCCTCGTGGTGGCAGCGGGGCTGGAGAGGCACCGGAGCCCCATTCCCTTCTGACGTGGGGCAGCAGCCCGGGGTCTCGTCTCCCCGCTCCGTACCCCCGTGGCTGGGATATGAGGATGGCCCCATAGCAATAAGGCGGGTGCGGGGCACGGCCTCGTCCCCTGTTTGCTGTCGTCGTGGGTTGGTGGCGTGGAGCAGAGGCTTTGGTTGTGCATGCAAAGACAAAGTCACCTTTTATCCTTTTCAGAGAGAGGACATATATATATATATCTGGTGGGCATAGATATATATATATATTATATTTGTATATATAGAAATATATATATATATATTTGTTTTATTTTGAGCCATTCCATCCGATCTTGGTGTACAAACGGACTATGTCCATGGGAACGCTTCGTGGCCCCGCTCCGCCCCCTGTGCTGCACTGCCCCGACCCCCCGGCCCCACTGCTTCTGCACCGCCGCGATCTGACCGTCACCCACAGCACGGGGACGGGTGGGCGGGGGCAGGAGCAGCTGGAATAAACGTGCACATCGCTGTGGAACTCAGCCCCCAGCCTGCCTTCATTCAACGCCTCCCGCGGCTCTGCACGCGCTTGGGAAGGGGCCACTCCACGAGGGGGGCTGTGCGGGTTTGGGGACAGAATGTGCCCCTCCAGCTTCAAATGCATCACCCACAGAGGGAAACTGAAGCAGCACAGGGGCTGCTCGGCTCACAGCCACCCCCAAACCTCAAAGCAGCCACACTGGAAGGTCCCAGAAAAGTCACTAGAAAGCACCAAGAAACCCCCAGCGCCGTCCCCCAGGTGGACGCAGCACACAGCGCGCTCCTTTCATGTCTTTAATAGAAATGGCTGCGGGAGAACCACGCACTGCATAGCCCTGAGTGTGCAAGCAGCCCCGCAGCCCAACCCTCAGCACCAGTAGCTTGTAGAAAACAAACAGCATCTCTGCATAGAACTCTCTGTATAGAATAAATACTCTCTCTCCCAACAGCCCCTCGGCCCTGCAGACCCCCTGCTTGCTCCCAGTAAGGCATGGGCTGAAAGGCACAGGGCCGAGGGTGCAGACAGCACAGCACAGCCGGGTGCGAAGGGATCCCTGAGTGGGATGCGCCCAGGGCTGGTACCCAGCTGCAGGATGCTCATAGTGCAGGCACGCCCTGATTTTGGGCACTCCATTGCATGATGATCCCAGCACAGGTGGTGATGGATACCCTGATGCAGGATGCTGCTGGCGCAGGGATGCCCTGCTTCCAGATAGCCCAGAGCTCAACGCTCCCATCGCTGGATGCCCCCAGCACCGTGCACCCAGCCCCAGGATGCTGATGATGCAGGAATGCCCTGACTGCATACGGCCCATGGCACAACACTCCCAGTGCTGGGTACCCAGGTGCAGGATGCTCCCGGCACAGGGATGCTTTGTTTGTAGTTTCCCCCCTGCACAACGCTCTTGGTGCTGGATGCTCCTAGAGCCATACATGCAGCTGTGCGATGCTCCAGGCTCTGGGTACCCAGGTGTGGGATGCCCACAGTGTAGAGATGCCCCGACCCCACAGCACAATGCTTTGGGTGCCACCCACTGCCAGCTCAGCCCCACAACCATCCCCTCCCTTCCTCAGAAGCTGGACTCAGGCACGGCCCCATGCCGCAGGGTTCCTGTGCGCTCCCTGCCCCGTATCCCCGCAGTGCCACCTGCACCCCGGCCCAGCGATGCTGAGCGCCGCATGGGGTGAGGGGGCCGTGGGGGGAGGCAGGCTGAGCTCTGTGAGCGCCGGATGGGCCCATCAGGGCTGTGGGGGTCGTGCTGTGCCCGAGGGGTGCCCTCCTGCCGCACCCGGGGGGGGCCTGTCTCCTGCTCGCCACTCCACGGGGGACTTTTGGGGCACGAGATCCCGGTGGGGCCGGCGCTGTGGGCCCGGCGTGGTGTTGGGGTGCAGCGGGGGGGCTCTGTACTCTGTGTGCTGCCTGCAGCATCACCCAGCACGGCCTTCTGCTCCACACGGGGGCTGCCCCCACCTACCGGCCCCATGGGGATGTATGGCAGCAGCTGCCCAGGGGCCGCCCGCGGGCGCGAGGCGAAGGACCACCGCAGGGGCACAGCCCTGGGGGGGGCCCTGCAGCGGGCGGGGGGTGGCAGCTTGACACTGAGGCTGCGGCTCTGCACCACCCGCACCGGCGGCCGGGCTTCGAAGCCACCTGCAAGGAGAGAGCATGAGGGAGGTGGGGGGTGGTTGCACCGGGGCTGCTGCAGGGTTCAGGGCCGGGGGGGAGCTCACCTTGCTCCTGTGTGGTGCTAAGGTCCGGGCTGCAGGGTGGGGATGGGCGGGGAGCTGCAGGCTGGGATCCTGCGCTGTACTGCTTGGTGCCCCCTAGCCGGGCTGCCCAGTGGTTCAATGGGGCCGAGCTGCTGCTGCCTGTGGGGAATGGGAGCTGCATGGGGGGGCACAGTGCCAGGGAGTGGGGCTGGGGGCTGCTGGGTGGTGCAGCAATGCAGGAGCTGCAGTGAGCAGTGTGCATATGCAGGCATGCAAGAGGTGTGCACAGAAGCATGCGGATGTGTGCGGTATCTGCACAATGCTGTGCATGCTGATGCAAACCAGCATGTGTGTGCATGGAGCCCTGCTATATGCAAATGTGTGCCTGCCTGCTGCACTGCTCATGGATGGCAACGCACAGGTATCTGTCCAGGTGCACGCACGTACCTGCATGCAACTGTGCTGTGAGCACACACACATCTTGAGTGCACACGAGTGTGCATCCAGCAGTGCTGCGTGCAGGCACATCGTGCTGTGTGTGCACGCGCATTTGGCTGTGCTCTGCACGCACAGTGTGCCTGCTCTGCAGGTGCTGCCAAGGTGGTGATGGGGGGGGGGGGTGACACTGCTCACCTCTGGCAGCACTGCTGGCCGACCAGGCAGGGATGGCGTTGCGGCGCTGGTAGAAGAGGATGTAGGCGCTGCGGGTGCTCACCTCGTCCTCCCGCACCCCCTCCACTGTGCTGTCATCGTAGCTGTACCAGCGCCCGTCCAGGGAGTTGCAGCAGTACGCTGGGGCAGGGGTGAGGGAGGGGGAGCAGGGAGCAGGGCCCCTCGGGTCTCCCCTCCCCACAGCAAAGATGGAGCCCATCACGCTGCTCTGACGCACTGCACACCCCTTGCAATGCCCCTGGCCCCATGCTCTTCCCCACTGCACCCCTCACACAACACATTTTTATCCCACTATTCCCCTGCAGCACCGTGTGACCCCACACCCCATGTCCTCACCATGCACCCCAGCCCCACATCCTTCCCCCACTGACTGCTGCCATGCAGCACAACCCTGGCCCCAAGCCATGCCCATGGCACTCTCCTTTCAGCGACCTCCACTCCCACACCTTATCTCACTGCACACCCCCATTCGGCACCCCTAGCCCCACCCCCCATGGCTGTGCCATGCCCCCCGCCCCACAGCACCCCTCGCTCACCGGTGTAGTGCCCGCCCTGCATGCTGCCATGGTGATTGCAGACAGCGTAAAGGTCATACAGAGCATCCGGGGGGCAGCTCCGAGTTGGGCGCAGGGAGTTCTGCCATCGTCCCCCCCCCGGGGCCAGGTGTGGGGCCATGTCCAACCCACGCAAGGGGAAGCGCACCAGCGTGCTCAGCTTGTGGCGGCGCTGGGCAACCTGGCGGAAGCGCTTCAGGTGGATGATGAGGATGTCGGGCAGCGTCCAGAGGCGGAGCTGCACTGTGCCCTGCTGCAGGACCCGGCAGTGCGGGCAGCGCCATGCATCATCCGGTGCCAGCTGGAGGCACATACTGTGAGCATCCCAAAAGGAGTGTTTTGTCCCTCCCCCTCCTCCCCCTGCCCAGCACCGCAGGGCGTGAGGCTTTTTGGGTGCACCCACCTGCTCCTCCTTGGTGTAGAGCTGGAAGCACTCATCCAAAGTGCAGCTGTGCTGCTGGTGTGCCGCCTGCTGCAGCCGCACGCTGTCTGCATCCTGCACCACCTCCTGCTGCACGCTGCCAAAAAGCCTGCAGGGTGGGAGGTGAGGGGGGGGTCAAGGATGGAGCACGGGGCTGTGGTCCCCCCCAGTGCTGCACTCACCGCTCTTTGGTGCCGATGTCCCAGTCCACTGTCAGAGCGACATGGGGGGGTCCGCCAGCGGGGCTCTGCTGCAGCGCCCTGAGCGCCCCAAAGGGAAAGGGAGGTGTGGAGTGGGGCCTCCCCATCCCTGCAGGGCTGTGGGGTGGCCCCCCCTCACCTGTCAATGGCCGCGTGGCACAGCGGGTGTGGGTCCTGTGGGGACAGGTAGGCACTGGGCTCCCTGGCCACGTGGATGCGGAACAGCGGCGCCGTGCCCTGCAGGACAGCACGGTGAGGGGACATAAGGACCCTCAGGTCCCTCAGGGGGAGCGCCCTCACCCTGGGATGCTAGTGCCAGCAGGGCCGGAGCACTATCCCACACTTCAGTATCCCCATGTGACCTCAGTTCTGCTCTTGTACCCATGGTGGGGACACCCAGAGGGACAGGGACGGGGCTGCAGTGTGTGATTCACTGTGGGCTCCCGTCAGCCCTGCGGATACCTTGGTGGCAATGGCACCCATGTGGCAGGGATGGGTGACACTGCAGCCACATCCAGTGACCATGGCCAACCAGGGCAACAGGGACGCCGCTCACAGGGACACCATGGCCACTGGTGGGGTCACCACGGCCCCCCGCAAGGACAACCCATGGGGACACCCACCTGCACGGTGCTCCTCATCATGCCGCGCAGCGGGGCCAGCACGTCGCGCTGCAGCTGTGCCCAAGAGGCACCGCGCTCCGCCCACAGCACCAGCGGTGATCCGAACCTGGGGACGTGGGGACATGTTTGGGGACATGGGGACACGCAGGGGGGCCGTGTGCAGGGCAGGGCAGGGCGGTACCTGGCGCGGTGCGGACCGGTGCCCGCCACGTGGCACAGCAGCAGCAGCACAGGGCGGGCGCCTGCGGGCAGAGGGTGAGCGCGGTGCGGCCATGCCCGTGGGAACCCCCTGGGGGGAGGGATGGGGACACCGGGGTGACACGGAGGGCGTGGGAAAATTCCCGCCAACGGCTCCGCCAATCGCAGCGCGAGGGGTGAGGTTCCCACCAATCACGGCAAGACAGACACCTGCCTCCCACCAATCGTGGCGTGAGGGGCAAGGCTCCTACCAATCACAGCAGAGGAGGAGAAAGGTGCCACCAATTGCAGCAGAGCATGCATCTGCCTCCATCCAATCGCGACAAAACACACCTCCCTCCCACCAATCACAGCAGACGGGGCACAGCTCCCACCCGTCATTGGGAGAGGGGGCACAGATGCCACCAATCACAGCACAGCACACCTGCCTCCAACCAATCACAGCAGCGGGGCTGGAGCCTCCCACCAATCCCAGCGGGGCAGACACCTTCCTCCCACCAATCCCAGCGCAGCACACCTGCCTCCCACCAACGGCATGGGGACAGGGCTCCCAGCGGTCACCAGTAGGACGCCACCAATGCCACCAGCCCCAACACAGTGCCCAGTACCTGCAGGGGCCTCTGGGGGAGCCTGCAGGGCATACAGGGGTGCCTCTTGCCCAGCTGTGCTCAGCTCTTCAGCGTCATCCAGTGAGCGCAGGAAGCCCTGCGGGGACACCTCGGCCAGGATCACCTGTGGCATGTGGCACATGGCTCTGGATGTGGCACAAGGCACACAGTGCAAATACATGGCACACAGCACATGGTGCAGTACACAGCGTGGCACATGGCACAGCACCTGGTGCACGGCATGGCACAGGGCACAGTACACAGCACATGACAGCGTGTGGCACAGCTCATGGCACATGGCGCAGCACATGGCGCATATGGCGCAGCACGTGGTGGAGCAGATGGCACAGAACATGGCACACAGCACGTGGCACAGCGTGGCACGAGGCAAGGCACAGCACAGCAGATGGCACACAGTGCAGGTACACGACACGGCGCACAGCGTAGCACACAGTGCGGTACAAGGCACACAGCATGGCCCAGCACGGCACGTGGCATTGTACAAGGCCCAACAAGGCTCAGCACCAGGCACAGCACAGCACACGGGCTCTGAGTGCCTCCCCATTACCTGCTGTGGGGGCACATCCCCCTCCCGTGCCACCATCTCACGCAGCTCTGCAGCCGTGCCCAGCAGTGGCACTGCCAACCCCACGCGCAGCGAGCGCCCGCCCTCACGCTGCAGCACCAGCGTCACATTCAGTGCCCTGGGGACATCATGGTGGGGATGTCATGTGTGCCCCAGGTGTGGTGGTGCCAGCATGCATCCCTCCTTGCTGGACACCGCAACCTCCTGCGCTCTGAGTTCTCCCCATACGGCACAAATGACCCTTTTTGGGGCCAGATGCTCCAAGTGGTGCTGGCCGTCCCCTTGCCACACACTCACCTGGTCTGGCGCACGGGGATGGGCAGCGAGATGCACAGGAATGGGTCGAAGGTATTGCTCTGCTTCCGGCAGTGTGGGCACGTCAGGGATGATCTGCACACATGGGCAGGCCAATGGCACAGCTCTGAGTACCCATGTGGGGCACGGGGACACATCCCTGGGGGCTGGGTGGCCACAAGGCACAGCCACATCCCACAGCGCATGCACAGCACGAGGCACAGCCAGCAGCTGCTCACTGTGAACCCTGCTGCACAGCCATGCAGGGACGTGGCTCGGTACTGTGTCACCCACAGCAATGCTGGGCGCAGCTCAGCCCCCCTCCCAACACCACAGGGCCGCATCCTGCCCACAGCTCACCTGTACTGTGCCTGGAAGTGGCTCTGTACAAAGCTCTCCCCACTGGCACCACTCTGCTCCACACTGCACTGTGGGGACACAGAACAAATGGGGTGAACCCTACACCAGCATGGCCTTCATGGTCCACACCATCCTCAGGCACTGCTGTGGGGTCCCCACGGGCTGGGAATACACCCAGTCCCACTGCGTTCAGTCTACTGTCCTGTGAAATGGGCGCACTTGGGGCAAAGGTACCCAACACACACCAGCACTGGGATGGGGAATACCAGGAGGTGCTGTCAGAGAAGGACCAGCCTGGTTTTGTGGGCAGGAGTTTTTCAGTGTTACAGTGAACAGCCTGAAAATATTTGGAAGGGACAATGATTCTCCTGGTGCCATCTGCTGGCTCTGGGTCCCGCTGAGCCTGACACCTCCTCGCAGACTGCTGGGGGCCAGGGCCCATCTGCTGTCTCAGAGGGGGGTCGGGGGAGGGAACTCAATGTGCTTGGTGCCTGTGCACCCTGCAAGACCCCAAAGCTCCCCGCATCCCCCAAGGGCTCCTCCTCCTGGAGTGCCCCCAGCAGATCCAACCTGCAGCCCTCCGCACGCAGATCCGTCCTCCCAGGACACGGACTGGACGGAGAAGAGATTCTCTTTTATCTGCCCAGCTGGGCGGGGTGCCGCGGGGGCTGCCCCAGCTCAGCAGGGAAGGACCGGGATGCCCTGCCCCCTCCCCCGGGGACACCCACCTGGTGGGCAGCGCGATGTCCCGGTGCGGGCGAGGCGCTGCCCAGGTCCTCGTGCATGCGGTCCAGCAGCCACAGCAGGAACTCGAGGGCGTCGTGCTGCGCGTTACCGCGGAACTGCGCGCCGTGTTTGGCCACGATGCTCTGCGGGGCGCAGCAAAGCAGCGGGACGGGGATGCTGCGACCGGGTATCGGAGCCGCATCTCCACCGAACGCACCGCCCTGTGCCTCAGTTTCCCCCTCCACGGAGCACAGATTCGCCCTCGGGATTAGCGAAAGATCCCCCAGCTCTCCCAACCCGGTACAACGCGCGGCTCTCCCCGGGATGATCCCGCACACGCGATGCCACCGCCGCCCGCCCCGCCGTGGAACTGCCCGAGGAGCGCTCCGACCCCACCCGGGTTAACTCGGAGCCCGGAGCGGCCGTACCTGGAACTCGGCGGAGAGCCGCGGGGTGTATTCCAGGCTCCAGAGGGCGCGGACCAGAGCCGCCAGGCGGTGCGTGACCTCGGCGCGGGCCCCGCGGGCTCGGTAGCGTCCGAGCGCCAGGAACTCGGCGAGCGGGGCGGTGTTGCTGAGGCACTGCACCACGGCGTTCATGAAGCACGTGTTGCCGTGGTTCCGCAGCCCCTGCGCGCCGGGCGGTCGCGCCCCGCTCCCCGCCGCCCCGGCCCCGCCGCCCCGCGTCGTCTCCCTTCTCCCCGCGCTCTCGAAGCCGCCCTCGTCGTCCTCGGGCTGCGGCCGCCGCCGCCGGGCGCCCCGATCCCCTCGTCCCCCCGCCAGCCGCGCCCAGGCTCGCAGCAGCCGCCCCGCCAGCCCTCCCAGCCCCCCCAACCCCCGCAGCGTCCGCCGCCGCCCCCCGACCCCGCGCCGCCGCCGCCCGGGGCCGCCCCACGCCGCGCTCATGGCCCCGGGCGGCCCCCGCCCCGATCCGGCACCGCAGCGCCGCGCGTAGCGCCGAGCATGGCTCCGGGCGGCCGCCGGGTGCCCGCTGGGTGCCCCCCGCTGGTGCGGGACCGGCGGTTTTGAGAACGCGGGCGGCTCCTCCCCTGGTCGGGCTGGACCCGGGGAAGGGACGGGGAAAGCGGCGAGGAGGAGAAGGAGGAGGAGGAGGGGGAGGAGCGTGGGGCTTCTGTTGGACCTCAATCGGCCTCAGCCCATCGATCAGTCCGTGCGGGGAGGGCCGTACCTGCGTGATCCCCGCCGGTGTGGGCGTGGATGGGAGGGAAGCACGGAGGGAAAGCGAGGGCAGCGGGAGGGGCGGGCGTCGGGGAAAATTCTTCTCCGAAAGAGTGGCGATGCGTTGGCACAGCTGCCCAGGGAGGGTGCAACTTCCTCCTGACACCTCGCTCACTCTCATCCGTCTAATTAAATTATAGATTGCGCACTAAGTTATTTAGAGCCCGCATTAAAGATGGATGGGCGCTGCCTTGTTAGGAACACGCTGGCAGAGCAACAGCGCTGAGGCAGGTGAGCGAGTGCTGCTGTGCCAGGGAGCACCACGCTGCTCCCTGCTCCATTGCTTCCCAACGTGAGAGCTGAGCAGAGAGCTTCGTGTTGCTCCCAAGCTGTGCTTTGCTTGCAGCAGTTTTGCCGTGTTCCAGCAAAACCACACACCTGCAGCACCCCGAGGCACTGAGGGATCTCAGTGAATACTACGAGGTTATTTCAGGTGCTGGTGTGCTGAAAACACACACTGAGGAGCTGTTGTGTTGGGGTGGAGTGAGGCAAGGATGATGATGGGAGCACTTCCATAGGGCTGAAGGCCTGCTGTGCAGAGGGGATGGCAAAATTCGGGGTGGCACGGGGCTGTGATTGCAGCATCCATCCCTGCGTACCCTTCTGCCCTCCAGGGACAGCACCTTCACTCCATTTTCACAGCACAGGGCTCTGTCACAGCACAGCGCAGCACGGTAGCTTGCCCACGCATTGCTGCTTCTCTGCCTTGCTGCTGCTGCTGCTCCTGCCAGGAACGCAGCAGTGCAGGGGAGAGATGTCAGCAGCATATGCAGCGTGTGTGCAAACAGAGCTGCTGGCACTGACACCTCTGGGCTTTGCTGATGTGATGGGAGCAGCTCTGCTTGCCTCTGCCACGCTGCTGGGAAACAACAGTGAGCTCACTCTAAGCACCAGAGATCTCCTTCGCTCACAGGGCCGTCCTTCATCACTGATGATGGGTGGAATAGAATTGCTTTGCTGAAGTGAGAGTGACCTGTGGCTCCTGGGAAGCTGTCATGGCAAGGCCCTGCCCTGCTGGGCTCCCCATCAACTGCTGGAGTGGGCTGGGGCTGGCACAGCAGCAACCCAGGCTGCTCCTGGCTGGGCAGAGAGGACGTGGGTTGCTGGGCTGCCTGCCTGGCTCCACACACAGCTCTGTTTTCATTCTCCTACACAAGCACAAATGTTTTGCCTGTCCATCCCACATTCCAGCGGTTTGATCCTGCCTTCCAAGCCACACTGAGCGCTGCTGCAGAGCTTGTAAAACCTGCTGGAGTGTTTACAGCTGCATAGCAACGAGCCTCCAATCCAGAGAAAAAGAGGAAGGAATGACTTAATTCCTTTGCTCCAGACACTGTAAATAAGAGCAGGGATATTTCAAGCAGAAGGAATAAATGTGGAGGTTGGTGGCCCTGCCTGTGGGAGGGGGGTTGGAGGTTCACGATCTTGAGGTCCCTTCCAAACCCAGGCCATTCTGTGGTTCTGTGAGCTGCACAGTGTTTGATGGGCAACATGTGCACAGATACCTCCAGAGCCAGAGCAGAGGGGTGTGCTATGAGCAGCAAACATTTGTTGTGGCATAGAAAGAATGACGAGCAATCCTACTTTTCTATCCACCTCTGCATACCAAAACAGCTAATGAAATCAATCTGGGTATGACAGTACCTAAATGAAACATTAGTTAGCTTAAGTCTCTGTAAGTCTTAACATTAGGAATCCAACATTTTGAACACTTTTCATTTATGACTCCACTCCTGCAGGCCATCAGTGCATGCAAAAGGAAGATTTACTCTATTGGCATCACTTCATAGACCGGCTGCCTGCACCGATCTTCGAGCAAGCTGTACCATCAGAGCTGTCAGTTACAGCACCAGGCATGCTACGTGTTTTGTCCCAGCATGAGTATCTGGTATTTCATGCATATTTGGAACCCATTTGGAAAATTAGGGCAGAGACCAGGAATTTGCATGCGTCCAGCTGGCATTGCTGGAAATAGCTGTGTTCTCACTCTTGGAAATCAGGCCTCTGAACAGAGCTTTAAATTGGGCACTGCAAATGAAGAAGCCCCGAAGACCCCAAATTCCTTTGAGAACACTGATTTAAGAGCTTGACTCAAGAGTTTCATAGTCAAACAGCTGAGCAGGAGCTGAGGGCTTTTTCCTCAATCAGGACAAATTAAAATGAACACAGAAGACTGAATTTACACAACAAGTTATTCATTAAGGAAAGGGACAGAAAGGGATTGGGAGGAGAGGAGGGAGAGAGTGCACCCAAACGAGCGGCCATATGAACAAGAGCAGACTGGGGGGCTGTCAGGGAAGGTGGCAGTAACCAAACAGCAGTGCTGTAACAGCCTGGGGTTGTCAGGAGCGGTGAAAACTTCCACTCCAAACTAAGTGGAAGATGAAATTAGCCTCCCCGCTAAAAATCAGGCCCATGTGTTCAGTGCTAGAAAGGATATCTGGAAGATCCAGTAAATTCATACCAGAGAGTAGAAAAATAGCATCTCCTCCAATAGTAAAAGTGCTTTAAAAACCTCAGCTCTGAGAAGGACGGACTTGCAGGGCTGTCTTAGGAAGCAGCAGCTCCTGCGTTAGGGGCAGGGTACTTCCAGAGCAGGATGGCACCATCGGCACTCACACTCACGATGTACTTTTTCCCAGGGCAGATCTTGAGTCGGGTGATGTTGCCACTATGGCCCACTCCAATGTGGGTCACCGTCCCCTCGTTGTAGTCCCACATTTTCACCAGGTGGTCGTCACCACCTGCATTGGGCACAAAGGGAGAACAGAGGATTACGCAGAGCCCTGCTGTGTTGCTTTTCGTTCCCGGCTGACAGGCAGAGAATACTTGGGCACTCTTTGATTGAAGAAGGATGGGATGTGCTGTCCTAAGCATTATAGCAAAGCCTACCTCTGTTCAGCTGAAGCAGAGAGGTGGTGGCAATTAGGCCACTCAGGCCCTGCACCAGCAGCTTGCTGTAAGCTCTGAATAGCAATTGCTACCAGTGTGGCAGGTCCTCCAAAGGCCCTTCACCAGCAGTGTCACCAGGCTCCCTAAAGGAACTGGTGCTGGCATAAAGCCTGCTGGCTTAGCTCAGTGTGCACAGCAGCATGGCCCTGTGCTAGCAGTCAGCTCCCAGAAGAGATGTCACCACAGCTGGGAATGTGTGAGCCTGAGGCTGAACGGAACCTGGAGCCACGTGTGCCAGGAAACTAACAGTGCCAGCAGGACACCTGGAAAAAAGCAGTCAGGTGCACTGCAAACACAATGAAAACAAATGAGAAGCCCTGTGCTCCCTTGGGAACATTTGAACCTGTCTTCACCTCTAAATTACATCTTGCAAGACTGAACCATAGTATCTTCCATGTCTGGATCACAGCCTCTTCCAAAGTATTTTTCTGCAGCGATTTGTTTTATTCTGTGTTGCAGCTGAATTTTCTCTTATATTTTTTTCTTATTTTACCAAGACTTTGTTTCATTGCCTTGCTTTTCTTGGTCTTAACATGGCCTCCTCTCTTCTAGTTTCACCCACTCACTCACCTGTGACAAAGTTTGCCCCATCTGATGTGATGTCCATCCCATTAATGGAACCCGATAGCGAGCCTTCCAAATCTCTGATAGCAGAGCCATCATACACTTCCCAGTATCCAATCTAGAGAGCAGACAAGAGACAAGTTCAGCTGTGCATAAACAGCACGAAGATGTCAGTTCTGTCCTACAAACTTCTTCAGAAGTACAGGAGCTTCATCACGAGCCTCTGCTTCCCCAGGAAAGCTTCCCTAGCTGGCACAGCTTGCTCTGATGGCAGCTTGGTGTGATTATGAAATGTCCATAACCAGATGTTGTTCTGCAGTGACTACCAACAGAACTGCTGTAGTTTGGCTTACCCTCCTGTCTGTCCCACTGGTGATCAGCTGGTATTCTTCAGGATGGTAACACACACATTTGAACAATGTGTTGGCCAGAATCATTTGTTTTCTTGTAAAACGCCTGCAAAACGCGCCAAAACAAGAGCAAGCAATAAGGTCAAAACCCAAACCTTGACTGTCTGAACTCTCTCTACTTGTGCTGTACATCAGGTATCTTTCTACTTGAACGTTAACAGGTTTTAGATGAGTTCAGGGCTTCATGATACCTATTGGGGTCATCAGTTCTGTTCCCCACCATGCTGTCTCACGGGACTTTTGATCTGCTATCACACAAAACAAAGATTTTTAATCCAGATTCCTTGCTAGGTGCTATGCAAAAAAAAGTCTTTGTCCCCATCACAGTGCAGAACAAGTAGAGATCTGCAATAGCTTGTCAAGAATCTGAACTGGATCTGATACAGCAGAACAACTCGGGACCAATGCTTGTCTAAACTGCTCTGAAAAGTTTCCGGTGTTGGAAGTTCCACCTTTCCTGACTGATTGTTCTTTCCCATCTTTCCCCATTTTAGTTCTCTAAGGCTCTTTTCCCCCTCTTTCTCACCATATGGTGTCCCAAATAGGACACAGTGACCCAACACGGACACTTCCAGCACTGTAAGCACCTTGCAGTACCAGCCCCCCTCCTTACCCGATATCCCAGATGATGCAGGTTCCATCAAGGCTGGCTGTGACACACTCTTTGTCATTCTTCTTAATCTTAATACAAGACACAGCAGAAATGTGCTCCTTCAGAACTACTTCCAGTTTGTGAGTTTTCTCACCAATTGCCCAGAGCCTCACCTGGAAATCAGCAGCAAACATCAATTCTGTACCATCCAGTTTTGTCTGAGCTCAGGAGAATGCCACAGCTTCCCCAAGCCCTGCATTTCCCTTACAACTTGTATAGCCACAGAATCTCAACAGGCTGCTCTCTGTTCCTCTAGCTCCAAACGAGAGCCCTCCTCACCCACATTTCAGTTCACTCATTTCTCCATCGAGAATAAGCACCTAATCCATGATGCATTTCCAGCTGTGTTCTAAGGATTGAAGAACAGTGCTTCTGAAACCGAATTTGAAAAGCTACCAGGTACTTGTGGTACATATGTAATGCTAGCAAGTAAATACAAAACAGCTCTTTGAATCTTTCATGTGGAATACATGCCTTGAAAGCATTTCTTTTCCCAGTGGAGGAAAGGGCAGCAATATTTCCACTTGATCCTTCACACCTTGCATTTGCTGTCCCATAAGTGCCAAACTTCGTGATATCAATTTGCTTTTACATTTCACTAAGGTCAAATGCTAGTGCAAATTTACTAACGCACGCTGAGATCCAAAGCAGAGAACGTTCACCTTCCATGTTTTCAAGTCTGATGCTAAGTTACCTATGGGATCCGAATCGGACACGTCCAATTCCTGCTGCCTAAATGATCAGAGCCTTCAGATACCTCAAGCAACCCCGGCCATCAGAGCTTTCAGATGATTGATTTTGACAGAACCATTAGCATTTCAGAGCACTCCTTTGCCTTTTGAATGAATGCAGCAAATGCCCCCCTGCAGTTCTCATTTCTACTTAACCAGCCTTCTAGCTTTAATTCTGTCCCAGCTGTCTTTTTCAATTCAGAGAGCAACTAACCGCAGCCTGTGCCATTCTGTGTGCTCATACGGAATCTAGGTCTTCCATCCCCTGCATCCTCCAGCACTAATCATCCAAGGTACTTCACTGTGCTTTTATTAGTGAAGGGTTGAAGTGGCTCATCATCTCTGATGTCTTTATGCAGTGAGACAAGGCAGTGCTGCTGCTACCACTCTCTATCACTCTGCAGGAGAGCTGAGGCACAGGCTGATTTAGAAAGATAGGGACATTTGCTTGAGATCTGCAAGCCCCACTCTTCAAGATTTCCTGTGCAATCTTCAGTGTGCACACTGCACATGATGAGCAGGGTACAGAAACAAGGCATTAAGAGCAGTTAAATCCATCAGGATGCACTTAAACTTCTGGTTCTGAGAGCACGCCAGACTGCAGGGAGGAAGTCCAAAGCAAAGCAAGAAACTGAACGCGAGCCTTCCAAATCTATTTTAATATATTTAAAAAATGCTTGTATGATTTAAAATTTAGGAAAAAACAGCGTCTCTTTTACAGATTGCAAAAGGCCACAATGAAAGGCAGCGTGTGGAGCAGACAGAGAACACGGTGTTATTTTTTAACTGCTGGAATAATATTACTGAAGTGCACAAGTCTGATGCCTTCTGAGTTCTGTGTTGGAATGTTTTCATAACTGTATTGGAAGTCAAGTTATTAGAGTCTTCTATTAACTTTACCACCTCAGTTAGGTAACACCAACCCAAAGCATCAGGGAGTTGCCCATAGACGACACAGCCACAGAAGGTGAATGTTGTGCTGTTAAC